>NC_134276.1:67097148-67429232 GCF_949628215.1 Phalacrocorax aristotelis | reverse complement strand
TCTTAAATGCATGAACCTTCACTGTGCGTTATTACATTCTAAGTTGTCCTTTTTACTTCAGTGCTAATATTATTCTACTCTTCTTAGGACATTATCAGTCATGACATCAAACCCAGCTGAATGAGCCACACTTTTTTTCTTTTGCTCCAGCATTATTGGCAATGCCATACTTTGTGAAAGAGATTGAAAGAGATCTACTTTTAAAATACCTCCAAGCTAGCCGGTTCCCTGTTCAGCACCCAGCACTGCCTTGCTCAAACCATTTCACCTTCCATACTCACCCTACTATTTATACCCCAATTATCACTCTCTTACCTTAACTAGTAATTTTAACTTGGGATGATAACTATTTAAATAAAACACAGATTGATGAGACACCTTATATTTTCTTCATCTAGATAGCAATCACAGTACTAAGTGAAAAATCAATTATCAGTATCAAACAAAAATCTCCATAGAATTAGCCCTTGGTACATAGATTCCAAAATGGTTCTTCCATTTTGTCAGCTTCTACACTGATTTTTCAGTCCTGCTGAAGGGAATTTAGACTTACTAAGAATAAATAAACAATCCTGCCAGAACTTAAGAATGCCTTTCAGTATAAAACATTTTACTTTTACTGCAAGGGTAAGAAAAGTCTGACATGTTCATGTAAGACAAATGTCAGAAATACACAAGACCTGCAGCAACTATGAAGAGCAATGCATATATATACCGATCTACATGCAACAACTATTATCACAGATGTATTATTTGGCTGGCACTGGGAGAAAACAATCTTCCTGACTCTTGAGCATTGCTCTGCATTGTTGAAAATACACATTCAGCTTTCAGTTTGATTAACTCCCACTCAGAACCATTTCACACACACTGTAAAAGCTGAGACAGAGCTGTGTTTTTGACATAGAAGAATTAAAAAAATATTTGCACAATCTGGAAGTTTAAATGTGTTCTGTAAATTCAAATAAAAAAAAAGAAAAGTCAAAAGGGAGCATACTATTCCACCTTGCTGTCTCAGAAGATCACATGCACATGTTGTATTAGAACTTATTAAAGCTGTACACATCTACTCAAACACAAAGCCATTGTGAACTTCGTAATACATATACCTCTAAATTCTGACATTCCTGAGCCGAGTTAGTAGGTAGACCAATCCACTTGATTTCCTTCTTCTCCTTAGAGATAATGTTCATGGCCATAAGGACATTTAAGGCATCATAGACACGTCGTCTAATATTCTTCTGGTCATAAGCCTGCTGTAGACATAGTGCATTAATCAAAAACATACCTGTGATAAAAATATTTGAAAACAAATATATTACAGTAAATGGGTAAACTTGGGTAATGTCTGAACTGTTTCGTTTAGCAGTACGAAAAGAAATATAAAAGTCTCAAAAGAAACTTCTCTTCCCCCATTCAGTTCACATGTAATTGACCTCCCATATACTTACTGATTCATTTGGTGAAATGTGATTATCAGTGGTACTGAATTCTGCAACCAACTCGTCTGCCACCTCATTGTATGAGGTGGTTCCTTTTCTTTGTACCTTCTCACAAACCTTCATAGAGAAATGACGTAAACCCTTTCCATTCTTCTCTCCTTTTTTGTTCCGCTTCCTAAATATACGTATAATATATATTTTAAGAAGATTTGAACTTTGGAATATTTAATGTCTCTTTTTCAAATACAGGCACACTGCTGTAAAAAACCAAGCCTTCCCTTTTGCTCTGCTGCTCACCCCTTCCCAACATTTTTTTCCTAACATTTTTCCCCTTCAACTTACAATAATTAACAATTCTAATATCTTGATGCTGAAACACATTACAAATTCATTATTTTGGCAACTCCACTAGCTCCAGTAGCAGATTAGTTAACAATAAGGATACTCCTTGAAGAAGTCAATAAAGAAAACCTTCCAATCTTCTAGACAAGCAGGGATAGGGGGATAAATGCTAAAATATGGGAAGTGCATTACAGGAGATTTCTTTTCCATTTAATTTAAATAGCCCATCTAGTTTGACCACAAAAAATTAGATTGATTGAGCATTTTCTACGTAAGTCTGATATTGACTGAACAGACGAAGTCTGATATTGAACTCACTAAACGTTACACTATTACTAAAACACAGATTTTAAGTTATATGCTATATGAAGTTGCTATGAAAATTTCAGAGTCACAAGATACAAGAAGTATAACAAAGTTTTCTGCATATTTTTTAAATAAAAAGTTCTTTGTAACTTGGGGAAAAATAAAAGTATCAATAAAATTTGCATCAGCAATGGAAACTCTCAGTTTTCTACATCTCATTTCGCTGTGTAATTCCAAAGTAGAAATCTATTTATGTGTAACAAGACACCGATGATAAATTTAGTCTTAAAGCAACTATATTTGACAAGAGACCCTTAAAAACAAGCTTGCATGAGAGAAGACACCAAAAGAATGCATTCATTGTATGTAATAATTTTTCCCAATAAGATGTACATTCTTATTTCAAATTATACTTCCGGATACACTTTTTCGATCTGAAATGTACTGTATTTTTTTTTTAAATACACCAGCAAAACAGAAATGCCAAATTAAAAACTGAATCAAGTAGGATGAATTCCTGTGCCCTTTTAGGAGCTACATTCTCTAAACATAAGTAACGTGAGAATATCTGTCAGAGTTTACAGAAAATATTCTAGTTCCTTTTATGACAAATGAGAGGGCATTCATTCTTCTGTGACTATTCCTGATTTTAATACAATATACTTTAATGTTGAAGTGTTCTTGATGGAAAGGGAAACAGACTGTGTCTCTCACACTGCTAGCTTGAAGAGTACATACAGTATCATAGTGAACATTTAGAACAGAAGTTCCAAACAACGTATTAATCCTTTGTAACTTTTATTTTGCTCACCCAGCAGACCAAGGTGAAGAGTCTGCAGTCTGGTTCTGTGATACAAAATGTGTGTTGGGTGTATGTGGACTTCCTACCAGGATAGTATTTGGCGCTGAAGGTCTCTGAGGTGTACCAATGACCTACAGTAAAGATAAAATAATTTGGAAAATGATCATAAGTATTCCAAGATATTCATATGCTGCATGATTCAAACGATGCATCATCTAAACAACATTAACACTCTTCTCTTACCTACTTCTATTAGATGCACTGAATTTATACACGCTAGCACAAAAACCTTCAGGCTACAGATTATAGTTAGAGCACTCCCTAAGTAATGAGCATTTATGTTTCATCATTCTTAAATGAGCTTTTCATGCTTGCTGGATTTTTTTAGCACTGTTCAACACTAACTTAGACAAGATCAAAACACACACGCCCTCTTCCCCCACCCGAAAAGGGAAAAAAACAGGAAAAAATCCCAACCCTACCAGACTATGTACAGAGAAGTTACAGTAAATTACAGTTAAAATACGAACATATGAGACAAGATGATCTGAAAATCAGTAAAAGCAGAGAGAAAATGCAGAGCCATTGCAAGAACAGCCAACTCCTCTCCTGCAGTCAGTCTCTATCATTAAAGTCAAAACCAAAATACAAGTATGTTAGAGGTAAGGAAGAGTGAGGGCTAACTTTATCACTGCAGTGGGTGAGACTAATTTAGGCAATACCATTCTGTTCTGAACATGTTACGAGCACACACTCAGCTGATCACAATCTTCCACCTTACAAGTAAGTAGTTCTAAAGATGTGGTAATTTGATCATGAGTAATACACACATTCGCACACAGAGCCATGCACTCTTTATCTGTGAAACTAGCTGAAGCAGAACTCCCACTTTTGCAGATGATGTTTTTTAACTCTGAAATGTTACAGACATAACTTTCTGGAGAATACGTACTTAGGAAAACAAAATTATACTGTATAGATTTCTATTTTGTGGAAAGATGTGCCTACTTTTTGGGGGTACATTTACCTCCCAGGGGAAACAGCTGGTTGCATCCTTGACATCGGGTAAGTGAAACAAACATCAAATGAACCTAACCGTATAACCACCCACAAGCTTCCTATATTTTCCTGCAGCCACATTCTACCTCACCAACAAAATTTTAAGTTTCTTCCTCGGGTTAGCTTCAGTAATTTAGCCTCAACAACAGCAAAATAGAAAAACTGAAAACCCAAAATGAAACATTTTACGCGTGGAAGTTAAGAATGAACCAAAATTTGAATAACCTTTAAATGTAGAATGCAAAAGATAGTCTAATGACTATAAGTTGTTCATTACTTCAGCTGCCTGGCAGGACAAACAGCTGCGTTTCTCCCCAGATACTGGCTCTTTATATTATGCCACCTCTCTGAATAGTTAGCATACAAGTTTGTAATATCCATTTCTGACAGCCGGAACATCTTAGGCCTTCCTCCCCTTTCCAGTAGCTTTGTTCCATATTTAAAATGTTCCTAATCCGTAAGGGAAGTCAACTAATCTTCTCTACTACTTTTCATAACCAAAACTTCTGACTGTGGGACACAGAATAGGGGTGGGGGATGCTGAACAGGCACAGGACACGTGAATCAGCTCACTTTCTCTCCATGAAAAAAAGTACTGTCAGTTCTGCTACTGACTGGTCTGGTTCACCAGATGTCTCAAAAGACTGCAAAACCCAGCATGTGCTATTCAAGTAATGCAGACAATACAGAGAACAGAAGAAAGCCGTTAGCCTGGGATGCAGTTACAGAGGACTGGAAGAGATGATTCAACATCTTGCTCACAGAGGCTAAAATTAGAGGGTCCCGCTCTACTCCCTAGCTTCCTTATTCCACAAGCAGACACACCATCACCCTAGTGCCACATCTAGAATTCATATGACTGTGCAGTAAGATGAGAGGCAAGCCAGTACGGGGGCGGGGGGGGGGGGCGGCTAGAGTTACAGCTGGGAGAAAAACAAACCATTTGGCAGCAGCAAACCCTGGACGTCTACTGTGTTCAATAGTGTCTTGAAATACACAACAGTATAAAGGAATAAATGGAAGCATGTACAAATTCACAGGCTCATTTCCAGAGTGGAAAAGTAAAGTTTGTTTAGTACATTCAAAACCAGCTCTGCATTCCTATGTTAACTCTAGAAAGTCTCCAAACTAGCCAGAATTATATGCTTTATGTATCACTATTACGGAAGACCCTACAGTCTAGAGTTTCAGAATCCTTTAAGGAATTACTTAATATTATTGGCTCCTTAATAGAAATGTTAATGCCCCTGACTTTTCTCAGAAGTTCATAAACAACCATGACTTTGAATGAAAAGAGCATGAATGAAAAGAGTTAAGCAGTATCAAGTCACTGGGAACATCCTAAAATAAAAGCTTATAGATAGAATTAGAGAGGAGGCTTTAGAGAGAACAGAGGGACTGGGTGGAGGAAGCAAAAGTAGAAGTGCCTGCTGTTTCTCTTAAGTTTCCTGATTTCAAAAGAGCACAAGATTACAGTTTAGCTCCTTGATAATGAAAAAGATCAGGACAACGGAAAAAACAGCAAGATAGCCCATACACTCCACTCCACTGTACTCAACAGAAAACCTTACATGGGGACAGTGTTAAGAAAAAGAAAACTACTTGAACAGAGAACACCAGCTCAGAAAATTAAGTATTAAAAAAGCTGTTTTTACCACTCAAAGGTGAGACAGTTGAGCAGGGTCACAAGCCAACTCCTCAACTCTGTTCCCCAAGAACATTTCACACATTGACAGAAAATTTATCCTCTCTTAATTTTCAGGGTTCTGATTTTTTTTAACAGTTCTTGTTATCCCCTTCAGAACTGTAGTCAACAGAAATTTAGCCAAAACTTCTCTTTCTATGCATACACAAAACAAAACCTCCATCTCTTCTTTAATGACATACAACTAACCATCTAATTTTGTATTGATAACAGCCAATACAAATATGCTGATATGGGTCCCTTCTTTTACAAAACAACTAATGCTAGTATCTTCAGAGTAAGACTTAAAGTGCTGAAAAAATTATGATTGCAAATGTAGATTTCCCACAGTAATCATACTAACAAAACGACCATTAAGGGTAGTCATTATTTCAGAATCATATTTTTTAAATAATGTTACCATGTAAAATTAATCATAGGTAACATAGATGAGGATTTGTCAATTTAAACTTGTGATGGAAGACACAGGACTTTATATGTATATAAACGTTGTTGTAAACATTAATTCTCTCATTGTCGAAAGTTTTAAAAAAAGCATCACATGGTTTGTAATTTCATTATTATCCCCTGGTTTTGGTACTTTAAGAAAGGATTCTGTAAGTTACCTAAAAGAACATTTCATTTTCAACATTAAACTCCAGTATGTACACAGTCTCTAAATAATGCCCAGGAGGGATCTCCTCTGCGCCATTATGGCCTATGATCTGTAGTTAAAACATTCTCCTACTGCTGGTTACTGGTTTTTAAATTAAAAGAATGCCTAACTACTCTGAATTTCCTTGCTTGGAAATTTATTGATAAAACACCTCCTACTGAAGAAGCAATTTCATTCAGTTAAACTGATTTTGCTACATTCAACTTCCAGGTGGCTGCTGGAAAGTGCTAATTCACCACCACTGCCGGAAATACCGCACAGTGAATGATGTGCGCTGCCTCTGTGCAGCTGAAGTGGTACAGTTTATACATTTAGGGAGCCTCAATTATAAAACATTCCTTAGAGCTTAGAGTTGGGAAAGGCAGATGGGAAACTGCTTTCCTATCAAGAAGAAACACAAATATAAGACATTCCATTTTAGATGTTTACACATTACAGTCGCTTTCCAGAAGACGAACTGAGACCAACACTTTTCAGATCATGAAATTTTAATTTGGATCACTATAAAAGTGACTTCTCATAATCTGTGTATTATCCACTGCATTATTAGATTATTTGAAACCGCTAATTTCATGTATCTCTCACAAAGCTCCCAGTAAGTATTTAAGCAAAGGGATATCTACATAAAGCAATAAGAAATGTAGCTCTGGTTTCAATTTTGTTCCACCTAAGTTCAATCTCAATAAAAATGTGCTGATGGTCTTCATTTACATTTCCCTATGCCAGATTTCAAAGCAGAATCTGAAAGAGCAACTGATTTTAAGTGGCAATACTAGCAAAAGACAAAGCCACTGAATATTCAGGTATCTGCATGTTGATTGGAGACTCATCTTTGCATTTCTTTATGCAAAACAACATTTGTTTTAACATAAATCTATTAAAATTAGAAACAGGCTTAGATTATCTGCCCATTACAAGTGATACCAGCTATCAAGCTAGAAGTCAGATTTACAGTAGGTTCAAGCAATAGTACAATTAATAAGAAAACCATAAAGTCTCCTTACCACTTGTTGTGCAATGTTGACATTAGACTGTCCAAATGTTTTTGGCAGGAGCTGTTTTCCAAGTGTATTTACTGTAGAAGGATGAACAGCCAATAGAGAAACAACCCCTAAAACAAATACAAGTAGACAGCTTCAGGTCAGCCACATGTATTATTTTAGCAATTCCAGTTTCATCTATACTATCAGTGCATATTAATAGAAACTAGCTCTGAACTGCATAGAGAGTCAATATAAATGTAGCATTTACACATTTGAAGCAAAAAAAAAAATTAAAATTCACTATATTTTCTCTCAAACTCTCTCCTTTGTAACCTTACAGGTCAGTAATCTAGTATGAACATGTTTTAATTCCTTATATTCCAATTTTTCTCTCAAAGCATAGTAATAGAAGTAATGGGCATCTGACAGAAAGCATATTCCCCTCTTCTTCTACCCCTATTCCTTTGTGGCTATTGAAATCTTTTCGTGCACCACCTGAAAAACATGCCCAATGCCCCAGCATATGACATACCCTTCTGAGCCATGCTGGTCTACTGGAAACAAAATTTGGTTAGCACATGACCTTCCAAGAGAATATGCCCAACTTTCCTCTCTAAGTGCCTCCTCCCAGCTGAAGGCAGGGAATTAAATAACAAAAGTCTTAAAGAATCCAATATCTGGGCAAAATACATGCAACACAGTGGACCAACCCTGCAGGGAAAGCTTCTCTCTTCTTGTTCATAAGCCATCCACAATCACCAGTGATACGTAAGCAAGTCTTAAGGCAGGTAAAACAAAAATTCAAATACAAAAATACCAAGCCAGGTATCCTCTAGCAATTTGATGCTTCATGCCACAGTAAGAAAAAAAAAAAAACCAACAAACCACCACACACACACAACCACCACAAAAACCCCACCCCACCCCAACAAAACCCCAACCAAACCCCAACCCAGTAAAACCCCAAACCAAACAAAAAAGGAGCAAAGACTGACTACAGAAAAAGGATAATGGGACAATCAAGTCTTAAAATACCACATACATTCATTTTGCTGAAAAATCTGTCATTTAGTTGTCAGGTGAGAGGTTTAGCAGTTCTTTCCCTCAGATCACTTTTAAAGGGGTCAATGAGGCCAAAAGGACTTGGCACAGTTCCCGTTCCCATTCCCCTTCCTTTCTTTTCCCCATTATCCAATACAGAAGCAACAAGTAAGCATTTTTAGAATGGTTGTATTGGGAAGGGCCCTAAAAAATCCTTGATGCCTACCATCCCTCACACCCATTAAGGTAGTCTACGGAAAGTTGGGCACAACTCAAATCTTGTTTAAGCCCTTGCTTTCCAAAAGGCTTGTATTTCCTAACCGCTATTACTACACCATGTCAAACTGATAGCTTCACACAAGAACTTATTCTCAGTCCCCCACATTTCAACAGGACGCAGTATCCTGTCATTCTTCCATTATTAACCAACCTCCCAGTGCTCCTTCAGAAAGTCACCAGCTATCCTGTTGGTAACTTAAATCTGCTATGCCTTCCTGTTTCTTCAAGTACACCCATTGCTACCACCGCCTGTTCTGTGTGTTCTTAATCTCTGCAGAATGCAGTAAAGCAATACAAACTACCCTGGCTATTAGTGCTTGTGGATCATCTTCTCAGCTTCCTGGTGGTCAGGATGTCTTTTTAACCTCCTCCTCACTGCTTTAAAAACAACCTGAAGATTGTACTTCTGGTATAAAATAAAGAGTTGTAACTGCTTTCCAAAGTTAAGACATCTCACCTATTTGATCGTTTTTCCTTACCATTGACAGCTCTTGTTGCCCATACACTTTCTAGTTCTCCTACCCTTTGAAATTTGTTTTTGCAGAGGACGGGGGTGGACACATTATTCATGATAAAGGCGTTCCATATGTTATTGTACAACTCATAGCACATTTTCTATTTTATTCCCTGTGCCTTTCCAAATCATTCTCAAAATTCAATTTGCTTGTTCCCCACCAAACACTGACACCACATTTTCATAATATAAACTAGAATGACTTCAAGATCTTTCTTGAGTGCTAATAACTCAGTTGGGGTCCCCACTGTATCTAGTTTGGTTTTCATCAATTATTAACCCATGGGAGTACTGCCCTGTTCTATAACACCTTAGTTTCTTTAACAGGCTGATTAAGGGCCTTGATAATCAAGGGGTTTTTGGTTTTATTTTTAAGAAATCCAAGGACATCGCACTGATTAGATAACCTTATCCACATGGTTGTTGACTCTTTCAAAGCATGACTTTGAAAAGACGTAACTTCATAACTGCCCTTTTCCCCTCCCTCTAGTAAGCCCCGTTAACACCTGCCCGTTATCACATTTATCCACGTCTACTACCTCTCTGTTAGGCGTTCAACTGATTTGCCTAACAGAAATCTAACTTACTCATCTGCAGTTATCTGAGCCCTTCAAAAAATGGTGCAGGATATGTCGTTTTCTATCCTTCTGGTACTATATGAATTATACTAAGTTAGCAGACAGAAGTACCATCCCTAGGTCCTTTAAGAATTCACAGGCAAATATTCTCTGACCATTGCGATTTCTAACCATTCACGGTATCAATTTTTTCCTAAGACAACAAAATCTAGCAATACTTCAGTAGGACAACTTCACAAAGAACAGTACTGCCATAAGACTCTCTCTAATCATCTTGATCAATCATCTATTAATTCTTTGGATGCACTCAAGAGACTTCATTCTTCTGGTACGTTTAAAAATAAAGTAATTTTTATGCTATTTTGTTGTTTCTTAAAAACTTTTATTCAGTCAACAAAGACAAATGCAAAGGTGTTGCACCTGTGACAGTGCAACTCCACGCAACAGCAGAGGTCAGGGTCAAGTGGTTAGGAAGCAGATGTGTAGAAAAGGACCTGGAGATCCGGGTGAACAAGCAGCTGAACATGACTCATAAGTAAACCCCTACGCTAACAAAGACTTAACTGCATCTTAGGCTGCATTTGGAAGAGTACGGAAATAAATACAAGAGAAGTAATTGTTCCCTTTACTCCAGCACTCTTTAAGCTGCATTACTCTCTTCAGTTTTGGGGCCCACAGTGCAAGAGAGGCATTAACAAACACGAGAGCCCAGCAGAAAGACATTAATGGCTAGGGTACTGGAGCATATGATGTACAAGGAGAAGCTGAGGGAGCTTGGCACGTCCAGCACGTGGGAGAGAAGATTAAGGTGGGACAAGGGGTATATTTGCGGAAATCTAATCACTTCCTTCAATTATCAAATGGAGAGTTACAGAGATGACAACAGAGATGACAGAGGATACAACAAAAGGAAGAGAGGCCACAGTCACAAGTTGCTGCACAGCAGATTTCAACCAGATATGAGGAAAAAAATTCACAACGAGAAAGGTAAAGCACAGCAACAGGTTGCCTAGGAGGTTCCCTGGAGATATACAGAAAAATTCAACTACTGAAGGCTCTCTGCTTTGAGGCTGGCCCTGGTTTCATTGCAAGGTTAGATTAGATGGCCTCCAGCATCCTTATATTATTAATTTCATTTTATGAATACAAATAGCTATCTTGCCACTAAAACATCTGCACAAAGGGAAGACTATGCACTATGCTTCTTTAAAGTTTAACTGCATTAACATCTCCTGTGGTGCTGTGCCAGACTTAAGTCATGCAACTGAACCAACCTGGCTCTGTACAGAAACTGCAAGGTACGTCTGCCTATACGGCACCAACTCATTGGCAAGGAAATGCAAATGTAACTGGAAGAACAGTACTACACACTTCAGTTTGAAACAAAGTCAAAGTCAACCCATAAAAAGTATCACACTAAATAGGAAAGAGCATAAATGTTTAACTGGGGGCAGAGGGGGGAAGAAGCAGGGAAGCTTTGGGCTTGTTTTTTTTAAAGGGTATTTTCCATTTGCCTCTGCCCACGTACATCCTACTATTTTTTCATTTACTTGATGTGCAAACATTTTTCTCACATCCATGTACATTTTCATTGAATGCTCATAATGTTCTGGTTTCACAGTGGTTTTGTCTGTGTGGCTTGTTCTCTAAGTACACAAGCAGAAATAAATTTATTAACTTAGCTTTGCAAGTGGCTGACAACTCTGTTTCTCACAGGAATTTTACTAATAATTTTTTAATTAGTGTTAGTCTTACAGCAATCACTGCAATCCAAACAATCCTGTACTTTGTGGCCAACATACCGTGTGCATAACAGCATGTAAAAATTAAACCGCAAGTTTGCAAACAGCTTCCCTGGCACCAACTTCTCCTCCTTTTCAAAACGAACACGTATTAATACTGCAAGTTCCTGACACTTTTCCCCCCTTTCTAAAGACTTCAAAACACATGGAAAAGGCAAGATAAAGCGCACACACACAAAATTATACTGAAGGACATAACTGCTATTAAAATTCTCAGTCTCCCAAATATCACCAGTTTGGAAGACTACTCTTGGTAATTTATAAGCAATCATTAAACCTAAATGAAAATAGAACTTCATCAATACAAAGTTCCAGAATGCCTCCAGACCAAATATAACGATACTGATGGGATCAAGCAGTAATGTCATAAAACTTGCACACCAAAAGCAGCAGCACCCTTTAACAAAATCTATTATTTATCTGTCTACAAACTGTTCCAAGTAAGTGCTTTCTTCATACAGACTATGCACTAGATAGCTTTCTTTGGTTACTGACTGCATTTATAGAAGAACTCTTGAACTGGACCTTTGCTTGCAAAGGAAAGTAAACCCAAAATTTTACCAAAAAGAAAGAATCCCTTGCAGACTTTTAGCAGTAAAAGAGACTAGTGGTACTGTCAATTATGAACATTTTAAGTAACCTGACATGCCACAGAAAGACACAGTACATCTAAAATTAGAGAAGGGAGTGCCCTCTGCAGACAAACCAGTACATCTGTCTAAAAGCTGACTGGTCCAGTTCATGTAACAGTAGTGCCTTTGAATTTGGTGTTTCAGATTGAAGAGGTTGGGCTGAGGTATTCCTTGCCTGAGGAGCCGAAATCCCATTTGTTTAAGGTGCCATACCATTTTCTGATGTAATCTTTATGTTTATGTCTTTATGTTTTCTGTACTAATGAAAGACAAAGCAATCAGAGTGATACAACAACAGAAGGCAACAGAAAAACAACTGTTTCCCAATAATGCAGTCTCTAACAAACTCAAGTCTTGTCAGTTTGTCTTCTAGTATAGAAGCAATACTGTATATGGCAGACTGCTGATGTATTTAAAGGAGCCCTTCTTGTTATCTTTGACACGCTTTGCCAGATTTAATTCCAAGTGGACCTTGGCCTTCTTCGTCACATCTCTGCACACCCTGACAACATTCCTATATTCCTCCCAAGCGGCCAGTCCCTTCTTCCACATACTGTGAACCTCCCTCTTCCATTTCAGTTTCTCTAGAAGCTATTTGCACATCCATGCAGGTCTCCTGGCTCCTCTGCCTGACTTCTTCCTCCTGGGGAGGCACCAATCTTGAGCTCAGAGGACAAAGTCCTTGAATACTGTCCAGCTCCCTTGGATGCCCCTGCCTTCCAGAGCCCTAGCCCACGGGATTCCTTCTAGCAGGTCTTTGAAGAAGCCAAAGTTGGCCCTCTTGAAGTCCAAGGCTGTAACCCAACTCATAGCCCTCCTTCTACCTCGCAGTATCCTAAACTCAACAATCTCATGGTCACTGCAGCCACGGCTACCCCCAAATCTCACACCCTCAACCAGCCCTTCCTTGTTTGTTAGGTTAAGGTTGAGCAGCACATCTCGCCTCGTTGGCTCCTCCACCACCTGCATCAAAAAGTTGTCCTTGATGCTTTGCAGGAACCTTCTGGATCGTGCATGGCTTGCCGTGTTGCTTTTCCAGCAAATATCAGGGTGGCTGAAGTCCCCCATGAGGACCAGGGCCTGCGATTGCAAGGCTTCATCAACTGCCTCTTCTTGATCAGGTGGCCTGTAGCAAACACCCACAACAGTGTCACCCACATTTGGCTGTCCCTTAATTTTTACCCAAAAGCTCTCAACTTGTTTTCCCTCCACTCCAAGGCAGAACTCAATGCATTCCAGTTGCTCCCTCACATAAAGAGCAACTCCCCCACCTCGCCTTGCTGGTCTGTCTTTCCTGAAAAGCCTGTAGCCATCCATGACCACATTCCAGTCATGCGAGTTATCCCACCATGTCTCTGTGACTGCAACGAGATCATGGCCCTGCGACCGCACACAGACCTCTAGCTCCTCCTGTTTATCCCCCACGCTGCGTGCATTGGTGTACAGGCATTTCGGAAAGGTACCTGAGCATACAGATTTCCCCGGAGGGGTGTATGAGGACCCACTACAGCCATGTAAACCCTTGAGGTGGTTGGTCTCCTGGCTGCCATTGCATGAGGCCACTACGGCACCTTCATCACTGCTCAGGTTGTCCTGTGTTATTCCCCCTTTGTGTGTGATGGCATTAGCATTGCCAGTTTGTCCCCCTCCCCCCGAGTTCCTCAGTTTAAAGCCCTCCTCACCAAGTTTGCCAGCCTGCCCCTTCCAGACAGGTGGAGTCCATCCCCCCCCAACAGCCTATGGCTGTTGGGGAATGTCCCATTGTCATAAAAGCCAAAACCCTCACGTTGACACCAGCCATGTAGTCAGGAGTTGATTTGTATTATTTGCCTATTTCTAGTTGCCCATTTTTCTCCGACAGGTAGTATGGAGGAAAAGGTAACTTGGGCACCAATATTTTGCACTTGCTGTCCCAGAGCTTTACAGGCTTGCTAAGTTCTGCCCAGACTCTGGCTTGCAGCATCATCTGTGCCCACATGGAAGAGTAGCAGAGGATAGTAATCAGTGCTTTTGAAAAGTTGTGGCACCCTCTCAGTGATGTCTCGGATCTTAGCTCTCAGAATACAGCAAACCTCTCATGACTCCGTCAGGTCGGCAGATGGGTGCCTCAGTGCCTTTTAACAGCGTCACCCACTACGAGCACTTGTCTCTTTGCGGTATCCGCTTTGTGCTGCTGGTACAGTTGCACCTTGTGGACCATGCTTGTGGGTGTCTGCAGTAGCTAAAGCTACAAATCTGTTGCTGGTGGTGATACTGGGACGTGGGGGCTGAGGCAGAGCCCTGCTTTTGCGGGTCACCAGGGTCCAGGGTGCCTCCTCCTTCTCACTGTTGCCTGCTACAGGAACGTGGTTCTGGGGCCGCCTATCTATTCCATTGCAAACAAATTCTGAGAAGGCAAAGTGCCATCTGGAGCACTACATTCCTTATTTCAGGAATTTTTAAAAAGTCAATAGAAATAGAAATTATATAAAGCCAGGTTACCTGTACTGCTTAAGATGCAAATTATTGATTTAAGAGTATATGAAAACCATGAGAATTATCTGAAAAATGTTGTCGATTCAGTTTTGGCAGTCTTCCGTATGTGGATGTTGTTGTTCTTTTTGGTAACAAAAGAGATAAGAGGAAAGGAAATGGAATTCAACATCAACATCACTAACAAAACTCCACACTGTAACCATTCTGTAAAGCAAATACAAAGCTAATTTCAGCTCCAAACGTGTATATCAAACCAACTGCTTAGAAAAAACAAAAACCTAAATAACAAAAAGCAAACTAGCCTTAAGTGTACAATCTGCCCCTCTCCTTCCAGTGTGTCACCCCCCAACCCAAAGCAGTCTCTGTAGAAAATTGACTGAAAAATTACCAAGCAGGGTCTCTTACAGTGATGTAAAGTAGCCTAAGCCACCTAGTTTTTTGCAAAGGTTCTTTTTTCAATTCAAAAGCTCTGTGTTATCAGATTACAGATTTCTCTCAGGGTCTCTGCAAGTCGTGGGCCTTATCACAGACTCTGCTAGTGTTTCTAGAAGACCTTATGTTAGACTCATTGATCTTTAGTCATGGCCACTACGTCTCTTCATACCATCTTCAGATATTTCTTATTTGCCACTATCCTACTCAAGAAAGTTGCATTTGGCTAGTTCAGCCATGTACTTGACAGCTCAGTATGCTTTTAGTAGTACCCTCCTCCCTAGTAAAGTGACAGCAAAGCATCTGCATCTCCTGCAAACAGAAAGGAAAACCACAGTTTGAAATCATTCCGAACTGCAGATTTACAGAAGCTTTCTAATTTGTTCTTAAGATTCTGTTCAAGGCAATGCATTTATTTCCAACCTGAAAAAAACACCCTAATATGCAAGAATTACAAAAGATGAGCTACCTCTAAAACATCTTTCATTAACCAGAAGTACCGTTCTATCCAGTTGTTTGGGCTGCTGTCAATAAAACCGACAGCAATATGCCTTAGAGTAATTTATCCCATGCACCTGAAAGTCTCAGTTGCTCACTTTTACTTGGCTTCTCTGATAGCACAGAAACTTCCACAGCTAACTCCAGCTCCAGGGCTTCAACAAAAATTGCCCAGTGACCAGGCTACAGGTTCTCTTCCTCAAGGCATTACCCAAGCAATAGAAATCTAACAAAAACCCAAGTTTGTTACCCCTAAAGCATCAATTTGACAAGTTTCAGATTATTAGATTACATATGCATACAGAATACGTATAAAAGCTGTACTTAGAAGATCTGGCAAAGAAGACAGAGGTGACAATTATATCCCAGGAGCAGATTCCTCAGATGTGAAGTTGCAGTTTTTAACACCTCCCTCACAAACACCATGGATATTTTATGATTAGTCAGTTACATGCTAATTTTCAGAAAACACTGAACTCTTTTTGAGGGTATCAACCTACTATAAACTTTTGCAACACACAGATGATTGCCCTTAGCTGTGTGCCAAGTCAAGTAAAAATACCTCTGCTTATTGAACGAGTCACACCATCCTGTGAAGACAAAAAACCATGCTTATACAACAATTCTGAGCACTTTCACAAAGACATTGATATTCCCCAGTGTGTAGTACTACTAAGTGCTTAACTGATTTCTTATATCAGCTCAGACTTTTAGGTAATTCTCATCATCCGTAGGTATAACTAGCAATGATCTGGATGAGAGGATTGAGTGCATCCTCAGTAAATTTGCAGATGACAGCACCAAGTTGGGTGGAAGTGTCGATCTGCTCGAAGATAGGAAGGCTCTGCAGAGGGATCTGGACCGGCTGGATCGATGGGCTGAGGCCAATTGTATGAGTTCAACATGGCCAAGTGCTGGGTCCTGCACTTGGGTCACAACAACCCCATGCAACACTACAGGCTTGGGGAGGAGTGGCTGGAAAGCTGCCTGGCAGAAAAGGACCTGGTGGTGTTGGTTGACAGCCGGCTGAACATGAGCCGGCAGTGTGCCCAGGTGGCCGCGGCGGCCAATAGCATCATGGCTTGTATCAGGAACAGCGTGGCCAGCAGGAGCAGGGAGGTGATTGTGCCCCTGTACTGGGCACTGGTGAGGCCGCACCTCGAGTACTGTGTTCAGTTTTGGGCCCCTCACTACAGGAAGGACATTGAGGTGCTGGAGCGTGTCCAGAGAAGGGCAATGAAGCTGGTGAAGGGTCTAGAGAACAAGGCTTATGAGGAGCAGCTGAGGCAACTGGGGTTGTTTAGTCTGGAGAAGAGGAGGCTGAGGAGAGACCTGATTGCTCTCTGCAACTACCTGAAAGGAGGTTGTAGTAAGGTGTGGGTCGGTCTCTTCTCCTTACTAAAAAGTGATAGGACAAGAGGAAGTGGTCTCAAGTTGCATCAGGGGAAGTTCAGGTTGGATATTAGGAAAACGTTCTTCACCAAAACGGTTGTCAAGCATTGGAACAGGCTGCCCAGGGAGGTGGTTGAGTCTCCATCCCGGGAGGTATTTAAAAGAAGAGTAGACGTGGTGCTTGAGGAGACAGTTTAGTGGTGGACTTGGCAGTGATACGTTAGTGGTTGGACTCGATGATCTTAAGGGTCTTTTCCAACCTTAATGATTCTATGATTCTAATACTTCAGCCATTACAAACAAGTCTTTCCAAGTCTGTGTTGAAATAAACTGTGGTCCACCTTCAGACTTTTCAACTTGCAAATAAAATGAACAATAACATTACATTGCAAAAGTTTCTTGTCATATAAATAGGCCGTTAGGCAGTGCTGAAACGTAAGACTCTAAATACACCTTAAAAGTCTACACATTTGACTAATTTCAGATTTGGTAGTTGAAAAAAATTTAATCAAAACTAAAGTTCTTTATGCCTGTAAAATATGAAACCTTATTTTAAAGTGTAAGAGCTGAAAGGAGCTAAAGACAACTTTTACAAGTATTTTCTGGTTACATACCAATAATGCCACCTACTGGCATGACAGAAGATTCAAATTTTCTTTCCGAGTAATTTAAAAAATGTAAGAGGTTTTATTTCAATACATTAAATACCACTGATTATCTTTTCCCTTGCACTCATCTGAAGCAGATAATTTCTTTCACCCAGATTTCTTCACAGGCAAGGGGCAAGATTAAAATTGAACAGTTCCATTTAATACTTACATATCAACACTAATCTGGATACAGCAAGGACCAGAATGTAGCACTTTTCTTCAAAATGCAACCTCCTGGAACAGCAAAATTTTTAAGTCTCTAAAAGTAATTGCCAAATAACTTTTAGAAGACACAAACTTGTGAGAAAGTTTTACTGTTTCAGCACCTGTTAAAAATTCTTTCCATCCTTCCAACCCATATGTATTTTCTAACCCTCAAGATGAATTCTGATATTGTAATTACCACTCAAAGTCCATGTACAGGGTCAATTTTAGCAATTTTGGGTTTAAGCAATTAGCCAGGTGGATATCCAAAACAAAGCCAGGAATTAACCAAAAAAAAGTTTTTAATCCCAGAACACACACAAACTAAAACAATAATTAAAATATCTAATGAGATTATCCTTGCCTTGTAACTCAGGCATGCAAGAAGCAAACAATTACATCAAATCACTTTGGAATTTTACTCCACAATTAAACCACTCTCTTATTCTGTCTTGGATGAAGTGATATAGAATTAAAATTGAATTAGAATAGAATACTTTCAGTCGGAAGGGACCTACAATGACCATCAAGCCCAACTGCCTGACTGCTTCAGGGCTGACCGAAAGTTAAAGCATGTTGCTAAGGGCATTGTCCAAGTGCCTCTTAAGCACTGACAGGCTTGGGGCAACCCACCGCCTCTCTAGGAAGTCTGTCCGGTGTTTAACCACCCTCTTGGTAAAGAAATACTTCCTGATGCCTAGTCTGAACCTCCCCTGGTGCACCTTTGAACCATTCCCACACGTCCTGGCACTGGATACCACGGAGAAGAGCTCAGCACCTCCCTCTCCACTTCCCCTCCTCAGGAAGCTGTAGAGGCATGAGGTCGCCCCTCAGCCTCCTTCTCTCCAAACTAGACACACCCAAAGTCCTGAGCCGCTCCTCACAGGACATGCCCTCCCACCCTATCACCAGCTTTGCTGCCCTCCTCTGGACACATTCAAGGACCTTTACTTCCTTCTTAAATTGCGGGGCCCAGAACTGCAGAAAGTACTCCACGTGAGGCTGCACCAACACTGAATACAGCAGGAGAATCACCTCTTTTGACCAGCTGGCTATGCTGTGTTTGATGTACCCCAGGATGCAGTTTGCCATCTGGGCTGCCAAGGCACACTGCTGGCTCATACTAAGCCTGCTGCTGACCAGCACTCCCAGAATCCTTTTCATTACTGCCAGAAAAGGGATAGAACTATAAATCATACTTTGGGTGCCCTTACAGCTTTTCTTCACTTGACCTTTGAAATTTTTATAAACATTGCTTCTGGTTATAATTTGAGGGTTTAGTGGGATTAATTTAGGCACAATTTCTATAAAACTCATTCCTGAATATAGGGTAACAAGCAAAGGAGAGGACCCTGTGTAATGACGTTCTCAGCAACTGAGGCTTTAGGGGAAAAAATGCAATCGGATGTTTTGGAATGAGCCAAGGAAACTTACATCTACTTCCAATGGGATTTAGCATTCCTCCACAATGTCACAGCTGAAGTTGACAGTAAATAAACAGCACAGGACAAGCAGCAGCTATAAACCCAAGTGGCTTTATCAGAGTTCATCAGCAAGAGGACATCTGGATATACAGCTACCTTTTGCTGCACTTGTTAGCTCACTGGCAGTAAAGAGCAAAGCTACATTTTCAAAAGCACCTGGCACTGCTCAGGATTTCCTGAAAGACAGACCTCCCTCCTCAGACACTCTCTGTACATTACATTGCTGCTTCTCTCCTGAACAGGGTTATACCAGAAAACCATATTACTGGGTACCAAGTACACCAAAACTTTCAGAGTCATGCTTGTGCCAAACCAGACCAAATCTGGGGATTTGTGCCACTTAAGCCCTACCAGACTACAAACTCGGCAGAACTTGCACTTAACAGGAAAGCTGCACTAAATGTAAATGTCATACCTCATGTCCTTCCAGGAGAAGTTAGAGCTTCTCAACAGCACCACCCTGGGGCCAAACATACTGGAAACCTGCATTACCTAAATTTCCTCATCCAAGGACTGGCAAATACTCAAATAGTTTCAAATAGTAAACAAATTTATCCCTAACAGATGTTTTTTCAGGGCTAAATGGGGAGCTACACTCTAGTAATGGAAATACACTGCAGCGTCGGAGAACACAGCTGAATTTACAGCCAACCTCTTCTGGAGGTTGCACGAGCACCAGAGAAGGCAAAAGATTCCAGCTCATTTCTACCACATATAAAGATTGATAACTTCTTATTCCACACTAAAGATGTTTTTGAAGGAAGACTTTTTAACGGCATTTTCTAGAATGGTCTTTTATGTATGTCCATGACCAATTTACTCAGAATCACATGCATTATATACAAAATTTTTATTTTTATTTACTATTTTCTCTTCTTAAATAAATTCAGCTGCTGCTTTAAAAGCAAAAACCCTAATCTGGAGTTCATGCTTGAGACCAGTCTCTCCAAAATGAATTAGACTGAAGCATGTCCCCAGCTGTTGAAGTAAAAAGTCTGTCTAGGTTGCTAACCTGTTTCTGACAGTGGATACTGGTGGATAATCAGGGAATGAGCGTAAGGACAAGACTTGCATACAGCAACAGTTCCCTAACATACCCTCTCTCTCCCAGATTCTACGGTGTTAGGCCTTTTTGAGCAAGAGGTTGTACAGCGTAACTGTTCAGCATAGCAAGATGAATGATATACCCCTTTCATTGTTCATCTAAGAAACAACAGCTATGTACCCTGAACAAAACTCAAATCTAAAAATAACCTATTCACAGTTCCCAGATTTATGCCAGTACAGATTAAAAATTTACAGAAGTCCTTTCACAGGCCATTCTGTGCAGCAGAAGCTGTTCAGGCTGTAAGAACTGTTGCATAACGACCTGTTTTGGCCAGAAAAGGCAACCTTTTCTTATCTTTCATAGTTGATTCATATGCCTACCACTAAGTCCTGTATTCACCTATAGACCTTTGATGAAGTGTTATAGAACCATTTCAAGAAAAATATTCTGCACTCTCTCTCTCTTCCAAACTATGCTTTTGCATGCATGCCCTTAAGATCCAGTGGACAAGTAATTTTTTATCCTCCACCACCCCCCTAAAATATTTATTTCTTTGACAGCTGAGCTCCTCCTCCTTTCACATCTTGCTGGCAATATGTGGAAACTGAAGCAAGTCCTGAGTTTCTTGTTGAGTTTGCATTCTTAATTTGCTAAGTCTTTCAATCAGACTTCTCTGAAAATATGCTGGAATGCACCCCCCCGATATTACTAATCCAATGACCTTGAGTGCTGTGCAAGCATAATGGAAATGAACTTCAAAAAGTAGCCAGGCTCTTCCCTTCTCCCCAAACAGCTTGCCTTACTACTGTTGTTGGGAGCAGCAGATTGGGCTAAGCAAACCACTCATCCGACACAGTAGGGAGATTAGATCCTGTATCATTAATGCAATTTATTCCCAGACTGTCCCTATGACTGACTTGCAATTTCCAGAAAGACTCCTTCAAGAAATTAAAATTGGGGGGGAGAACCACAACCCAATCAAAAAAACCCCCACCCACTTTTAATAATGACCACCAGAGAAGAATAGAAAGATTCTTTCCTTACCTCCTTCAAATTCATCCCAAGAAGTACACAAGATACACATCTGCTACCCTGTGGAAAGCTTACTCTGTGTTTTTATCTGTTGCTGTGGACTGAATCCTCTACACCATGAAATTAAGTGAAATTTTGCAAAAACTTAGCAAGATAGTGGAGGACTGGACTTTTTGATATAATGGCATGTAATGTTGACAGGTACTTTTGTGTATAGTGGTTACATTTAAAATTCTGACATTTAAAGACAAAAAATCTAAAAATTATAAAAAAGTGGCAACAGAAAATTAGTACTACTTTAGTGAATAAATACTGATACATACTGAATACTTTAGTGGCAGAGTATTTGCTATTTTAAGCTCTGATTAAGACTACAGAGCCTGCATATAAAACACAGACAAGTTAGAGGCAAGAAACATAAAATGACTAAGCCAAGAGAAACAGTTGATTCTTCTCAATGTTAAGAATTAGTTGCTGTCCATTAACTTCACAAAACTCCCCTAAAAGCAATGGGGTGCAGAAATTAACTGAGAATAGCTTAGTTTGCTTCTATTATTCATGGTGGTATACATGGAGAACAGAGTTCAACTCTCAAACCGGAGGAGCTGCAAGCCTATAATAAACTGTTTAATCACCTGAATTTATTTTAGAAATTCTACAAGCAATGAAATGGCCTTAGTTTTGCCCATTTCTACTGTAAGAGCTAAGTAATAATGGAAGATTCACATTTCCAATTTTTGCTGTCTAGACTGCACTGTCTGTTTTGACTAGCTCTCTACTGACTGTAACAGGGTCTAGACACAGATGCCTACATGAGTGTAACATGTCCCTGTATGTATCTGCCCTGACAAAAACATCAGTTTTACTGCCCGTAGGGGGTAAGGAAATGGTACCACGGTTAAGGATCAGGTAATCTACCTGCATGCTTTTTTTGTTCAGGGGTATGTGAACGTGTGCACACATATACACGTGGACCAGTTAGTAAGTGTCAGTTAATGCCTTCTCCATCAAAAGCAGATCATGGCAGATGAGTCAGACTGCCCCCTTTTGTAAAGCAACATATATTTTAGACAAGGGAATATCAAAGACAGAGCCTATTGACAATCCAATAAAATTACTGATGTACCTAGAAAAAATGCTAGTTAAATTGGTGGTGACAGAAAGCAGAAGTTCTGCAAGTTATGAAAATAAATGCTTAAAGGGGTTTCCTGAAATGGTATATAAAAGACTGGAGCAATACTACTAATAGAATTCACCTGAACTGGACTACAGCTTAATCTCAGAGTACTAGTGTAATCCAACAATGCATAAAGTCAATAGATTTGTTAACAGTGAGGTTTATGAGAGCAGACAAGAACAAGTAGGTGACTCTGTCCTAATTCATTTCACCCTAATTAGTACAGCCTATCAAAGCACACATCTCACACAGAAATAAACCAGACTATCATCATTTGGAAGTAACAACAAAGGAAAACGGCCATTTCACCAAAATCTGTTGTGCAATGGCTGTGAACCAAACATGACGTTGCACAGAAAAATTACTGATAAGTCCAGGCAAATATGACCGAAACTTCACTTGGAGTCTTATATGCTATTTTGGTCACTTGCGTTCAAGGAAGTTGATGAAAGCAATCAAACAGGATCAAAGAATGACGATAAGGAAAATCCAGAGGACAAAGAGCTCATCTGATGAGGAATCTAGGGAAAAACAGCTAGTTGGCCTGTCAGACTAAAGACTGTTAAGATATACAATTGTTATTTATAAAGGGTAAGTAAACACACTGGAGAAAACGATTAAGCTGAATAACACTGACACCAGCAAAATGCATAAACTGGCAAGAATATACTTAATGCAAGTCAGAGAATAGTTCTACAGTTTCGCTATGGAAACAGCCTTCCCCTAAGAATACAGGGGACAAAATTCTAATTCACACTTATAGCATAATCCATTTACAGAAGAGGTTGTACGATGTACCTGTCCAGAACTGCAGGTGACTGGAACTCATAGAATTATGGCATCAGAGATTGTTTTAGGTTGGAAAATACCTTTAAGATCATCAAGTCCAACTGTTAACCCAGCACTGCCAAGTCCACCACTAAACCATGTCCCTAAGTACTACATCTACACGTCTTTAAATACCTCCAGTGATGGTGACTCAACCACTTCCATGAGCAGCCTAGTCCAATGCCTGACAACCCTTTTGGTGAAGAACGTTTTCCTAATATCCAATCTAAACCTCCCCTGAGGCAGCTTGAGGGCATTTCCTCTTGCCCTATGGCTTGTTACTTCATGAAAGAGACCCACACCCACCTCGCTACAACCTTTCAGGTAGTGGTAGAGAATGATAGGGTCTCCTCTGAGCCTCCTCCAGACTAAACAACCCCAGTTGCCTCAGCTGCTCCTCATAAGCCTTGTTCTCCAGACCCTTCACCAGCTTCATTGCCCTTCTCTGGACACGCTCCAGCACCTCAATGTCCTTCCTGTAGTGAGGGGCCCAAAACTGAACACAGTGCTTGAGGTGCGGCCTCACCAGTGCCCAGTACAGGGGCACAATCACCTCCCTGCTCCTGCTGGCCACGCTGTTCCTGATACAAGCCATGATGCTATTGGCCGCCGCGGCCACCTGGGCACACTGCCGGCTCATGTTCAGCCGGCTGTCAACCAACACCACCAGGTCCTTTTCTGCCAGGCAGCTCTCCAGCCACTCCTCCCCAAGCCTGTAGTGTTGCATGGGGTTGTTGTGACCCAAGTGCAGGACCCAGCACTTGGCCATGTTGAACTCATACAATTGGCCTCAGCCCATCGATCCAGCCGGTCCAGATCCCTCTGCAGAGCCTTCCTATCTTCGAGCAGATCGACACTCCTACCCAACTTGGTGCTGCCTATAATCTGACAGAGGGTGCACTCAACTCAATCCCCTCTTCCACATCATCGATAAAGATATTAAACAGAACTGGCCCCAACAGTGAGCCCTGGGGAACACCACTTATGACCAGCCGCCAACTGGATTTAACTCCATTCACTGCAATTCTTTGGCCCCAGCCATCCAGACAGTTTTTTACCAAGTAAAGAGTACACCTGTCCAAGCCACAAACAGCCAGTTTTTCCAGGAAAACGCTGTGGAAACAGAGTCAAAGGCTTTACTAAAGTCCAGGTAGACAACATCCAGTGGATGAGGGAGAGGCTGTGGACGGGTCATCTTGTCATACAAGATTAGGTTAGTCAAGCAGGACCTGCCTTTCATAAACCTATGCTGACCGGGCCTAATCACCTAGTTGTCCTGTACATGCCACATGATAGCACTCAAGACGATTTGCTCCACAACCTTCCCTGGTACCAAAGTCAGACTGACTGGCCTGTAGTTCCCTGGATCCCCCTTCTGGCCCTTGTAGATGGACTTTACATTTGCTAACCTCCACTCAGCTGGGACCTCCCTGGTTAGCCAAGACTGCTGATAAATGACTTAAAGTAGCCTGGCGAGCACTTCTGCCGGCTCCTTCAGTACCCTTGGGTGGATCTTGTATCTAGGTGGTGTAGCAGGTCGCTTACCGCTTACCACTTCCCCTTGTATTATGGGGCCTTCGTTCTGCTCCCTGCCTTCCAGCCCAGGGAGCTAGGTACCTGAAGAATAACTGGTCTTATTATTAAAGACTGAGGCAAAGAAGGCATTAAGTACCTCAGCCTTCTCATCATCCTTTGTCACTATGTTTCCCCCTGCATCCAGTAAAGGATGGAGATGATTCTTAGCCCTCCTTTTGTTGCTAATGTATTTGTAGAAACATTTTTTACTGTCCTTTAAGGCAGTAGAGCCAGATTAAGGTCTAGTTGGGCTTTGGCCCTTCTGATTTCCTCCTTTCATAACCTCACAACATCCTTGTAGTCCACCTGAGCTGCCTGCCCCTTCTTCCAAAGGTCATAAACTCTCCTTTTTTCCCCTGAGTTCCAGCCAAAGCTCTCTGTTCAGCCAGGCCAGTCTTTCTTCCCACCGGCTTGTCTTTCAGCACATGGGGACGGCCTGCTCCTGTGCCTTTAAGACTTCCTCCTTGAAGAATGCCCAGCCTTCCCAGACCCCTTTGCCCTTCAGCACTGCCTCCCGAGGGACTTTGTCAACCTGGCTCCTAAATAGGCCAAAGCCTACCCTCCGGAAGTCCATGGTGGCAGCTCTGCTGACCTTCTCCTTATTGCTCTGAGAATCAAAAACTCTGTCATTTCATCATCTCTATGCCCAAGACAGCCTCCAACCATCACACCGCCCACAAGTCCTTCTCTGTTTGTAAACAATAGGTCCAGTGGGGTGCCTTCCCTACTTGGCTCACTCACCAGCTGTGTGAGGAAGTTATCTTCCACACACTCCAGGAATCCCCAAGACTGTTTTCCCTCCACTGTACTGCATTCCCAGCAGACATCTGGTAAGTTGAAGTGCCTCACGAGAATAAGGTCTATTGACTGTGAGATTTCTCTCAGCTGCTTATAGAAGATTTCATCTGCCTCTTCATCCTGGTTGGGTGGTCTATAACAGACTCCCACCATGATATCTGCCTTGTTGGCCTTTCCCCCAGTTCTTACCCATAAACACTCAATCCTATCGTCACCATCATTATGCTCTAGACAATCCAAACACTCCCTAACATACGGAGCTACCCTACCACCTCTCCTTCCTTGCCTATGCCTTCTGAAGAGTTTATACCCATCCATTGCAACACTCCAGTTGTGCGAGTCATCCCAGAATGTTTCACTGATGGCAACTGTAAGTTATGCTTCTGTTTTTTCCCCCAACTATGCTAATTGTAAAGTGCAGCACATAAATCCCCAAATGTTTAGATACTCTTAGTTTTTGAGCTTACATATCAAATTCAAGTTTACAGCCTGTGTTTTATTAAACTGCTTGGTTACATTACACCATCATATACGAACAGCCATTATCTGCAAGTCCAAAACAGTTCTGTTCAGATTTCAGATAGTGCATCCGCTCTTGTGCAAGCCTATCATAAAAACTGTCATACCCCATGACACTACTCCTGCTACACTCCTGCATTTTTCCCATTTGCTAAAACATAGGGCCCCAAAAGATGTTTTTAGACCATCCTGGCCTTTATAGTTAAACACAAGCTACACTAATGAGAAGATCACATATGGGATGACAAACCACTACTGAACTTCACATGCAATTTAGAGACAATTATAAACCACAGAAAATCTACAGTTTGCCTTCTGATTATATAACTTACGAGAGGATTTACAAAAACTGTGCTAAGAAAGCAGTTTAAAGCCAGTAATAAGCATAACAACTGAAAATCAAGAAATGGAGAGTCTGACTAAAAATTATGTTCTTACCTTTTCCAGGACTTAGGTTTTGGTCTATAAACACCTTAAGCTCTCCATTGGCTTCAATTAGTCCAGCCTGTTAAAGAAAGTAACTTCTATTAAATTTACAAACACAGACAGCCTTTTATTGTTAAAGACGGAAGAAATCACACCACAAGTCTCTGCTGCTACCACTCACAATCTGTCACAAATCTGCCACTATGTAATGGCACTGCTGTGGAACATTACTTGCCAAACTTTTAAAATCCTTGATTTTATAAATAACATTCTTAAAACAAAAGCAGAAAATCAGTTTACACCTACCTTGTTATTTTGTGTCCTAAGCTCTTATAGTGTACATGCACTGTTTAACAAACAGCTGAACACCCTTCTAATTAGAACCACTGACACCTCTGACTACATCTTTCTCTATGTAGATGCTATTTACCCTCCACAGAAGTAAACAACATTACAGCAAAATGTTTTATCTACATCCCAGTAGAGGTGGGAGAGAGCCTTAAGCCATTTTAAGAAGAAAAAAGGCATTAAGAAGAAACACCTTGAGCTTTTTCTTCCAGAGATCAGAATATAAAGCTTTTAAGTGAACAAGCTATTGGATTACATACAAGCTTTTGAAGTAATCACCATCCTTTGAGAAAGCTCACAGTAGAAGTTACTTTTAAAAAATAATAGTAGTTTTTGGATAGAAAACACTTGATGCAAAAAAAAAAAATAATAATGAACACAGGGCACAAATTCTGTTTCCATTTAGAAAGAAAAGCAAGAAAGTCAACACTTGCACTTAACCATAGTTTAGCATGTGGTGTTACAGAGGCTGAAAAGTCCCTAGCTGCATTTTGTGCGTAGCTGGTATTGGCAGGCTACTGCTGATCTTCAAGAGAGGCAATTAACTGGTTTGCTGTCAGTCAGCAGCAAAGCTTTTCCCTTAGAAGTCTACTTGAAAAGCCCCACTTACGATTTGCCAGAAGTTCAGCAAACCAAGTGAGCCACTAGAGGATGCTGTGATGCTATTATTATCCAGGTGTACGCAGCAACGATTTCTTTAGACAAGGAACTTTACAAAACGGGAAACTTTCTCTCCTCAGTGAAGGGGGAGAGGGGAAAAGAAGATGACTGGGCACTGAGGACAGGCTGAAAAGTGAGCAGAAGAGACATTTTTCTAAGGGAAGCATAAGGAGCAGTGGCCTGTAATGGCACGGCAGCAATGAGGACCTGGTGACACAAAGAAAACCTAAGTGAGGAGACAGTGAACTGATGGGTAGAATGAAGAGCCTGTGGCAGTTGTTCTCCATTCTCCCAATTCCCCCCACCCCAAAAGTAAGGAAATAGCATTGTTTTAAGGAGACTGCAACAATTTACCAGTACACAACCACTGCCTGTTCTCCATCTTGACCAAAGCAGGGATTCAAAGGTCCACCTGAACAAACGACAGTTCTCCTACCCTTTTCCCAGGCACCAGAACTTTTTATAAGCCTAACTCTTCATCATACTACATAATTCAGAAGTGCAACAGACTATACAGACACTTTCAAAGAAAGAATGTATACTCATCAACATGGAATCAGTATCATGTACAAAGACATTACTAGAGCTACACTCTGTGGCAATATGACATTCCAAAACACTGGAATGCTATGTGGTGTAAGATGATGAATTTTTTTGGCAAGTGTTACATTATACACACATTCTACCTCAATTTCACAAGAGTGTTAGACCACACAGGAAGTGCAGTCGTGGTGTCATAATTTCTTTAAACGCAGTACTTCAGTTTCTATTCAATAGCAGAACAGGGAGGCTTGTACTCAAGGATTCCTGCAAATTCTCTTTTCCGTGAGAATCAAAAAGATATCAGTGAGACTGGAAAGACATTTAATATATTGAGGTTGTGATCAGTAGACCACCAAGAAAATGACTGTTTTAATCTGTAATGTCTTTCATTTTAGAAGCACATGAACTTAACAATTCTGAGTTATTAAATCCATTCATCATTTTAACATGCAAAAGCAACTTGCATCGAGTTCATGTCAGTTACAGTGATAATGTTTTAAGCTGCCATATTCAGCAAATTCAAGTATTAAATGCAAATCTCTATTTCAGTAAATAGCAAATTCAGCAATTCAGTAATCAATTACTTATTGGTCCCTTCCTATTTCTATTTTTTTAAAAACTAGAATGGTCTCCAATATAATAATCCCTATTAATTCATTTTAGCCTTAAGTATTCAACCAACTACCATATCGTAATATCAACTAATCTCATAAGCTTCAAGTTTTCTTCTACATAATTAGAACAAACAGTGAAAAGTATCACCCAAAACAATATGCAGCCCCAAAACCCACAATCTAACCTAGCATCACAAAGAGTCAGGTTAGTGCTACATGCCCCAGGCTATGCTTTTGTGTGCCTGAAATTACGCAAGTCACTGACAAACTGAAGAACATTTGGGAAATACACTGCATTTAATCAATAAGAGATTACAAATTGGGAAAAATCAGAGAATAGCAATCACTGAACAACAAGAAGAATCCCCTCAGGAGCCATGACAGTGACAAAGAGTATAGCAGTTACAGTTCCATTGCCTTTCCACACCAGTGTCTTACTAAAGGTTCAGCTCTAGCAGTTAAAACAGCTGGTAAATATTCAACTCATTCATAAGAGTATGCCTACGAGAGACTCCAAGAAAACTATCTGGAAAGAGTACTACCAAATCCCACAGCAAACAGCAACCCCAGCTGCTATTATTCATAATGAAAACCGATCCCTAGTGAAAATCCCATTACTCCAGCCTTAGCATGCTCTTCACACTTCTGGATGCACTATTTAATTCCAAGGTTATAAAAATTTATCACTAGTTTTGAGCCGCCTCAGTCTCAGATACAAGCTTTTGGCGAGAGAAAATTGAACAGGAGAACTTTCATTCCATAGGAAATTCTGGTGTCTCTGTTCTAAAATGGAAATACTAGGCAAAAAAATCTCTTAGAAAATGTCAAAGAAATTCCCACTATTTTTCAAGCCAGGTTATATTTGACAAGAGTCCAGGATTACTCCTCCATAACCTATCTAGCATAGTGCAGTGCCCAAAAGAAAGAAAGAGAATACAGGAAAATAACTATAACTCCCATTAAGTATATCATAGTCACAGATTCACAAGGAACAAAACAAAACCAAAACAAACAAAAAACCACACACATACACACAAAAAAACAACCAACAAAAAAAACACACCATGAAGACACATCTGATTTTCCCCAAGGGAAAAGTAGCCTTCTGCAAAGGAGGGTTTAGACATTAAGGAAATTCTATTTTCTGATGGGAAAATACACATAGTTTTCAGGCCTTATCAAGCTACTTGTCACCAGGTATTTTGATTTTTATTTTTTTCACCTGATAATGTAATTTTTTTATATTCCACATCTTATCATCTCATGATTCTCAATTTCAAGATGCATTATTTCATTTGATGATAATGCTTGAAATAGTATCATGCTCTTAATATGCAATCTGGAAGCTTATTAAGTGTGTGCAACTTCACAATTTAGCATTGCTTTCCTCTTCAAGAGACATGTTGGCTAGGTATACTTCTCTATGGCTATGTGAAGAAACTCCTAGTATCCCGAACAGGCAACAGATACAGATATGCCCTTTATCCTTTTCACATTACAAGAAAATCAACAATCATTTTTTAAAATAGCTTTTGACGCTCAACATAGCATCTAATCTGTAATAACTTAAGATCTCCTTTCCACAGATCAGAGGAAGAAGGAAAAGACCACTGGGTTAATTTGTAAATCTGGATTTTAACCATGAAAGCTATGCTGGAGTGGAGATCCCAACCATCACCTAGGCTTTGTCTCATCACATCATTCAGAACTCCTAAGGAAAAGAAATCAACTGATGGGCTAAACATACAAAAAATTCAGCTGAAGTTAGCTTTGGCCTGCTATGAGATCATCAACAGTCATCAAGACTGGGAAGTCTATTTTTGTTTTGTTTACAAGTAAAAGCTGAAAGAGATTACACGTGCCCTCAGCCTTAAAGTCAGTAAATTGGGAAATAACTTTTTGTTGGGACTAAAGTTAATCTGAAGCAAAATTTGCTAAAAATGCAGAGAATTTCACCTATTAAAAAAAATCCCTTAGAGCAGACAATCATAGAATAATTTAGTATCTTACCAACAAGCTAACATTTGTGGTCTCTGAAGTTATGCACTAGAAAATCAACACCCGTACGACAGAAGTATCATTTCTTCCACAGCTTTCCAGACTTGCAACTCTATTTCTTAATGAAAATTAGCATAAAATGATTCACTAAACAGAAAAGATTCAAGCTGAATTTGGACTGAAGGACAAGTAACCTAAAACAGCATGACCAAGAATTTTGACTAAAATAAGACTGAACAAGCATACGTGCTATAGAAATACCTCTTCTATCTTGCTTCTAGGTAATGAGCCCATTTTAAGTATACTCCCTGAAAAGGAGCTCAAAGAAGAGAAAAAGGGTAGACATAAATGGCAACAGAGGTATTTGACAAAAGGTATTTCTCAGAATAGAAATTTTCAGTTGCTAACAGCAGATTAAGCCCACTAGATTGAGGCACGGAACGAGGTTTGACAACAGAACATGGGATGTGGGTGCCAAATATAGAACAATGGTTAAAGAATGGGAGTCAGAATGGGACAGACAGAAAGCAAGACAATTTTGCGACTGGCTGGGAGAGAAACAAAGTGAGCTAGAAAATGAGATGGAAGATGGCAGGTAAGAGTTGAGGTAGAGAAACTGAGAGTCACTGAAAAAGCATAGGCAACAGAACTGCTGAGAATCCAGACGAGAGCTTTAATAGAACAAGGAGATCAGATCCTCTGAAAAGGGAGGAACATGGGAACTGGGAAGACAAATACAATCTATTCTAAACTATGATTGAAAGGGTAAATAAGCTGGGACTCAGACTGAGAACTTCAAAATAAATCAGGAAAGTGGCAGTAAAGACAGAGCCAGAAGAAGAAGAAATTGGGAAAGAAAATGATTCCTGTTAGAGTACATTTTCTCCCAGAGCTTGTCAAAGGCATCAGGAGGATGCCTCTGCTGTCTACAGGCATTTGCAAAGCCTACTGGCAAACAACCACACATCTTGTGCAAACTGCACCTAACTTGATCCATACCAAATGACAATCCCTAATCATTTTACTGCTTAAGAGTAGACAATAAATGTAAAGGCCGTATGCCATACAATTTTACTATGTGCCACTTCACTGACAATGTAGGGCTTGTTTGGTTTGTCTTATTTTAATATCAGGAAGCAACAAACACACACAACGGAAAACTAGCACAGCTACCAAGTGGAGAAAAGCTTATAATCAGAAATAATGCTACTTAAACAACATTAATTCTTCTTTCACCCCAACTGTACACAAATGTAATTTGTAACAAGATGAAAATACACTATTTTTCCTATTGAATTCTCATCTCATTCAGGGACCAGAGCAAACACGCCCTGGGAATGAATCATCATGTAACTGCAGGAGACTATTTTTATGGGACATCCAATTCATTTTTTTGCAAAAGTTAGAAGGCAATTAAGATATGAAGTAGAGGATCGCAGGAAAGTTCTTAACTTTAAAGCATTTGAATTTCATTTCACAAATTAAGTCAGTGAGAACAATTCCTTACTGTACAAGTAATCTAAAAGAACTTTTAAGTCAGGCTATAGGAGTCTGATCCTACAAAATTCTCATTTTATTTACTGTGTCTCAGTAGCTGCCTTCTGAAACAGAGATCACACCACATCCTCAGTTGATGGCAGCATCTTCAAGATTAATGTGTTCATCAACCACTCAGCAATGAGCTATACCACAGAAATGAGCTTTCCAAAAAGTAAACTGAATTACTAGCACGTTCACTAGCAGGGCATTGTCAAAGCACTAGATATTAAAGATCTGGATCACGCAGAATTGTGAAGATAAAGCTAAATACGGGTTTAGTAGCTCAGTTAAGAATTGTCAATCTTTGGTCTGCATAGAGGTTCCACTAATACTGCACATACATCAGACACTGAGTATATACAGAATGACACCTGAGGTCTCCTCATTGCTGAATATGCCAAGACCATTAGCTTTCTTGCCTGTTTTTTTTCTAAACAGAGCAACACACCTATAATTCAGCAAAAATTAAGTCTTAGAATCATAGACGAAGAATTTTGAAGGTGAGTCAAATAGCAGTCCGGTCTAAGCAGCCGCACAGATCAAAAATACCACAAGAGTTAAAATAATTTTACTGGGTTGTTTCTTTTGATAATTCAATTGCCCAAATGATACAATCCTTGCAAAATTTAAAGCTGACACCCTCAAAATTAACTGTGAAGCTGTAAGAATGAAGGAAAATTGAATATGAGATTCATAGGGTGAATAGAACCGAAGCACTGGTTTGCCACTTCTACTACACAAACTAATCAGAAAATAAAATCATCATTTGTGTCCCCCTGGACTAAACACAGTCCATATGCCCATACAGACATATGCAGAGAGGTACCAGCAGCAGCCACTTCCACAACTAGATCCTGGTGCTGTTCTAGATTTGACCTAAATAGACCTGTGTTTTTCCAGCCAAATCAAATCTTTAGAGCAGTTTGTCCAACTGTATCTGCACCACAGCAGAAATAAACAAGCAATGTTAAACAGGACTCATTCCAAAACCATTTGCCTCACCAACCTCCTTATCAGTCTACTGTAAGGCTCCAGCAGCCCACAGCATAATTTTCAAGCAAGTCTGTATAACCATTGATGCAATACTGGGACACTCAGCATAATGTAACACAACCCAAGACAAGTAGCTGGCAGTGTTTTTGGGGATATGGACCACTGTCAACCTTTAAAATCAAGTTGTCCGCTATCTGTCTGAGAACCACTTCAACACAGAGAATGTTTAGCAAACATTGGCCAATTTTTCCTCCCACTTCTAATTAGCCACAATAAATCTCCATTAAGTGATATCCAGGCAAGCAAATACAAACACTAAAATAAGTGATCCCTAGTGTAACTTTTAAAAGCTGCATTTTTGTTTAGCATGTTAAGTTGTCAGCACACTGTATTTACTCAGTAATACTACAAATATATATCTATATAAAGCCACTACCATTAACTGACACATAAAATTAATAGAGAAGTTAAACACTTAAAGGCTACAGAAAAATGCTTTATTTAGACAAATAAATTGGCAACGTGACAGGCAAATTCTGAGTTCCTATTTTCTGCCTTATAAATACAAACCAACATGGGGGGGGGAGGAAACTCTTATTGTGTATTTGCCATGTAAAAAGGAGGGCTTAAAGATCATTTTCCTTCTGCCCTCTTCTAAAAAGCATATTTTAAAAAATTCTAACAACACTTGAAATCCCAGAGTGAGATGCCTTTTTAGAAGACCTAATTTCATAGTAGTATTTGATCTTCAGTTTGCAAACTTCTGAACACATTAGAACTCAGTAAAGGCAAATAGATACAGATCAAGTACCAAGAAGTTGCTGAACTAAAATTGTATCAAAAAAGGTGCATGAACCACTTGAGATCCACTGAAGACTTAACTTCTCTAGTCTGCCTCACTGAAATTCCCAGTACATAATCAAAAATAAACATAAAAGGAGAAACACATGCTGATATTAAAAAGTCTGAAAAATGTCTTGCAGACTTTTCAATACTTTCTCGACATTGAAAGTGCATCATGTAAAAAAGATCCAAAATACACCTTTTTCCTACTTCCATTAGGCTCTTTTTTTAATCCATCCCAAATGTAACCTTTCAGACCACAAAGACTTGGTCAACAATGATGTAGAAGCACCACGTGAAAGCCATTAACAGGTACAACTTTTGCGGCGTTCCAGCAAAATTGCCATACAGAAGCAGAGATGTACTTCTTTCCCCAAATCTAGCAGACCTATTGACCTATCCAGTAAAGTTGCTGTAAGATATTAGTTCCCTGTGGGATTTTTTTTCAAATATTCTTTGAGCAAAATATTTATTAAGTAATACTGTGGAATAAATTCATTGGTTTAAACTACATACCTGAAAGTATTCTGAATACTCAATTAAAATAAAGAATTAACGTTAATCCCTAGATCTCTTGAACAGTAATGTCAGATCAGGTGTTGAACTTTGTGCACGCCGAACTTCTTACATGGTGTCCTCAGATTTACACACCAGTACAAGGCCTCCTTTACAAAGTTACATACATGGGCCATAGCTACTACTCATTGAGATTAATAAAGGCACCATGAAATATTAGAGAGATACAAGTTTTATGAAGAGTCCCTGATAAAATCATTCAAGCAAAAGATGAGAGCAGAATAAAACAATTTTAAAAATGTAAAAATCTAACTTTAGAACCAGTGGTTCCAAAGCCAATGCAACTGTCAGCAACCTATGAACCAGTGAAATGCATGAGCTTTCCAGACAAACAGCTTTCAAGAAAGTTATTTTAGTCTGTGAGAAATTCTGAAGGCTAACAGTGGTGTGTCAGTTTAAGAAGTTTGTGAAACATCAAATTGGTTTTCAACCACATATTCTTCATGAACAGCTATTATTTTTTTAATGACTGGAAACAGTCCACACAATAATGGTGAACAACTGAATCGTAAGCAACTGCTACTATATAGAGTAGTTAATTTATGTATTTAGATATATGTAATTTTTGAGATTAGAAGGCATCTTACTCATTCCTTTTGCCTAGCCCCCTTCTCCTCACTACTCTCTCTATCACCATGCGTTGGACTCTCCCCTCTAATAGACCCGGTTCCTGCAAGTGACTCCTGCTTCCTCTCTTACATTTAACAGTGGGTCTTAAAGAAAAGAGCCACAAGCTTCTCTCACTTTATGGCTGCCCAAGAGGCCGCAGCAGTGCATTTGCAACAGAAGTAACCGAGTGGAGAACCAGGGTCATACCACAAGTTGGGTCTTCCGCTACATTACAGAAATTGTTAATTTAGTGGTGGAAGGTATGTTTACTGTTGATACTAAAAAGGATTTATCGACTTAATTTACAGACAATTCCAATGCATAAGTGAATATAAAAGTGGTCAGCAATTAGCCCTCAGTCTTATACTGGGAATTGGAAGGCAAAAAATTGTCACCAAAATTTCCTTTCTTGATACAGTAATTCCTGCTCCTCCTTTCAATGCTGCACCTTGCCTAGTTTTAAGCATGCCAAGGATGGACAGGTCACCATTTCACTTAGGGAACTGTGATCCCCACCAAACTATTAATCCCATAAATCCAGTGAGCAGCATAAATCAGCTGAGGTGTGTACATTTGGCTCCCCCAGCTCCTGCCTGGAATGTGCCACCTTTGTAAGCAGTGGCAGAGTTTACAGAAGACTCAAAGTCTTAGAGAATGACCTCAATTAACCAATAAGAGGAGTACTGGCTATGCTGGAGTTCCTGGAGATTCTCTGCATGGGATGACTATCTCTGTCTCAGACGAAGAAATTTCTCATATGGTGCAAATGTACATGTCAAACTGTACCCAACCCTACTAACCTCAGCTTAATTTGTCATTCAGCCTCTGACAAACAATAGAATGATCCCACTCCCAAGGCACACACATCCTTGAGGTACAATTGCTGTTCTCTCATCCATGTTTTTTTCATTGTTTCCTTAAATTACACAAAAAGTAAAGTACTTCTAGTAACTAGGAATTCTAAACTGAATGCAATATTCCATGACCAATCTGCCTGATTCTGTTAGAACTGCCTCTCAACTCCACAGAATGCTCACTTACATAAAACCAAAACCAGCAATGCTCATTATTGTTGCCAGATCATGCTGGAAGATGAGCTTCCTCCTTTCTTCCCCTTTATACTTATTGCATTCCAGATCCCATACTCTTTATATAATAGTTTAAAGGAAAAAAAAATTGATATACCCACAGATATTCCAACCTTCACAAGCTCGCATTTCTCTTTTTCCATTATTATTTTTCAGCCTACCCAGCTATAACCTTACTTGTGATTATGCTCTTAAACTCCACCTGCAGGCTCTTAATTAAGGTGCTACATTTGAATTCATCTTCCCCGCCCCCCCCATAGCTTCCTGACCACTGCTGAGGAAATGAAAGTATTTTGTAAAAAAATCAATACTTTGTTGCTTATTTTCTCTATTGTACACTCTGAAAAACATTACAGGGATATATTTCGAAGCGGTTCTTAACAGAATTTAGGCTTGGGTCAAAGAGCTCATATGCATTATCTTGCCAGCTTACCTGATCAGTACTTTTGTAATTTTTTAATACTTTATAAAAAACATTTAATTGGGTCAGCTGGTATTCTCCATCATGCTCCCCATTTGTTCAACTATCCAGCAAAGTCTCAGTCTGGAAACTTTTACAAGTATTTGACTTTTCAAACAGGCCTTTTCAAATTATAGTTTTTATAAAGAAGTATCAGAAGAAGAGCTGGAAGTGAGCAACAGAAGGAAAAGTGCTCTCCTGCAGCAGGTGGGAGGAGGGGTTAAGTAGGAGCACGTTATCTTGTGGCGCCCTGGCTCCACACCTTCCTCTTCTGCAGGGCTGCCTGCCTGCTTTACTGTCACCAGAACAAGCGCTGGCCCCAGCAGCACAGAGGAAGAGCAGGACATACATTGAGTCCGTGTTCCCAGGCTACAGCACACTGAAGCACATTTGGCCATGTAAATGCCACCTGGAGCCCAGGCTTGGCATTGGAGCAGCAGAGCCCTTACCACTGTTTAGTCATTTCAGGTCTGCTCAGAAAAAGGGAAGGAAGGGGTGGGGGCATTCATCAACTATGCCATCTTCTTCACCACTACCTCTCACAGTCAGTTAGTGCACTTGATAGGTGACAAGGCAGAACCACAGGCCATTAATCACAGCAATATTTCCATGTCAGAATGTTTAAATTTACAGCGGTGCAGGTCTTCATAGATTCAGGGCCCAGAAATTTAGTTATACTATCTCTATCATGATTAATTCCATTATTTCACTAGGAAACTTGGATTTGGGACAAAAAAATGTGGGAATAATTCTATTCCCTTCTGAAAATCAAAAAGTGTCATACCAATTAGCATCTCTATTGTCTAGCACTAAATCAAACCTAATAGGGCCCATAATCAGACCCGGAAATTTAAAATTTCTCAGAATTCACTACACATTTTAGACATCATGTAATGGTGGGTATGTAATAGTCTGCAAAAAGGTAAGCAGTTCATCTTTCTTCCCTGAGGCAGGATTAAGTATGTGTAGAGGTTTTTAAGAACAGGTTAGACAATCCTTCAGTTAAGATTTGTACCTTTTCTAGCTATCCTGTTCTGGTGTTCAAGCACACTTAAAATTTTACCTAAAACCTGACCTAGATTTTAATTTTTCCAAATTCAGCTTATTAATTATTGTAATAAAGATAGTGAAAACAATTTCTTTTCTGATCTGTAGCATCTTCTTCAATTTCTGAAGTTTGTTATCATGTATGTTATTCCCCTCCTTAACTACCCTGTTTCCTATAATAAGCTAGATCTTCCAAAAATGAGGTCGGTTCTTAAATGTTTTACTCTCATTCTGCTCCCCTAGACTTTCTAGGATATTCATCTGTATTTCCAGGTGCTAGCCCTTCTTCACTTACTGGGATCACATTCCCAAAAGCTAATATTAAACAAGTGTACTTTAGTACCTCGATTACTTAGAGCTGTTTCATCACCTAGTCTAACATTCCTCTTTCATTTTCTTCCCGCTTATACGGCCTTTCATTCCCTGAACTCTGCTATCTGTAACGCACTTGGCCACCCTTATCTCTTCCAGGCAAGCTTTGAGTGACTACGTATTTCTGGTTGCTTCTCTGCATGTTAAGATATTTTTTCAGTTGCTTCTGAACTTGTAAAATTCTCTACAAGATTAATTTGTTAAACCAATCACTATTTCATGGAAATTCTCGCTATTTGAAAGCTACAACAGTCCACATTATATTCTAACCTGCCACTTAAGAATTTGAACTGTATCACTCTTCCTTAGCTTGTATGCTGTTGTTTTTTGTTTTTTGTTTTTTTTGAAGAGGAGATATATTCTAACTTGAATATGGAATAGTATCTTGTCTTTTCAAGAAGGGAATGTGAAAGCCCAATTATATTAGGTATCAATGATGAATTACATCTTAAATGCAGAACCTGTTAAAATTTTTTTTTTTAAGTACTGGAAGAGTAAACATGGTTCAAGAGGTAGGCCAGAGTCAAAGCCACTAACCTTAATGTCAATGGTAATGGAAGTCTACGATGAAAGTCCCCCAAGCCTGTTTTTACAGACACTAACTATCATCTTGTGGATGCTAGAGACAAAACAATGAACACATATGGAGATGGAATCATCTTCGCTCCCTTGAATACATGTTGCCTCCTTGAACACAAGAAAGGCAACGCCAACTGACAACAGTAGTCAATGATAACCCCAGCATCCAAACAGTATTTGCTGAGGTTTTTTTAAATCCAATATCAAAACCAAGTTGTTTCAGTGTTCAATGTGAACAGCCGTAATGCCAATGGCCCAAGTGCTTTTATGAGCATATTCTTAAAGATTAATTACTCTGGAAAAAATGTCTGCAGATCTGAAGCCGTTTTATGTTGTTACATCTACAGGAAAACATAGCCGAGGCTTGATGCACAACACGGATAAAGTAAGTTTCATATATTTGTTAATGCCAGCTATTATAAAGCATGACCTGGTTTGCTTTTGTTAACAAACCCAAAAATATTCTATGAGCTATGCTTCCACATACGATGTGCTACAAATATACTTACATCTTTTGCCATGTTACCAAAGACTAGAAACCAGTCCTCTTAAAATCTTGACGGCTGCAGGACACAGAGACAATGATGCTATTTTCTAGAAAGCAAGTAAAGGCAACATCAGCTATAAAAATGAAATGAGGGAAAGTTTTTACAACCGCAATTACTGACTACCACCAAATACAATTTAGCTTTTAAAAAACGGTATTTATAGAGGAAAAAGTTTTCTGTCATCACCAATTCATCCCCTAAGGCCCCCCCGCCCCCACCCCACGTGTGGGGAATACCCCCTTTCCGACAGCGGGGGTGAGCTCTTCCCTGGCAGGAGCGCCCTTCCTCCCCCCAGCACGTACCCGATCCCAGCAGGGCAGCAGGCAACCCACGCTGGGCCGGTCCCTGTCCAGCTGCGCCCCTTGCAACACCGCAGAGCAGGGCGCGGGCAGAAGCGGCAGGGGAAAAGATCACTCCCTCGACCGCCTCCCCACCCCCATTTCCAGCAGCAGGCACAAGTAGGCCTCAGGGGCCAGCTTCCACCCCCACCCCCGGGGCCTTGCACCCCCCCTTTTCCTCCTCCTCCTCCTCGCAGGCGGACGGGCCGCGGCTGCACCAAGAGGCAGAGCCTGGCAGTCGCCGCCGCGCCTCGGGCACCCAGCGCCCGCCCGCCTCCCCACTCCGCGCCCCCCGACCAGGGCCTCACCGCCCGGGCAGAGCCCTGAGCCCCGCGCCGCCTCCCCTCGGCAGCGAGGGGCCGCGCTAATCGCCTCAGAGACGGCGACGGGGGCACGGGGAAGGGGGGACGCGCCCGCGCGCCAGGAGGCACGGGGGGGGGGGGAAGGGACGCCGGTCCCCAGCCTCCGCGCCCCGCCGGCGGTAGCACACCCACCCCCCCGCCAAATCCTCCCCCATCCCCCCGCTGCTCCCCATCCTCCTCCAGCTGCAGGCCGGCCCGGGCTGCCCGCACCTGAGCGGCCGAAGGCAGAGAGAGCCGGCTCCATCCCCCGCCGCCGCCCCCAGACAGGGACCCGGAGCGCGGAGCGGGAGCACCCCCCGCCCGCCGGCCGCCGCGCTGCTGCGGAGGCGCCCGACTGCACATGTGCGGCGGCGCGCGCGGGCCTGGCCAGCCCGGCGGGAGGGGGCAGGGGAGGAGGGAGGGAAAGAGAGAGGGAGGCGGCGGGAGACCAACGGCCCCAACGGCAGCTCGGGTGGGGAGGGAGGGGAGGGGGCTGGCAGGCACCGCCCCCTCCCCGCGCTGTGGGGCGGGGGTGGGGGGGGAGGCGGGGGGGGGGCTGAGGAAGGGGGGACGGCGGGGGGTCTCGCCCGGCGGGCTGTCACTTCCCAGCCCGCCTCTGCCCGCGCCGCCAGCCAGCCTGGCGGGCAGCCGGCACGCTGCCCCCGCCGCCCGGCCTGCCAGCCCCGCGCACCTGCCCGCCGCCGCGGCCCGCGCCCCAACCGCCGGGAGAAGGGGGACTGCCCGTTGAGGGGGAAGGCGGGAGGGCGCGAGCGCAGCGGTCCCTCCCCGGGACCTGCGCGCGCGACCCCGCTGCTTTTTCCTCTTTTTTTTTTTTTTTTAACACCCCCCCCCCAGTTGGCAGGGAAAAAAAAAAAAAAGAAACTTACACTTTTGTGCGTCCCACCGGCGTGACGCTGCGCGCTGACGTCACGAGGGTGTAGCGTGCCTTGCACGGGCACACGCGGAGCGGGTAAGCCAACCGCCCGCCGCTCCATGAGCGGAGGGAGCATGCGCGGGAGTTTCGCGCCTTCCGACTCCCCGCCCTGTGGCGCTGGCGGCGGGCGCGCGGGAAGCATCGGCGAGAGATTGCTCTCCGGACCTGGCCGCCGCCGCCGAGCACGTGGTCGCCGGAGCGCGCGCGCGCGCGCGCGCTGGCGGGTGGGAGCGAGCCGCCCGCCGCGCCGTGCCGCGTTAGGGTGCCGGGCTCCGCTGCGTCTTTATCGCTGCGGGACGCGGCCGGTCCTTGCCGCCGCCGGCGCCGGGGGAGGGTGGGAGGGTCGGCCCCGCCCGGCCTCCACCGGCCGGCCCGCATCAGGGCCCGGGAGCGACCCCGGGCCGGCCTTTTGCGTCCGAGCGGGCTTCTGGGGGCGCGGGAGCTGGCGGTGAGAAGCGGGAGGCGGCGGGGCAGGGCGGTGCGGTGCGGTGAGGTTAGTTGCCACAACATCCTGCCGGCGCTTCCTCATCGCGTGTTGTCCAGCCGTTACTTGAGCAAGTTCGCTTACAGCAATCCTTGCCAAAATGAGGATTTTTACAGTAATCCAAGTGAAAGCATTCCGTTAGGCAGCTGCTGCTCTCCACCTTGAATTAGGCCAGACCTACGCGAAAAAAGCGGCAGTCACACCTGACACCTCCAGGCTGTGAAACCTCTGCAGGCGCCACATGCTAGTTGTGTGCAGTGACAGCCACAGGAACAGTGCACGTTAGTTAGGGTTGATGTAATTACACGAGAATGATGTAATTCTTGACAAAAAAACTTCTCAGCATGCGTAGTGGGGGCTATAAAGGCAGAGCTGTAACGGTGGAAACCAGCAAAGCCAAAAAGCCCAAAAGCTGTGTTGCTCACACGAGTGGATGTAAGATTATTTGATGGTGGCAGGGAGGGGGAAGCTGCACAAGCTTCTGCACACGATACCAAGCCCGCATAGTCCAAGGCTGTTCATAACATGATCAAGAGGGGAGCAGGAAGTAAGAGATTCGTTTTCTCTAAAACCACTCTGCTTCCTCATAATGCCTGGGAAAGAGGACTAGTCAGGAATAGAAGGCACAACCGGCAGCGCCACTACACAGAAACAGTGGAACAATCTAGCACGGATGTGGGAGAAGATGCATTTCATCACTTGCCTAGATTCACATTTAGTTACTTTTATACCTTACTCAATTTCTCTATTTAATTTTTTTTAAGACATTAGGGAGTTGTTTTATAATAATGAGGAAACAATAGCTACTCCATTTTCCTGATAAACCACAATCTTTGAAGTTTTTCGTTCACAGAAGCCCACTGCTTGCTGCTCTGGGGCTCCATGGCTGTTACCAGAGCAGGTTACTACATAAGCAACAATTATTACCCCATTTCTTCGTTCTTCTTGACCAAGCCTGATGGCTAATGAGAATATGTTTATAACTGTTCATAACTTTTCAGGAAGAGGCAAGAACTTTCACCCACAAAAAACACAAAGCACCCCAAGCCAGCTGCAGGAAAAATGCTTCCGAAAAGACATCTCCTCCAGGTGATGGTGCTGCTCTCCACCCTCCAGGTCTTATATATAGTGCCTGTGGCTTTAAACTGCCTTTATAACCCAAGTCCCTGCCCATATCCCTCCACCTGCCTTTTTATGTTAATTCTTGTAGAAGAAAACCCTGTTCCACTATTCCAACTACCACAAGCTCCATGCACCCTCGAGAGTGAACATCCATCCCTCTTGAAGGGTGAAGAAGGGACTACAGAGAAAGTGAACGTGCTTTTAAAAAAAGGTAGAATTCAATGACTCTGCTGATACCAAGCATTTCCTCTGCTGTTTTAAGGTTTACCTAAGAGACTAGTGCCATTTTGAAAAAGTCTCGAGTTGAAGAGAAACCATCTACCTTGTCTAGTACAAAGAAAAATTGGCAAACTTCTGAAAAAAAAAAGTATCAAACGATTCATTAGCAACTGTGATCTGCAGGGACTAAGATAACTACACTAGCATTAAGAACGGAGGAGCAGTGGCAATCGAAGGCCAGAATATGAACCTCACACCACTACCAGCTTTTGCAAACCTCACAGCTTCTCCGCAAACATCGGAATTCATGCTTTCCTGACCATAGTCAGTAAATAACCAGTGACTGAAGCTCACCCTTTTTACTTACTCAAATTCTACTCTCACTTGTCACATACTCTTGCTGTGCTGCTCATGCTCCCCAATAAGTCCCTCTGCCCCGAGCTTCTTGCAAGACAACTGAACAAGCACAAACGAGAGGGGTGTCCTGGTTTGCTAGCATTTATTTTGATGCATTACCAACTGCCCAAGCATAGCTGCTCACAAGTGTTTTCTTTAGCGGAGGGTTGTTGACAACTAATTTGAGGTATTTGTACCAGTGGAAAAACCTTCAGCAGTCCTCTAATCTCTGAGCACACCCTCCTTAGGCATTTTGGAGCTTTAGGACTGTTTGCGTTTGTAGTGGTGAAAGGCCGTTCCAGTTCACGACTGTTTTCTGTGGCCTCCCCCTTTTAAGTGCGCTTGAAAAGGAGGACGGATCCTAACTTGAAACAGCATACATGTGGCAGGAAGAAATTGTGTTTCAAGAGGTCATCTAGTTTACAGACAGAAACCTAGGACAGGTGCCAGAGGATGTGCACATGGACATATTTTGACCTACGTGCTTCAGAACTGGAAGCCATGCCATCTTAAGAGAGGGACCTGTGCAAGGCTCCTGCCTAAAGTAAAGGCCTAATATCAGCTGACAAGATTGTCAGCATCTGGCCTCACTGGGAGGTAGCATCTCCCAACTCTCAAATTTCTGCTCTATTTTAGGAAATAAAAAATACAGATGGTATTGCAACCTTGAAAGTGTTGCCATTCCCTGGTCTAGATTTTGTCCCCTGAGGCAGGATCACAGTTGTCCCTAAGCCACTCTGGTCACACCATTATTCAATTTTTTGTCTCCAGCAATCAGGAGATTTTCCTGTGTCCACTGTCCTTGCTAACAGTAAGTTTTTCCCACCCAGCAGTGGTAATTACTCAACAGAGGCAGCGGGAGAACCAAAGCAGCACACCTCCTGGGCTACACAGTGAAGCTGGTCGAGGCATGCCTTTCCCTTCTGCCTTCTGTTTCCTTCAGGGTGGGGTGGGCCACACATCTCCCAGCCCTTAGGACATCTTGCTGCTCTTCCTTCTCACGTCCCTAGTTTTGTCAGCTCCCTCATTGTCAGGTCATTTTACTAGTAGATGTCTGGTACTTGCTGCTCTTTGTAAGCTGTTTCCCACAAAGATGTTAACGCTGGTAGTGTGGCTTGCCTCCTGTCACTCAGGGGTCCCGTTTCCTCCACCTTTGGCACTGCCCACGTGCTGGAGCACTGCCAGGACTGCTTACAGAGCAGAACTACAGATTCTGCCCCTAGACAAACCCCAGGAGTGCTTTTGTGGTTAGATTGTTCCTGGGTTCACTCCACAGGCAGCAAGACCACGCTAGGTTTCTCACACCCTCCATCAAGCATCCTCATATGGCACTGTTCTGTCACACCAGGCACCCCCCACACCTCTCTGCCTGCGAAGTAGAAGGTGTCCAACTGTAAAACAAGTAAAACACAACGTATTGTGAGGCTGCTTTCTCCTCATCTTTGAAGATTATGGGAAATACAAATTCTTACAGCTTTTTAAAAAAGCTATATAGCCCAATGGTCTCGGCCACCATGACAGCATTCCTTGAGCCATCCTAGACCCATGTCAGTCACAATTGCAAGAACCTACCTCACAGCTCCCACTAGGTATCTTCCTACTTAGGAACTGAAGCAGCCTGCTCTATATGGGATGGGCCATAAGTAGGGTGGCTGTGGGTCCATATATATCAATCTGACCCTGGGGACAGGGAAATGACTTGCGAAGTATCAGCATAGCTTACGCTACCAGCTTTCAAACCATTTTGGTTCCTTCACCCTCCTAGGGAACAATGACCAAAGGTAGCAATTAAGGGGTAACAAGCAAGAGCTCAAATTTTCAGAGAGAAAGCCACACAAGCAACCCAGTTACACCAACCTCCAAAACCAAAAATGCCAACCCCAGACCAGGTATGCTGAATGAGTTGCTACTCAAGCTCAAAGCAGACCCTTCCTTTCCACGCCCTTAAACTCAGCTTCGCCACAGAAGTATCCTCTCATCACTTACAAAGTTTCTGCCCTGTTATCAGCTTTTCTGTACTCAAATAATGCTGATCATTAGATAGATGAACGAGAGAGAACAACTATCCACCAAGCTGAAACAAGAATTTCCAGAAAAGACTGCCTGTAAATTTTCCTTTCAGGGCTCCCAGATCCCTGCTTTCATTTTATCTACTTGACACAGAATGAGAATATTCCAGAGTACAAGCATAAGGTTCCTGAAAAGCTACAATTCTAAGTGGGCCAACTGTAAAATATTCTCTGCATTTTCCATATAAGCATGACTGATCATTCACGAATAAGATCTGTTGTTTCTGTCCACAGACTATATCATGAGATTACCCCATTTTGACATGGAATTATGCATGGAGCCATTATTTGCATTTCAGGAAACATTTACAGTATCTCAATACATCTCACAGAAATCTGGAGGTAATCCCAAACATCTGATTGTAAACAAACTTATCACATGTCCAACAAGATTAGTCATTTGAACTTGCATCTAATATTCAATCAGGCAATCCAAGTCTATGCCAACAAAGAGGCACAGAACATTGATACTCAGATGAGGCTCCTATTTCTCTTTCCCCAGTTCTCCTAAGGCCTAGCCAAGTCATGACTGAATCAAAAATTATTTGGGAAACAAGAAGTGACAGAGATGAGGCAACCAGTAAAGTATCTAGATACTTGCTTTCCTTTTTGGACTTGGTATCAAAAGGTCTCTTCACCCAACTCCTTTAAAAGGCAATCAGGAAAACAGTTTTTCTTTTAAGAGACTCAAGCCATCAGTATTTCCTACTCTCCTAACTGGAATTTTCCAGAGAAGTACAACTAGCCACAGCAATTTATTTAGACAAAAAAATTACTCAACACAGCTGTAATACTTTGTATAATAGTTTCAAGGGCTAACTAAAAGATACAACAGAAACCATACAGAGGTTTCTACCACAGTCAGTCATAGATACTTTTTTCCCCTTGAAAACATAGGTGGTAAACTACACATGAAACAAGCACCTTTCAAAACCAAAATGAGGCATTCAGGAGAGAAGCTTGTATTTCAAGCAGAAACTATGAGCTAAGTCAGTGGATAGAGTAACATTTCTCTCTCTAGTACAGCTAAGAAACAAATTATTTTAGTGAGGCACCTGAAAAAGAGTAAAAGGTCTGAGCTAGTAGATCGTTCAATGGTACCATAAATTTTTTTAATTAATTCTATAATTTGAATACAAGATACTGAAACACACCAACAAATAAGTTTCAAGTTTCTTTTCTGTTACAGATTCATTTTATAAGAAAACCCCTATTTTATTTATAGGGCAGCTTTTCCCTCTGCATTTGTCACTGTTCTTCGATAATGTTTGAAACCACTGAAGGAGAGGTGGAATTGCCATACATTCCTGCAACCTTCGTGAAGCATCAGTGCCTGGAGAGAAAGCCCTGAATCCAGTGAGCAAGAACTCAAATATGATGAATCCTACCCTGTCCTACCAGTACATACACACTTCAGAACAGTCCAAGCTGCATCTTGACAACCCCAGCAGATGTCAGAGAAAACACAAGAGGAAACTGAGGCTGCTATGGTAGAGGAAAAAGGTATAAACACACACATCCATCCAAAGCTTTGTTTTACTAATTGGAGGACAGCTTTCATTTTAATTGGCAATTTAAACCTACTTAACATGCAGTTTTCTAACCATTTTGTGGGTATCAGAGTTATTTCAGATGACAGTATAATACTGACCTAAAGAGTTAATATATCTTTAATAGTGTTGGTTTTAATAGATGAACCTCAAGATTATTTTTGTTTGTCAGAGTAGACTACAGTCTATGAGTAAGCTTTCTCCATGACACTTAAAGAATGGGCTTTTACAAGGCTCATCCCGCTACATATAATGTTTTAAAGAACAAAACACATTTAAGATTCAAAGCATTGTTTTTTAAAATATCATGATATTTTAAAGATACTAACAATTTATTCAATGTAAATGCAACGTATAAAGTCATGGAGTTCCAAATACACATCCAGTCTGCCATTTCTAGTTTTGTGCAAATTAATTTACTTAAAATAATTTCAATTCTAGAATAGTGTCAAATAACATCCAACCTCCAAAGTTACAGAACTGATGTTTTTCACATCTGCTTGAAATTAGACTTCCCAGTTTTACTAAATTTATTTTTGATTTAAAACAAAGAAAAAAAACCCAGTAAACAATTATTGTAACAGCAGTTAGCAACAAGAATGGGTGACAACTACCAGTCTTCAAATATAACTTAAGTTATGCCCTTTCTTACCATCACATTTTAGTCGAATATGTAAATAAATATAAGAACAAACACAAATGAAAGTTACCACTTAAGAAAATACATTAGACGCTGCAGTTTGGAATGAAATATCATACAATATTGGCTGCATCATTTGGCATACGTATTTGACTGCTTAAAACAGTTTGATGCTAAACAGTTAAACCTTTTCTTTGTGTAGAGGACTACACGTTTACTCACCGTTAGAAGTGTGTTTTGTGATTAATTTTATACTAGTGTATCAAACTCCTAAATGTGGAAATGACTCAAGTCATTTAGTGAAAGAAGATACCATAGGCACCATAATATATTTTTTTTTCTTTTTAAACAAAATCTGGTGATGAACCAGCAGTAAACAAAATAGAATGAAAATTAAAAGGCACATTCAGGCAAGAAAATAATCAACACGGTTTGCATGATGCTAGATCTAAAAAAAAATTATTTATGCTCTGAATAATTGATTGGATCAGGAACAAATATTCTGGCAGATTCTAATCTGTCAGAGAGAAAGTGAAGTTTGTAAAAGGTGTGCAATTCAAATTATATAATTATTTTTTAATGTTGAATTTTGTTTTAAGGTCAGTGTAAGGCTTATAACCAAGTGCACATTAAGAGGACTGACGGCTCAAAACCTCTTGTTTTCTGAGTGCATAGAAATACAATGAGCAATGAAGATATTCCTTGCAAGAAGATGTATTCTTGTACTCGTGCAAATCTGAATCAAGTACTTGAGCGTCTTTCAGGTCTTGGAACACATTTCATAATCGCAGCTCTCCACAGGGCAGGGGCAAGTAAAAGGCTTAGAGTAGTCACACTCAGGATAAGAAGGTAGACCTGAAAATTGCAAATAAAAGCCATTACTTCTCTTAGTTACATGGTAAACTGAGAAGTGACTAGAACCTGAGGAGATCAGACTCTTCTGGACAGTATTTTCAGGAGACTTCACCTGTCTTCCTAACCACTGACACACACTGCTATAAAAGCAAATAAGTGCATGCTCAAATAATCTAGTTATCCGTTTACCTGGTTTGAAGATACAATTACAAAGACATTATGAGCTTACAGAAAAACAATTATTTACACATATAGTTAAGAGGTCAGTTTTAAAAGCTCAATGTTTGCTAAAAGTTCAAAGGCCAAAAACCACTTTATTAAAAAAAAAAAAAATCAACAAAAAACCACAAATAAACAAACAAAACAGAAATCCCACATCACCCAAAACTATTGTGGTGTAATGATGTAACGGCAAAGTTCACATACTTTAGTGTATTTTATACACTAAAAAAGGCAAACAAAAACCCCTTTAAGTCATACTGTACATCTGAGAAAAGATTTTAACTACATAGTCTGAATGAGCCTTATAAAACAGCAGCAGGAAGTCGTTTTGAGGTCTCAAACAGAAGAATTACTTGGAAATTTCAGAGCTATCTACACCTACATAGTAGATAATCACATGAGAGCTGCCACAGAAAAAAAAATGAAAGCCTAAAGCCCTCCAGGTGCAGTGGGTGGGCCCCGAACTGGTTCTGTGATCACATATGGGTATCTTGAAACTCTATACAAACATAAAGTATTTATAACTCCTTATTATATGCAGGAGCGAACATGAAAATGAATCACCGTTACCTATACAAGTGAAGAGCATTGTGTAAGTTTTTAACATGTGCTTTATTTGGAAATGGTTCCAGCATTACACAGCCCGCTTGCTCACACAATGAAAAGCTCGGAGAGCCAGCAGAGTATTTTTGTGAGCAGAGATACAGCGGAGAAAGCAGCTAGCACTGGAAAGTGAGGTCAGCTGTTGTATCTCTATAGCCATAGTTTATTTAATTTCACAAAGCAGACTTCATCTTGGGGAAAAAAGAAAACCAAAACACCAAAAAAACACCAAACCACACATTCTCACAGATTCAATATAAAACTAAGTTCAAGGTTTCTTTCCTAGGGGATTTTTTTTCATGACTACTGAAAAAGCTGGTTGTTTCTTCTGCAGAGGATTTAAAATGAAGAATATTTGCAGGTAAAGATTACAAGTTCACTTGCTTGTTTAAACGCTAAGGTAATTTCCACTTCACCATATCTGCTCCCTAGTTCTTATTTACTGATATTTCCTTATTCAAATCCTGTACTCTCAGTTACCTCTTTCTATAGCTATATCAAGATTTTAAAAGCAAAGGCTTCTCCGTGATTTGGGTGCTGTCTACAACTCACTGCTCAGTTAATTAAGTAGTTGTAAGTGAGAGCAGTTAGGGTAAAGCATTTATAACTAAGCTATTTAAAAGTAAAATCTGCTATTTAAAATATTAAAACACAATATGAAACAAAAAATGGAACAAAGAACCCTTTCGGGGACATACATGTCTCCATTTGTATTGGTTGATTCTACTTGTTAACAGTTAAGAGATGCCACAAAATTGAAATGTATTGGTATTTCAGACACACAGTAATACAAAATCCCAGTAAGTTATACAGGTGCAAAACCCAAAGTTAATAACTAGGGAACAGCTTACCTCCCGAGATATGATCCCTGCTCTGCGTGCTCTACTTCCCAGAACAAAAGAGAATTCACTGACTTGTGCCAGTCCTGCTGAGACAATCCACTTGATATACTGGCTGGTCTTTGGAAGAATCAGAGAAAGGACAAGCACTGCCAAGACAAACTTTAAAAACGTTTTTTTTTGGGGTTGTTGTGGGTTTGTTTTGTTTTTTAAGTAGAAGTGCAATAAATAAAATAGTACAATCTTTGTAAGACACAGAGCATCATACAATAGTTCTGGACATAAACTACTAGACTTCTAAATGTGTCTACTGTACTAATGTCAAAAGAGACAAGTGTACATTCACAGTAAAAAGTAGTATCTTGTTTACCATAATAAAATATACTGTAATAACTTTGTCACAAATCCCAAGCTTAACAGGTGTTTCTCCACTAACTTATAACATTAAATACAATCCTTACTTTAAAATATCTTAAGAATGTTGTATCAAACCGTATTCTAATCAGTAAGATTCCTCCAAATACAGATTTAGAGTAAAATTGTAATATTCTCTGTTGTATTAGGGCATGCAGCACAAAGATTATTTAGACTACTAAAAGATAAAAAAAGAAGAAAAGGAAATACCTTCATTATGACCACCGACAATGTAAGGAATAGTAAGACTGTGAGTTCATATATTACAAATGTGGGGAAAACATGAAGTCCTAGGAGGAAACAAAACAATATTTCACAGTTTAAGGCCAATATCTTACTATGATAATTTTCTGAGTAATAATAGATTAATTGCAAGACTCTATTCTCAAAAACAAACAAAAAAGCCCTAAAATAGCTACCAACACCGCCTACTTGATCACTAAAGCACTTCTTACGTTATTCAACCATTTTTCCTTTGGACAGGTTTAGCACAAACAATACTCCCCATTGAGTTAACCTGCATGGGACCAGTGCACGAGCACCTTCATTTATGAAGTTTTCTCTCTTCCACACCAAGCAACAATCCAGAACCTGAACTGAAACACACCTCTAATGAAAGCTATAAAAATACTGCAGGAAAATAATTCCATTGTTCTGCACAGCGATCGTAACATTCACTTTGCTAACCATTTAACATTTTTGTATGACATGGTAATGGACTGTCACCGTGGGAGGAACATGATATTCAGTATTTGCCTTGACTCGACAACAGAAAATATAACTGTTTTGATCACATGACCCTCGCTTGCAAACACTGAAAGTCACCTGAACTGGAAAAGTCACTTAGGCTGGAATCAGATAAAGTCATAACCCCCTGAGCATGGTCTAACAATAAGGAATGACATAAAACTCCAGTGCTATGCTGTTGGGTTGGGGTTTTTTTTTGGCAGGGGCGTAGGGGAGGCAGTGGTGGTGGTGTCTGTCTTTTATTTTACTTTTTTTTTTTTTTTTGAAATTTCCTAACATTTTAACTTGGTAATTATATGAAGCAAGACAACAAGAACCATAAAGACCACAGAAATTTAGAACTAAATCCTGCTAATATTAAACATAAGAAAAAGAAGTGTTTGTTGGAGAAGTCCTGGAGTCACTGAGGAAGATTCTTACTCACAGCTGACTAAGTCCACTTTTTCCTCAGGGTATTAGGAACTTGTGTAGGCAAATATAACTGTATCTTTGGAAGCTCATTCCTTTTTCATAAAAGCTCTTAAAAAGAGGAACCAAAATAGTGGTGGTGTTCCTGATAAAACCATAATAGTTGGCAGTTCTCCAACCCCATTATTTCTGGTGAAGGACAAGAGTTCAGCTTTCTAAAGCACAAGGCATGTAAATTGGTGCTGTAACTTCATATTGTAACACAAGACAAGTTTTCACTAAATTTCTCTGCCCCATAGTGCTGCAGAGTCAGAACTGTAGAGAACTGAGAGTCGTCATCTCTTCCCGAGTACTCAAGAGAAGTTACTTACAGTAACTGCACGATGTTTTGTGCGTGTGCACATTCCACTGTGGATGGAACCGTACTTCAAGTACATCAGAGATTTTTATGCAAGTCCTACCCAGTCAGCATGTACACACCCTGTTTTATTTCTCGATTTCTTTCCATCTACTGAAGCGCAAATGCAAAAGACTATCAGAATAAGGGGAGAAATGGCAGAATAAGAGCCACGAACACCACACCAAAAAAGAAATCCAAACGTGTGCGCACATGCACGTGGAGGGGCAAGTAGCTTCTCTTTTTCACGCATATCATGCACGTGGCTCATTCACCTTTAGGCCAGTCTCAGAAATGTACATGAAAGGCGACTAGAGACATACAGCCTGTAACAATGTCACATTTGATAAGAGGGCCAGCTCTGCCACATCTGGAATTGAAGATTTCAGAGGAAGGCTATAAATATAGCCTAGTGCTCTGATCACTATGGGTGGAGCTACCTTTTCAGTTCTGGAGCAGACAGGCAGTCTGAAGTCCATTTGAACCACTGCCCAACATGGAGATTATTACCATATTCCAAAGAGCTGAGGCACAAACTACTGCAGATTTCTATACTAATCCTGTGGAGGTGAGTACCTGCAAGGTGAAGCAAGCCTAAACCTATTACACACATTATTCTGAGCAAAAATAAACATCCCAGCACACAGACGTGTTTTGGGGGAAATCCCACCATAGTGGATTTATTTCATGGTCGTTACAGACCTTTGCGCCAGCCCTAGATGAAAACTTTGGATAAGGCCAGAAGTCATATCAGACTGCTATACAAGCACATGAAGCATCTTGACAACACAAACTTCAGCAGAAAGATTAATTTCATAGACAAGAAGGTGCATGAATATGGGCATTTATTTCAATGGTTTTAATGAGACTGTGACTAAGCTCAAGAGTCACAATGGACTAGTTCTCTAAAACAGAAGAAACGCTTCAAATAATTCAAGAACTTTAGCACTGTCACCAGGTAGCATGTAGCATGTTGGCCTGTGACCAATAGCTAGGCTATCACTGAGGTACATTTTCACAGAGCTGAGCATAAGCCACTGGACTTCAGTGCTAAGCAGTGTTCTGGAATAGCTGGAATGGAGGCCTTGGGGTGAAGGTGACCTTGCATCAATGTCAAGCCAAAAAGCACAGTTCACTCATATAAGTTGGTGTGTGTTCTCCTGTGGATGACCTACAAGCAGGATTTTGCACATTCTTTTTATACTTACTTTTTCTTAATCTCACTCTCCCCCCAATTAGACAGATTCTACCAACCTGCTGGATGGCTGCTAAACAGCACATGAAGATCCAAACATCACAAACATATTCTGGAAGATCCAGCATTGAGAAAAGGAACCTTGGAGATCTTTGATGGTAAGCAAGATCAGAGAAACCAGAACTCTCTTGGTCAAACTGGAGCCACTAGAATTATTTCTTGACACATCCTCAAAACAGGACATCACTCAGAAAAATCATGTTAGCAATGTGTTGAGATGCTCTTAATGAACCTAAGATCATACCTACAAATACAATAAATGCTACAGCCCTGGCTAGATCATTAAGTAGCAGTGGGAAAAACCAACATTCATCTCCATCTTTCTGCAAAGGGGAAGTCCTCTTGATTCTCATGTCAGTTCTGAGAGCTTGAAACCTTCAAGTTTTATTGTGTTCCATGTAGGGCAACAAAGCAGTAGAGCTGGATGGGGAAGATTATGATGTATGTCACCTAATGAATTCCAGTTGGGATCTTCCTTTGATTTCTCTCAAATTCAACAGAAATGTTAAGAGGATCATCAGAGAAACATTGCGTGTGTGTTTGTTCTGGACAGTGGTAGTGCTGACAGTGTCAGCATCACTCACCTTCTGAAGAAGGCTGCACTATTAAAGGGTTTTCACCTCTTGTATTCAAGGTCCAACGCTGACCACAAGATTTACCCAGAAGGGAAACACTGAGCCTGGCAAGTGAGTACATCTGTACAGCACATTGAGGACACACAACTTAGTGGAAGTGATCTGCCTCCTCACCAGTGGTAGATGCCCAATTTCAAACTCCATATGCCTTGTAGACTGACAAAAAATGGGACACTGGAACCATTAAAAAAATAAAAAAGGTCAAACAGTCTACGCAAAGATGCCTTCCATCTTTTTAGAAAGCAATCAAAACAAAATCAAATGACGCAGAGGTGGAAAGGTAAGGATCTCAGTACTAGGTGCCAAAACAGAAGTGAGGAAGAGAGTTCTCAAAACATGGCTCTAAGAATCAGTCCAGATGTTCTCTCAAAAATACGAGGACAGAGACTAACAGGAACTTTCTAACCTCAGCAGATAGCACAAAGAGAGCCAGAAACCTTGAAAAACACACACATGCTTAAATGAACGTACAGATGGAGAGTAACTCAAAGCGCAGCTGTTAATGCCTAACTGCAAAGGTGTATTATTCCCACAAATGCACCCATGCGCAAATTTGAAAGCAGTAGCATTTCACAGGTCAAGCTCAGGGCAGGACCGCTGTTACAGATATTACATTAACAAGTACTATTCAGCTAAGCTTTTATCCACCAGAAGGATTTCTGTAGTGAGACAGAAAAGCAGGCATTTAAGACAAGCAAAAGAGGAGCTAGCTTTTCCCAATGACATATTTACAGTAATTTGTCAATTAACTCGAATGTTTCTATTTATTCCTTTATTCTAAAAGAACAGAACCTGTATTACTGCAGTGGTGTACCATTCCACCTCAGGATCTCAGTGTTTCTGTTCTCTATGATAGGGTGTTTGCTGCATGAGAAGGCAACAAGCCTTCTCTTTAGACAGGCAGGGTAGAATCTTTCCCTGTGGCCTTTACATAATTTCACACAGTAAGTCTTTATATATTTATAGATACATATCATTTGCATGCATACATATATGAGTAGAGAGCAAGCAAGTAGGCTTTTCTTACTAGATTCTTTTTATAAAGTTTAAGGAATAATTTTTATCACATTCAGGTTCTCTTTGCAACGTCAAATCAATCGTCTTTAAAACCTACCTCCTTGCCACCCCACAGAAGTTCCTGTAAACCACAAAATTTCAAAGTAATGGAACGTAAAAGGGGAAAGGTAGGATAGTATTTATTTGGGGGGAGTCGTATTTTGGGTTTTAGGGGGGTTGAGTTTTGTTGGGGTTTTTTGTGTTTGTTTTGTGTTTTTTTTTGTTTTGGTTTTGTTTTGTTTTTTACAAGCAAGCATTATCACATTTTGTCAGAGGACTTTAAAACCTACCTCCTTGCCACCCCACAGAAGTTCCTGTAAACCACAAAATTTCAAAGTAATGGAACGTAAAAGGGGAAAGGTAGGATAGTATTTATTTGGGGGGAGTCGTATTTTGGGTTTTAGGGGGGTTGAGTTTTGTTGGGGTTTTTTGTGTTTGTTTTGTGTTTTTTTTTGTTTTGGTTTTGTTTTGTTTTTTACAAGCAAGCATTATCACATTTTGTCAGAGGACTGTAACATAGCTCATTTTTCTGCTTTTAGCTAACTTTCTTCTGAGGTAGGAATCACACCCATTTTCTGTAAAACCATCCGAACTTGTTAGGCAATCTTCTTTTCTTTCCCTTCTTGTCATTATAATGGTAACAACAGTTAAAAAGAATGTGTTTTTTTTTTTAATTCTGTAACAGAACTACTAAAATAATTTCCTTGCAGTATAACATAGGCTATATGGAGTGGTGCCAGCATGCCAACTGAGATATTGCTATTTTCTTGTACTCTACCAAAGTCTTATCTCTAGTCTTAATTTATGCAGTCACAAAAGGACGGTATTTTTGTTCAGTCCCTTGTAAAATTAACTTTGGGCTTATAATTACTTGTCATGCTTTGTATCCGTGATAACACTATCTGCTCCATCACCGTCCTTACTGAAACACGTAAAAAAAACCTTACCTGTGAGCATATATTAATTACTCATCCAACCTTGTCAGTTATATGGGCCCAAGAGTTTTACCATAGATTACCACTTTCCTCCCTTTATTAAAAAATAAGTTATTCAAATAAACATATCTATTACTAAGCAATCTGACTGATCAGCACAAGTTATTATCATGGGCTGGGTAAAACAAAAATCAAGATTGGCAAACGTAACTACTTCCTTTTTATTTTGGCAACCACCAGAAATGGCTTTAGTTTCTGTTACGAAACAATTGGTATCAAACAGGTATATAAGAAAAACCATTAAAATTATGCTGATGAGACTTCACTATTATCTGAATAAATATATGGAGATAAAAAGAACAACAGAAAACTTAAAATAAAAATCAGCAGAAAAAGTGGTCTTGGGGAAAAAAAAAAAACAAACCCTGAGAATTTGAGTAAGCACAGTTGAAGGAGTCTGGATTTGTGTAAAAGGCCACATTCAAACCCTCTGTTTTTACCTTGCAGTGTCCCCAAAATAGGGCAACATGCATCTTCTATACAATCACAGGCAGAGGCAAGTGCTTTCATAAGGCCTGTCTCCTCATTCACTCTACCTAAGCACTTCAATAATGTGTTGCCATTTCCTTTAGAGAAAGCGTATTGGAGCATGCATGCACAGCTGGAGAATGTAGCAGTTCAGAATTAAGCTACTGATTAACTGTAAATAGTCTCAGATTTAACTTGCTCTGGATAACAAGCATGATGAGTTACTCTCCTGGTCTTAGGCATCAATGCTGCATTTCAGTTGGCATTCAGGTATTCTCTGAGATACATCTTATTCAATCATTTTTTTCCCTGTGTTGAGAACACACAGATCGCATTTTCCTAACTAAAGAAACAAGATGCTATAAAAAGAGATCCATTTCCATTACCATATTCTGCTTCCAGAGAAAACCAAGCCATAAGGACCTTAAATCTACAATCTACTCTACCAACTGACGCGAAACAGTAATAGAATTTAGTATAAAAATACAAATATAGCCACTGTGAAGACAGAAGAACATTTGGGGGGCAAAACAACCAAACCAAAAAACCCATCTTTTTACTTTAAAATTTTTAGTTGCCTATTTTAAATAGCCCAGACAAATTCAGAATTAACAATGACAAACTGACATTAAAACAAGAATTGAGAGTACAACATGGAAATTGCATATGAACATGAATATTACATTTAAAAATATTAGCAAAGTCAAACCAATATTGTGGTCAGTTAACATTTTGGTGTCTTAACAAAATTTTCTAAAATAAAAAAAAATAATAAAATTTATCTCCTCCCGCCAATTTGTAGACACCTTTTTTTTTCTCCTCCCCCACATTTGTAGGTTAATGTTATTTTTAAAGTAAGTTTTCTAAGAAGTTACCTATGGATGCAAAGAAAATGATGGCAAGAAAGTCACGTATTGGTTCAATACAGGACATAATCTCCTCAGTAACCATGTGACCCTGAGAAGAGATCAGAGCTCCAGCTAAGAAGCATCCCAGCTCCATTGAAACATCCAACAGCTCTGTGATCTGCCAAGGAATAACAGAAAATCTATTGCTATTTTCTTTAGCCCTGAGCAACTTTATATACCATTTCACAGTGAAATTATAAAACTGTACATTATATTGAATGTAGGAAATTACTATGTCTTTATGAAATTTCAACAACAAATAGAATTCAGCGTATTTCAGTGTTCTGCAGTATTCTATTTATACAAAAGACTTGCAAAACCAGTTTCTGCTCCATGTTATCTCCCTCCCCACAAAAACAAAAAAACTGTCTTAATCTACATTGTAATGCTTTATGTAGTCTTAAGGATAGCATCTGATTTCACAAAAACGAGAAAGACCATACCAGCTTTGGAGTCAGGATTGTGTAATACATTGAGACTGTGAAATAAAGCAGTAAGAACAGCATATTTTTCCAGCTGTCAAACAAGGGGAAAAAATAAAAATCAAAGCTTATAATTTGGGAGAATAGTCTCAATTTAGCAGAAGTTGCAGGCATAAATTATGTTTTATTATTGTAAATTGGACTTAAATGTGCCTGTGTTCTTTATGAATAGGGATGCATTTAAGCATGTGAAATAAACTGCTGAAATGAAGCACGATATCTGTTTGAATGAATTCAGACTGCTCTTCATTCTTTTTTATTATTTGAATACAGTACTAGGAAGAAGAAACGAAACACATGTGAGGAGATTGAAATAAAAACAAACTGCTTAAGGCAATGCTCAGAAAAGGCAAGCAGCACTTTTAGTCGGTATAAAGTAGGTTTTAAAATAATTACTTTTAAACCACACTGCTGCAGATGGTCATCTTACTGAGAAAGGCCAATACTATTAGTGTTATTAGAATATTTAAAACCAAAGAGTTATTTCCATACTAATTTAGATTAAGCAACAATACACCATAGTACATTTATGGACAACAGTCATCATATCTTGAACAGTGTTACATGCCAAGGTATGAAGCTAAAACTCAAGTGACTTGAAATTAATGGAGATTAAAAGACACAATAAACAAGTCTCCAAGCTGTGCATAAAATGCCACCTAAAAATAAACCCCAGACTTGTGTACTGAAGCATTAATGTCTGAATGCTCATCACATAACTCCATTTCTGCTAACAGACTGTAATTTACTGCAAGACATTTAAGAGAAGGAATTGGTTCTGTCAAATAATGCAAAAAGTTGCTGATCAGGCAAAACCAACAAAATATTATAGTGTTACTCTTGTTTTAAAAGAAAAGGATTTTCAGTGCTTTTCACCACAATTTGAAATTTTAAGAGGGAAGAAGGAAATATATATAAAAAGGCTTTAAAAATCACCAAAAGATGAGTAAGATAATGAAAAGAGTTATGAATAGGAAACATTTAAGTTCTCAATCATACACTAGATGTTTTAAAAGGCACAACTTCTTGAGTGTGATTAAGATCCAATATAGCCTCCTCAAAGTTGGAGTTATTTTTACTGTTCAGCTATAATCCCCCCCCCCATACTTAAGCGTTATCAGCTCTAACAGAGCTCCAGATGAAAACTTTTATAGCTAATATTTCAAGTGTTCACATGTATAGGGTTCAGTTACCACAAAAAAAGGGATTTACCATCTCTTGTATCAGAATGAGATGATATTGTGCTCTTATGAGAATCACTATTCAAGCAAGGAGCAATATAAGCATAAAAGAAACGTGCTTTTTCAGAAGTCATGAGACATAACTGGAGCAAACTATGTCCGTCTGGGTTTGCTCCCACCACATAAAACCTGAATTCCATTCCTTCACTCTACCACAAGCAAAATGTGAGCTCAAGGGCCCGGTAGATAAAAATGGCAAATTTTGCTATTTCTTGCCTACTCTACATACTACTACACAACTTCAGGTCTACAAAATCTACAGGTCACTCTACACACAGGAGAGTGTGAAGTGGATGAGAAGGCAAGAAAAGAACCAAAAATTACATTATTTTCTTAACCCCATCCCCCCTCTTCTAGCCTGTTCTTCAAATTTATATCTACATTTATACAGAGACTCCTTTTACCACCTTTTACCAGAGACCATCCTGGTCTCTGGTTGTCCAACAATATTACCAATATGGGGATACATTTCCTCAACTAAATCTATAGCACCAGGCTTTATTATATGACGAGGTGTGGGTGTGTACACACATACACACACGCACACTAGAGGGTTTGTTTTACTGGCAGGAAGGCATTCTCAGCAAAGTTTCTTACCTAAGCAAAACTTGGAATATATTTTGCATTTTGTATTCCCTCTCTGCTTGCATCACTTTCAATGTTTTGCCTCTACCAAGCAGGGCTCTAACAATTACTAATCCCTGGGCTCTGCACTGTCATTTTCTCAACTCCTACATTATAGAAAGCTTTTTCAGTCAAAATTAAATTAGAAGTTTTGTCAATTTACACGTTTTTCCCAGTACAATTTAGTTTTCAGTTGTTTTCAAAGGTTCCATTTTACTCCAATTCAGAAAGGATCGCTTCGCTTTCACTAGAATATTAGATTTTTATGTTCAAATATTCTACCATAGGAATAAATAAAGAAATAAACATCGCTGCTATAACATGTTCCAGTTGAATGTCAGCCATTTGTTCAGCAATTGTTTTGCCTATATTCTCTAATAATGTGTATCTTATTGCTACTCTTTAATCATCATAGAAACCTAATTAATATGGTAAGCCAGTAAAATTAAAGAAAACCCCGAGGGAAATAAATGTATTAGAATTTCAGGCTTTAAAAACTTAAATCTGCCCAAGAGTAAAAGAGGTGAATGCTAAGCTTGCATTTTAAGGAAGTAAGCCCTTAATGGAAATGGAAACAATTTTTAGTGTGCCTTGTAAAAACTCTATCTCAACTGTATTTTATTAAATAATTAACTAGAATATTAGAGATTACAGTTCTTCCTTAAACTTCTTTTAATTTATAGAAAAGAGTTCATAAGCACATTATAAGCCATTGAGAAGTACTCCAGGCAAACAAGGAATGACATTTCTAATACACTGCAGGAAAAAGTATGCACATTTTCATATATAAAGTACTGGAATAACATAGCTATATTTTCTTTTCATCTTTTTGGTATATAAAGGAAGCTGGCAATTTCCCTCCATTTGCTGCCATCATCCCAGGTCAACCATAATGCAGTCAAACTGGAAGCCACTTTCTTTTCCTCCCTATGTGCATGCACAGTCCTATAAAAATATAAATGTGACTGCTATCCTTTTTGTCAGATAAGTTTGGTCCGCCCCCCCGCCCAGTTCCTTAATAACATTCAGCAACTTAGTTTTAAAACATAACAAAACTGACCACTGTTGTCCCGCAGATACCCAATACAACAATTCATTATCAGGATAGTGTTTAAAACAGTTTTCCTTGTAATATTTCTATACATATAGAACATAAAAAAGCAACATGACACCAGAGAACACTCTGGCTGACTTATAACATGTTCTTCAGCTTGACCTAAAAGTACCAATTTGGCCATCAATCCTGAATGGTCATATTTAAAACCATAAGCTCGATTTGCTATTTATGTTGCATTCAGGAGAACAGTTTCCCAATTAAAAAAAAAACAAAAAAGCAGCACCTACATAACTCAAAGCTTGAAAAGGAGTTGCTGAAAGTGTAATAATGATCTACTGAACCTCTGTTACTGATGACAAGGTACGTGATTGAAAGATGCACAACTGTGTCTCTAAATCAGCTAGACTTTTATAGGATTGGCACTTCACACAATTCGTCCCCTCCTCCCGCCCCCGACCTGCCTAACTAGTTGGGGGGAAAGAGGGAGGGGGAATTTCAATTATTTCTGAGAATATCTGGGAACAGAAAGAGGTTTCTTGAGCTCCAAACCTTGGTAAAATATCTCATATTTGATATTTGTTGCATCTCTTTTACGCTGTTAGTTTATCAAGAGAGGTCTTTAAGATCCTGTTTCAGATTTAATGAGTTGCAACGTTTTTCAAGTGAGCCAAGCAGTTCAGAAATGCTCAAAATTCACTTCCATACAGGAAGTTGGTCAACTGACAGGATAATCCCTTACATCAAAACTTCTTACTCACTTCTGTCCTAATCTCCCTCTTTGTTTTCCCATGTAGAATTTGCCCTTATTGGTAGGGAAATATCTATTCTTATTAAATAAGTCACCTGAGATTTTCAAACACAGGAAACAAGCAAAATAAATTAAGTTTCTATATAATGTGCATTACATGTGCTAGTGTTACAGGTGAACCCCTATACAAGATAAACTCAGATGGGCCCCAGAAAACCAGTGAACACTGAAGCATGTAACAACTAACTACACATGTAACCATATGCATGAAGCGGGAATACAATGTCACTCCTACCCAATTTGTCATGTGTTGGAAAGGATGTGGCCTGCAGAATAAGGCGCATGCTACCTTGTTTAAAAAGGTCTCAAGCTTTCTAAATGGAGCCACAAAGTCATCTTTGGTTAAGGCCACTAAAATATACACTCTTCTTATTCCTCCCTCTACAAATTCAAAAGCATTTTTAGAATTAAACCAGTATGGAAAATTCTGTGTTGCAGATAATTATACAAACTCCATCAATGTTTAGGCTTGGTTGTCAAAGGAGAAAGATATTTGCAGGAACCATGACAGTTTAATTCTTTTCCTACCTGGCACCCAAACCCCATAATTTATCCTTTATAAACAGATGCAATATTTTTTCAGAATAGATTGCCAACCCCATCCTATGTTTTTATACCTCACATAGTAGGGCATCTATACCAGTTAGGATTTGTTTTCCAAAAGATTTGTTTGTTGAACTGTTCAACTGGACAACCAAATACTTTGTTTTGGTTTTTTTCATTGTTGTTTATTTGAAATCTCTGTGCTCCAACCACATCCTGTAGTATTGCTATAATGAATGTATCCGTGTCAGTTAAATATCAAGCATCTCAACTGGTTTACTGAGGTTACATGCAGTATCCTTTGTACTGTTCCCTTTGATACATTATTTATCAACTTTAAAAGGAAAATTGCTTTCACCTGAAGTACACAAAATATTTGCTCCTTCACAAATGCTTCTCATGCTGAAGAAGCAGTCTGTTTTATGTATGAATCCAACACATTCAAACATATTCTCCCTCAGGTTTGTATATACACATATATTACGTAAAGTCATGTAGACAAACTCCTTGCGCATTTGATACATGACTGGTGCACAATATGCCAAATTCAGTTTATGTAGGCTATATTTTTAATGAAGGTAAGACTGCTTCTAGATACTGTAATATTTTCTGCAACTTCTCTGGTTTGCTTGTTTTTTTATTGAAGTTGTTCTACAAATATTATGTCTGCTTGTTAGAAAGTAAAAACGAGACACTACTTTTGTTCCTTCTCTTATTAGACAGCACTCCTGTTTGGAATATGAATAGCTGTTTAGAGGAGTGGCATTTTTAACCTATATAACAGAAATCAACAAATTGTAAAGCTATGCTCTCACTAACTTCTTTCTTGACCTTCTTGCTGAAGGAGGTCAGCTTTCACTGTTGGACCTGTAATAATTAAGCAAATACTCCTAGGGAAAAGGAAAAAAAAGGCCCACCCACAGGAACTTTTGGGGATAACGTTTCTCAGACATTCTCAGAGGACATAACAATCTGCACATCCAGGATAATGGAGTTTCAAACCCACAACGTTATCAGTAACTTTCACATTCTGTTCTCCAGCAGAATAGTTTTTCAGAGGGCTGAAATGTGAGGTTGAAACAAATAGAAGGAAGATTCAGAAGGAAATTAACCAAACTCCAAAGGGCTATCAAAACCTATGAACTTTTCTCTACTTCATCCCATTTCTCTACTTTCTCAACCTCATCCCAAACCAAACTGTTTATCTCCCACAGAAAAAGTATTTTATAATAAAAACCATGTTGAGAATTTGCTATTGAAAAGAAACTTGTGAGCAAATGTCACTATCAGCCATTATCAGTATCTCAAAACCCATCCTAAATTATTTTCAAACGCATGAAGCGGTCCAAAATTAAAACTGGAATCATGACTCTCTAACTGCTGTACTGAAAGTTACCAGCAGAAGTTCAGCTGATTAACATACAAATTCTATGTCATCTTACTCACTTAGGCTGTAATGCATGAATCATCTGTGCATTTGGGGTTTGTTTGGAGACTAAATAATTAACATTTGTTACAGAGGTACATAGACATGCAAGAACAGTAAGTGCGATGGCTTTTGTGATACTGATGCAGTAAGCTACCACATGTATCAAAATGTTTTATTAATTTAAAAGATTACCGTTAACATAAGGAAGATGAACGCAGTTATTCCTAGAATGAGGATTTCTTTATTCCCTTTGCTTTCTGCATGCAGCTTGCGATAATATGGTCCTATGAGGTAAGTCTTTATAACAAGACATATAAGAAAAACAGCAGCCAGAGAAAAGAGAATTTGGCCAATCAGTATCAGTACTCTCAGTATTTCCTTGAAAATGCTGGAAGAGAAGAACAAAACATTTCTTTCAAGTGCTCTCATGCCTCCCAACCAGTTCCCCTTAAAAAGAAGAGATCTAATTCCACAGATGTTCAAAACTGAGTAGCTACAGTAAGATACTGAGATACATTAGGAAACAAGATGAATACTAAGTCTGCTGAGTCCCCAGCAATCTCTTTTACAGCCTAGAATTTACTTCCGTGTTGATTCAAAAAGAGTTTTGTTGATTGATCGTCAAGGTAAGCCATCAGGGTCAATAATACCATCACATAGTCTTTGACAAAAGTATGTCTTGAGGGAATACAGTAACTGAAGACATTCACTTATTTTTTACAATAACAAACCTTTCACTACAAATTTTAAGTACTGGACAGGACTAAGGCAGCTACAGCAGACGGAATATCCTCATACAACATGACAAGTACAAATAGTAAAGGGAACTCAGAGCACAGAGTGCGTGTTTTTCATGGGACTCACATTAATGGTAGCGCTCTCATATTTGCAATCTACATACTAATCGGAAAGGGGTGCGGGAAGATACATACAATATTTTTACCTGGAATATGTGCTCACTCCTGCTTGAATAAGTGTAGGCATGACAGCTATAAACAAACCAAGCTGTACGTCCTGCATCACCAACATGCCAAGTAGTACGCTGCTGTAGTCAATATCCCCTGTACACCAACAAAGTAGTCATGGAAACATTAATTAGAATCTACAAATGCTTGCAGTGCTCAGAAATCTAGAAATGTCTTAATCAAGTGGAGGCTAAGTGTAGGCCTCAATGGGATCAGGTCATTCAAAGCATTCTGGGTTCCCCCCAAGTAGGTAAATGAAAATATATACATTAAAAATATTAATATACAATATATACAGGTACATTTAAAATATAAATAAAATACTCACATGAAGCTTCTGTTACACAATAAAAATATAGACTTCGTTTAGCAGTTAAGCACTAGTTATACATTTACTGGAACTCCTTTACTGAAAACATACAGTCTTTAGAATAACAGACTCATGTAAGAGCCAGCATGTGTAAAATACACACTTTGAATTTAGGCATTAGAATATGGATATTCTAGGGGGTGGGGAGAACTTTAATGCAGTAGGTATGAGGGAGGTTTAAGCAAAAGAAAGCAAGATGGCAAAACTTTTGAAAGGAAACATTTAGAAGTCGTTGAGAGGCTAGCAATATGGCATTTGAAAGTACTTATCTGAAGAGCTGTTAGCTATGAAAGACTACCTGAGCTGGTCTTAGTTTGCTGAAGAAGGATGTGAATTATTTCAGTTAGCCTTTCCACCCTGATGACAGACTGGTAGTAATAGTCTAACCCAGTAACCTCTTAAAAAGCACAAAGATTCCATACCCTCAGTAAAGTCAATTCTTAACATGGAGAGTACTGATTGGGCTACACTGTCTTTCTCCAGAGGACTGTCTATGCAGATAGCAGGTACCCCTCATAACAAGAATATACACAACACTGGCCAACGTTAAAGGAGGATAGTCACTTGTAAACCAGACTTACCAGCGTTTTTTGTTTCATTTTGTTTTCTAACTAGTTTCTCTCGTAATATTACAAAGTCAACTTCATTCAGATTTTATTGTAGATACTGCAGTAGTCCATAATTAAAATCATACTTACCTTCTTTATCTCCTCGAACACTACCTGCAAGAAATCTTGACACCAACGGCGTGCTTGACAGAGATAAGCAAGTGGAAATGAAGACACTTTGTGTTGGTCTAATTTGGAGCAAGTGTCCCCATAGTAAGCCAAAGGCAATCATCAAAACTGTCATGTAGCAGGGTCCTTGCAAAGATATTTTCCATACCTTGGGAAGAAAACGAGGTGTTATGGTAACATCTGATGACACTGATAAGTTACAATGCTTTTCAGCGCAAATAAGCTGTTAAAGATGCATGGTTTGGGGCTGTCATGCTGGGCCACAGAAGTAACGGACTGTCATTCTATACATCCTGGAACTCTGAAGGTATTATGCCTAGTAGAATATATTTATGCCAGTAGGCTCATTACCAGAAGTTCGGTAAATTTCCTAGAACTCACAAATTAAGGGCCAAAGGTCCAGTATGGGTTGAAATATACTAAAATCATCAAATGGAATCACATCAAATAACTGGTCTTCCAGGGTGGGGAAAAAAAATGGGAGTGCTAGAGACCATTATCAATACCAGCAGCCCACTCCACACTAGTGAGGACACAGTTCTGAAGTAACAATTTACATATTACGGTTTAGGAACCCTTGAATTGCTGATTTTCATCTTTGACTTTAGATGGACTAGAAATAGTAGATTACAATGAATGCTCATCAATTTTAATGCATTTCAATTAAAGATTTTATAGTCTCATGAAATCACAACCATCAGTTTAGGTACAAATTACACAATGCAACTCTTTATATACATAATTTACATATTTTGCAGCAGTGTTTTCCACTATTAAAATTCTAGCTGGTCTATAAGATTTTTTTTTTTTTTTTAAATTAAGAAACTTGTACCTTTTTGCTGAATCCTGATGGCCACATCACGTAATATTCCAGATTGTGCAACATATTTGCAGAATCAATTTATCAGCCAGTACTGCATGTATCATCAACATGCAGTACTTAACAAACGGATTTTTTTTTTAAAAACAGGACTGGCAAACATTACTGGACACTCCATAACAGCAACTGCACATTAAAGTAAAGCAGAGATGGAGTGCATACTCCACATACACATAAATTGTGCGAGATTTTTCTAGTAATCAAACTGTTTTACAAAAATGAATAGCAAAGGAATAGCAATGGGGTTTTTTTGGAGACACCGAATAAATAACGTATTCTGTTCTTTCCAAAGAGTTACAGAGAAGAAGCAAATGTCGTATTTGTCTTTTCAAAAGTGTACAAAGTTACACCAGTACATTATAGGGAAAATGTAAAAATCAGAAATATAACTGATAGCTTGAACATTAGCAATTAAATCCTGTAACGTAGTGGTATTATATAAAAGTACCTTTCTTAATCTTTCAGGAGAAAATTCCAGACCAACTAGAAAGAGAGTGAAGAATACGCCAAACTCTCCTAACGTCTCCACCTGTACAATAGACTTTAAAAAAAAACACATTAGTGCACAGCAGTCTACTTATTATACAAATTATAAGTCCACTTACAAAACAAATTGTTTCTCATTATGTTTCCATAAGTAGTTCACTTGCTGGTCATATGACACCAGAATTTCCCTCAGCATCGTTAGGGTTCAAACATTTTTCCCATTACCTGGCTGCTACTAGATAATTTGGTTGGACAGTGCTGGTCACCAAAAATGCACACATGCATAGATCTAGGTAAGCTTGCTTGCCTGTTGAAAATAAATAGGTTACGTTTTATGCATATGCTATTAAACCCCCAAAGCTTGCATTCCAGAAGTTACTTCTGGCTAGTTATCTCATTAGTCTATTGGTAAAATGATTCTGCTAGACTGCAGGTGCTGTTCTGCTCTCCATCCTACAGACTCCATGCATGCATCTCTCAGACCAGTACAACTACCAGCCCTTCCACTTCAGAGAGAAGGGTGCAACAGCAAGAAAAGTGGCTGTCTTCCTTGTCACAACAGAAAAACATAGCATTTCTTTTCTTTGTATTTGCAGTCCAGAGCAGAAGAGGACAGGGTCTATCATCAAACACGGAGAAGTGGAGATGGAACCTATCTCCCTGCCAGATTAGAATCTGCCTGCCACCTCAGTTCCTCCGACATTCAACTTCATGAAATACAGAAGAGAAAACAGGAGAGAGTACACACCTGAGGCCCAGTCAACACGAACATTATCCAGATGAATAACGTTTAGTCACAGCTCCACAAGAAAAAGGTGGCTCACTAAGAAACTGTCCTAAAGAAACCCCTCTCACGTTTGTTCTGACCACATCATCTTCGTCAGTGTAAATTGCTGAAAATTCATTATTTATTCTCTTTCTAATGCCAAGCTTACAAACTTGTTTCTCAGTCTAAGTGGTCAAGCTTACCAGACCTTCTCAACACAGATGTATGACACAGAGGTTATTATTTAATCTCAATTTTAGAATATGAAAAATTGTAATATTTGTAGCTGTCTCTTCCAATATGAGATTAGCAAAATCCTACAATTTCTACTCATCCGTAATTACTTTTGACCCCAACAATCATTTTCAGCAAAAGCCTGCATAAGAGCAGAGGTTTCAAAGATGGTAAGTTCCAAGGAGTTACCTGGATATCAATGTAATAGACACATGTAACTTAACTGGACATTACCATGCAACCTTAACACATGTTCTGTTTTGCCTGTTGGCTAAACAATCTGTTAATGCACACCAGACCACTAATCAAAACATGTGCAGTGCCTAGCCAAGCACAGCCCACAGTTTCACATAAGCTCGTAGTCATGGTACACGTGATGGAACTGAAAAGGTTCAAGAGATTTCAGGAATGTTGGCAGGGGACCGGAAAAGAACTAGGGTGACTAGGATGGATGAAAGAGCTACAGAGATACAAAATAACTCTTTAGGAAGCCAAGCTATGCTACTCAGGGAACTGCTTGTTTTAAAACACTTCCTCCACTGCCAACACTGACTTTTCGCAAGTTTGAGCATTTTGTGTCATTTAAATACTTTGGCTCTCAAATGTGATGCTTTATGATTAAAAGACAAAAATAGAAGAAAAAAGCCCAAACAACATCCCCTCCCAACACAAAACCGTCAGCTTTCACTTTCAATAATTGCTTATGTCATGATTTCATAGGAGAAAAAAATTGAACACAAAGTGATTCAAAGACATAAAATTTTAAGGTCTTGTCTTGCAAAGGTCCAGATTTGGGGATTATTTTTTTAATACATTTGAGGTTGGCAATACCATACTCTTAAAACTCCTTTTAAAGACGTCAACAAATTAAATCAGTCAAGAAGCAACTTGCAACACTTACCTTGATACTGTTTAGCCCTGATGGTCCTAGGAGTACTCCACAGATGATATACCCAAACATGGTTGGCAATCCTATTGTTGTGCACAGCCAGCCACAAGGCAAAGACAACATTCCTATTGTCACAATATCCTAAATAGATTGATTTACAAATGTGTTAATATAAAGGACGCACAGATTTGTGATGAAATCAACAATTATCATCTTTCAAAACGTAAATAGCATTGTAAAGTTAAATGTAGAATACTGCCTGTGAAAAGAAAACACAGTTTCAGTAAACTAACCTGAACACTTTGTATAGGTGTAAGCTCTGCAGTTTTGCAGATGACACAGAGAAGGTACTGACCTTAAGTAAATGGTAGCTTTGGAGACATTTGATCAATTTATCAAATATTTTAAATACATTACAGGAGGTAGACAGTTTCCTGAAGATTTGTGGGTGGAATGACACTTTGCATTAAAACAAAATGGTAAAACAGATCCATTTTGGTTTTGTCTTTTTGGGGGGTTTGGTTTTTGTTTGTTTGTGGTTTTTTGGGGGGTTTTTGGGCCGTTGTTTGTTTGGGGCTTTTTTTAAATCCCAATCCAGTTATTCTTCATGAAGCACAAATACAATAAAAAACCCACGTCTATGTGTTTTCCAGTATCCTTTTTTCATCACAAGACATAAACAGATAAATTCTCTCTAGTGACAACATGCAAATGGTTTATCAGGACAGCAGCAGCTTGCTTTAACACTGTGCAGCCCGAGGGAAGAGGAGAGGTGGTGTCTCAAAGGTGCAACAAATTAAATCAAATAAAACCAGAGAGGACTCACGCAGCCTCACGATCAGCCTTGTGAAGACTATACTAAGAGTAGGGAACACATTGGTTGCATCACCAGTAGGCAGGGGAATCATGAATGCTAGGGTAAGTTGAGGCACAAATACTGAAACTGTAATCCAACCAAGCAGTACTGGCATGCAAACTAGCAGGACTAAGTCTTACCAAAACGAACTACAAGAATGTTTCTAAAACGCTTACCTTTATGAAATGATGATCAGCTCGAGGAATGGTTGAATCTCTGGGCTTGGTAAGGATATACTGATTGTTCTGGGAATCAATAAGCATACTAAGACCTAAGTCATCCTCTACTTCTCTTTTTGAAGCATTTCTTTTAGAGTTGGCTCCATCTTCTTCCACCCTTAAAACCGCTTCAAAGTTTACACCTCTTACCTGTAAGAAAGCAAACAGCAACAACAACAAAAAGAGGGAGAGTCAATGAAGCATGCAGTAAAAAGGGAAAGACTATTAGCTGTGCTTGAGATTGCTCCAGAATTTGACGACACTGACTAAAAATACTGCAGTTTCTACTTAGAGAAGTCTTTCAGCCTCTTTAACAAAATTTTATGTCCATAACTGAAAAGGCTATAATTTGTTTTACACTTAAAAACGGGGAGTTTTCCAGACCTCTTTAGCCAAGTTGTCCAACCAAAAAATATAAAGACAGGGTTTCAAAGTTGTTTCAAAATTTCAAAATTCCAATTTGGTATTTTCAATTGCATCTAATCTGAATTATTTTTTTTAAAAAAGCTTTATCACATTTGGAACACAAAAGGTTGGATTGAAATGTAACATTTTACTCCCTTGAACAAAAACAATTGGAGATTACAAAGTGACATTCAGTTCACAAAAAACTGAAGCCATGACTGCATTCCAAATCAAGAAAAAGTCACTCTCCTGTAAACCAGAGAGGATAAGAACTGTTTCTACCTAGCTCTGCCTTCAGTGCCTGTAATTACAAAGTAGGAGACACTAGGATGACTCTATTATTCACTGTATTTTAAATAACTTAGATTTTACCAATATTCAGAAACAGTTAAGGTTGTTACTTCTTTTAGACTCCGGTAAAAAAAAAAAAATACACTGTTGTCATTCCAATGACTGACCACAAAACATTCAACTTCTGGATTGCTTGTATTTTGCCTAAGCAACCCCCCAATTTAATGAAAAAAATGCATTCACATAAGCCATCTACAAAACAGCCTCCTATTTTTCTTTGCTGATTCCCCAGCACCTTTCCCCAAACTGTTCAGATAAATATTACATTTTCAATATTTAATATTTAACCTGCAATTTTTATCCTTTGTTTCCACTCCTTACATTTATGTGTGTGTATAATGAAATAGAAACATTTATCATGGGAATCACTTCCCCCATTTTTGTACATCATGCAATATGATGGGCCTCTAAAGATTTGAAAGTCACTAACAATCAGACAGAGGGGAAAAAGGGAATTTGAAACAAGTTATGAGTTTACAGAATTATTTGGAAGCATAAAACAGCTGCTTCAAACATCAGCATTTTTAGCTGTTGGAGTGAGAGGCTGATGATCATTTTCTTTTATGCATTATGAAAGTTGACTTTTCACCTTTTTTTTGCCTAAAAACCTGTCTTCTTATATATCTATTTTTGCCTTTACTTGCCTAAGCTCCCACTTAACAGGCTATTTTGCATTCCAGAATGAGGCGTCCATTGCCAAGTCTAAGAGACCAAACCATGTTTTCAGCTGATGGGAGAAAGCAGGAACAGCTGTACACCACGTACACACAAACTATCCTCACAGTACTGGAGCAAAGAAGAAAAGCTTCCCTACAGACAGCAAACATGAAGAACTGTTTCTAATCAGAATACACAATAAGTGTCTAATCCTGCTGGTTTTCTGTCACCTTTGCTGCTGACGCCTTCTCCCACACCCTCATTGATACACCAGGGATACTAAAACAGAGCTTAGAGCTTACTGTTAAACGTTGGCTCTGCAATATAAAACATACTTTACACCAACTTTCACATTGGAATCATTTCACTGTTCAGTGCAGCATCGCCATTTTGCAGATGACTATTACTTTGCCTAAAAACCAAAATGCTAATAAGCCAACATCTGTTCTAGTATCTTCTCGGGAATTTAATGTTATGACATCAGCAATAGCGTTCATTGAGCAAAATTATCTTATAAAATACATCAGCAGCGAAGCATCTACTTTGAAGCTCTGGAACTCCAAATTCATAAGGAGCCTGTTACGTGTTCCTTTGTACTTGGTAGCTTGCGTGTCTGGAATCTAACCAAACTTCTCTGCATGAAAATTAAAAACGTATCAAAGACCATATAAAAGCAAGGCAATTGGATAAATACATACCTCATCTAGTGGAGTTCACAGTCTAGGTCAGAAACAATATTAGGAAAGAATGGAAGATGTTTGTAAGATTAAGACGTTATGAAAAACAATCTTTTTTTTCTGTGTAATATCTATTTAAAAAAATCGTATGTTGTATGGATACTATGGTGCATTTTTACTTTTACAAAAGAAAAGGGAACTGACAAAGGAAAGACCACGCTAGCAGAGCAAAAGTAGATGGCACAGGTTCAGATGACCTTTTAAATACTAATAAATTTGAGGATGCAATGAGACAAAACAGTTATTTTCAGGGTTTTATTTCCTGAAAGCAGGTTGTACGTAACAGAATATTGTGCACAAATACTCTTGTCTTGCGTTAACTGGGTTAGCTCAGACTTTTTTTTTTTTTTCATTTTTACCTACTACACATCTCCATCTGATTATATTTTAATAGAAACTTTTGTATCTTTATCTGATTACTGATGATCCTATTAGAGCTTCTTTGTTCTAATGTTCCAGTGTCTAGCTCAAGAGAAAATACACTAGATGTTTCTTGCAAAGATGGGAGATGTAAATAGTCCTCCCAGTTGCATTACATGATTCCTTTTCTTTCATGAATAGAGATAGAAGCAGAAAACTAAAGAGCTACACTGAAGAAAAAGGATGTGTTGGCATTTTGCCAATTAACAGATGTAGCCGACGAAACCTCACTCCTGGTCCCTTTAAAACGTGCCATTATACCCCAGCGGAACAGAAGAGGGCACTCCAGCTAACTTGTCCCTTCCCAGCTGTTGGTCCTGCTAGGTAGGATTCCCACTGGGTACAATTGCTGCGATCCGGCATACACAAAATAAAAAGCTGCTTTCACTTTCTCTCAATACAAGTACAAGGACAAAAAATGGCCTGGCTCTGTACTACAGAGCACATGTTTTTCTCCTCAGCAGAATTCAAAAGCTATGCTCGCCTTGGAAGTCAACCTGCAAACCAACAAAAACCTTTCAAGGGCAAAAGCCAAATAAAATTGTAACCCGCATTTATGCAAACAGGACCAATTTAGAGAGTCAGTCTCTGAGGACAGCACAATAGGACACTAGACTAAACTGATGTACTCCCAGCTCCAAACACACACAGCCCTACTAGAGGGACACCGTCCACTGTGCAACACACACAATGAACAATGCAGATAGGCCAAAGTACGAAAAGCAGAGGAAGTCAAAAGTAGAAGGCAGCAACACCACAAACACATTTCAAGTCCTTACCTTGAACAATATATCTTTTCCCAGACTGTGAAAACTAACTGCAGGATTCTTGTTCTCCTATAACTTTCTCAACAAAATGAAAGACAAAAGTGGAGACTACGCTTAATCTGGTAACTCCATATCCTGCAGAGTCCAACTATCACAGTCCCCACCACCACCACAGAGATGTCTTAACTCTCATGGGCGGTATCAGTGAGACAGACTACACTTGCCACTGTCAAAGTAGCTGCTGCAGGGAGGACTTCCAAATGAAAAACACTGAAATCACTAGCAAAAAGGAGTAATTATTCCTGTTTCCTCACCCCTAACAAGCAATTATTCTACCACTAAATACTTTCTTCTGTTGAAGGGGAAGCAAAACCAAATGTAGAGCCAAAGTTTGGTTTGCTTTTTTAAAATAGTCACTAAAATCCTAACAACTATTTAACACAAGAGAAACACCCCTACAGTGCAAATAACTAAATGCACACCAATGAAAAGACTGAGTCTAAAACATCACTTACAGATTTGTTGTCATCAAAGGCATGCTCTTCTATTTCTTCTTCCAATCTATCAGCTGCTTTCCTGACATCTTCCAGAATTTCATCAAGCATTGACAGGCTTTTGTTTTGATGCTGCATGTTCTTAAGGGCTTCAGCCTGATGTTTTTCTGCTGCTAAGAGTTCAACGTATTCCATTTCTTCCTGTTGAATTTTACAATACACAGGAAAACATTTGACATAAACGTGCACTTCTTTTGACACAAAACATCTTACAAGTGGAATTGCAAAAGCAATATAGACTTTGTAATTGTATTTGAAGATTGCTTTCTCTTGTGCCAGTTTTCACTGGGGAAGTAGGCAAGAAAAAACAACAACCAAACAAAATACCCACCAATCGCCATTTCTAATCCAGTAAGAGTAGAGCTGCCCCAAGATTACAATCAGAAAATACAAGAAAGGAATTACTTTGAAGAACTCTAGGAAGCACTTCAGAGCCAAGTAAAGTTTAGAGCTCAGTGCTTTAGCAGGGAAGCATAACCTTGAAAGCATAGACTTACTAGCTACAAACAAACAAACAGGAAGGAAAACACAATGAACCTTAATGAAACTGGACTTAACACTGCCCCTTCTACATGGTTACCAAGACAATAACCAAATACAATACTTTGTGTATTGACAGAGCATAATTTGAGGTTTTCTGGAAAAAAGATGCGTACATTTTTTTTAAAGATTTAGATGAGAGACCCTACATCTGCTCTTTAAGAGAGCCAATATTATTAGCAAGGGGGAAAAAAATACAAACAATCTCTAGGTCAGACTGAATTCCCAGAAAACGCAAGTTTCCGTCTCCATTTTAGATGCCCTGCCATGCCCTGTTAGAAGTCAGACAGAACACAGGTCTCCCTTAGGTTGTGCATTTTATCTCCCTACCCCACATGTATTTTAGATAACCTGTGCATCTAAAATGGTCCTAAACTCCTATGTTTAAATAACTGGAGTGTCCCCTCCTCCATACGTTTGTGGATGGACATTTTTCCCCTTGAAACCTGCAAGAACCTGAATATAATTTAATCAATTCCTTGATGCCAAGACAAAAGCATGTTCAGTACAGCCTGTAACTGTAGCTTAACCCTTTTAAGACCCTGAGAGTCAGATGAATACCTCTGGTGGTGGTGAAACCACAAACTTGCTGTCTGTTGGTGTTTAGAATTAACATAGTTACATCTGCATGATGAAAATTAGCCAGTTCCCAAAATAACTGGAGTTGGGAAAAATGTAACTATTAATGTGTTTGGCCCAATGTCAACTGCTGTAGTTCTTACGCAACACAGGAGCAAGAGACACAGTCACTCTCATACAGCCCCAAGGAAGAACATTTCCTATCTGTTGTTCTCTGCTAGCAGACATTGCTTGAATGATGTAAAAAAACCAGCCCGCATATGAGCTGGACGTTCTTTCCCCAGTCAGCAACAGCTTCAAACGTGAGACTGAGTTGATACACATTACATTTTCTCCTCAGAAATGGAACAGGGTTTGGGTGAAGGGAGCCAATCAGTCGTTTTTGTTGGCTGAGACAAACAGGCTGAACACAGCTAGATGTAAATTGCAGAAAAATAAATAATGCTTTAATTTGCAAGAAGTTAACAATAACCTTGCTCTCTGAATAGCAAGGTAGAAGAGCTTTGAAAAATCTGAGTTTAACTGTAAGTTCCTTTAATTAATAAAGACAAAGGTTTTTGTAGTCCATTAAAGTGGCATCTCTGTTTTCACCGCAAACCAGCGTCACTGCAGTAGAGCGGGACAATCACAGAGACTGGTGTCCATTAAAAGCACAAGTTATCACAAACAGCTTGCTACATGTTAAGCAGAAGTGCATCACAGTACAAACACTGTTCCGCAACTTGTGCTGAGATTGGAGACATCTGATCACAAGGTACACACCAAACAATCTTTTAAGTAAAGTAATACAGATAAGGATTGTGCACTAAACAGGAGATGGGAACACCTAGAAGCACATGAGCAAAATGAAATAAGATTAAGTAAGACTTTGGGGCAATGCTGGTTAAGAGCACAGTGTTGCTGTTGCTCTCTGCTGTTTAATCAAGGATGAAGAAAGTACATTCCGAAGAGGTTGCATCTTCGCACTACTCGTAGCAGACACCCATGAAATCAGAAGCTGATAGAAAGTAGGAAAGATTTTGGTGCTTTTTCCCTGAACCTCTAACACAGGTTCCTGAAGACAAGGAAGGCAGAAGCTATCTTCAGTGCTTCTTCCTTCCCACCCGCCCCCTGCCCTCAGTGAATGATTCCACTATACCTTTTCCCAGCAGCAGAACCAGCAAGAAATGCATCAGACATGCATACATATCCCAACATTAAAGACTTCCAAATACTTTAACTCAAGAGAAATAAAAGGAAGAGTCCAGCACCCTCTACAGTCATTTGTACTTTACATTCAATTACTTTTTAAAAAATTGAAAGGACGTCTTACGAGAACACAAACAAACTGATAATTGCAGTAAAATGCAACTGGAACAAAATTGGACCCAATGTGCATCTTGTGAAGCAAGAACAAGTCAAAAAAAATGTATCCCATGTAGTTTTCATGTTTTTGGCATGGATTTCCCCACTATCCTTTGTTTTATTTTATATAACAATTGTAAGGTTAGAACAACAAATATTCTGCTTAAATAATAACGCACATGACTTAAGGAAGGAAGGGCATAAAAGATTACTCATTCAAGTAAATATCTTGATATGATAATACAAAAAAGCATACACAATCCACCTCTGCAGGAACAATGTTTTGACATGACACACCTCTAAAACACATCATTATACACAGAGGCCTCATTTTTCTCATAAAATGAGGAAGCACCATTCTCAAGTTCAAGGACAGATTACCAATATTTTACAGTAACATTGCCCAGAATTAGGTAAACGAGAAAGATGATTCTGGACAGCTTCACTGCTGCTATTTTAAGAGCTCTGAGAAACAAAAAAGTGGAAAAAAATCAAGTAAATTTCTTGACAACTGCTACCATTTCTATACAGCAGAGGCTGGTACTACCATTAAGTGCCAATATCAAAGTCATATTGAGCCACAATTGCCACAATTCAAGGCACACCTTTCTTGCACACAATCTCTTGCCATCTTCACGTCTCTTACACAAATGCCCTCCCACCTCAAATGCTATATCCCAATTACATTTTTTTCCTTCTCTTGCTCCCCTGTGCAAGGGCAGCCTCTTCTCTTAGAGGACAGAAAACAAAGAAAATTCTTAATATATTCCTCCAGTGATTGAGGGGTAAAGCAAGGAAAAGAGCAATTTAATTACCAAATCAATTAAATGACATTTTCTCTCAATGGGAGACTTTCAGTAGGCAGTCTGGGCACTCCCAAGTCCAGTAGACAGCGGCAGATTGTGCACACCATAACAGGTCTGCATTGACATGGGAACTCAAACTTTCCATGAAGTACTCATGCTCAACTGTTACTCATACGTGCTTTTCTTGGTAAAGTTCTCTTAGCCAGCTCTTTCTTGGAAGTACTGTTTTTCAAACCGGCACTTCTTAGGCTAGGAGTGCTATGCTGAGATTAAAAATCTAGTAATCTCATATTTCGCATGTCCATTTTACCCACATCTATGTGAACATGAAAATAAAAGGCAAAAAGTCATTCTGTTTAAATTGGAGATTTTGGTTGAGCAATTCTCATTTGGAGTGGAAAAAAACCAGTTAGTATTTTGCCAATTTATGGCATTATTTCCACTCTGATAAACCCACTGGCTTATCTAATGCAACTGTGCTACGTGCACTGACTCACTTCTTGTATGCCTTTCCCTTGAACATAATATTTGCCATAGATCTTATGATTATGCTTAGCTTTGTTTTGAAATAAACTGTTGACTGCTAGCAAGTTTTAAGCTCTACATCAGAACTTCTAATTTTACTAATAAGAACAAATACTTCATTCAAAATCCATTTTAAATAGTAAAATGTTGCAAGTTTCATCTAGATCCACTTTTTTATTAAAGCAGGTTGAAAACGTGCCATAATAAAATTAAAATCACAAGTAGAATATTAATACACTAGTAATAAACATGGGGGAACTAACCTTAATTGCAGCTTCTCTCAAGGCTTCCAGTCTCTGTCTACTGCTTTCTTTCATATTTACAACATCTTTGTAATCACCCTGTAGAGCTCTCTGGAGGCCATGGATTGCTTGAAAGACCGAGTTTTCACTTTCATTTAGCTCCTTTTGGAAAATTTCAAAGGTATGCACCTGAAAAACCTTCTCTTCATCTGACAGTCCTGCATCCTTCTCAACTGCTTTTATAGCATTTTTTAGTTTGTTCAGAACAACGTTCTTCTGGCGAAGAAGACCCGATAGTTTCCTGCAGCTCTCCAACACCCACTGCTTTCTCTGAGTGATAACAGCTCCTTTCCCACGGTGCAGCTTTATTGCATGCTTTACTACATCTTCATGTTCTGCAGGATTTGCTAACCGGCCACAAGGCAGTGAAACCAACGTCCAGAGGGAAATAAATCCAGTTGCCTTCATGCTTCGCTTTTTATTGCTGTTAGGAGAAACTGATAATTCACAACTGCTCAAAGCTTTCTGCTACATGGTTTCTGCATCTCCAGTACGCATACTGTGCTGCAAGATAGTACCAGTCAGTTATCAAACATGATAACGTTGGACTATTAGGCCAAACAAATATAGAAAAGAAACCTAAGACTGCATCCTACACTATGATCTTTAACAGAACGTATATGGTCTCCTTCAGTCAACAGTTATCAAAACCAAGAAACGGCCCAAGTTTATAGACAGATTTTTGTTTTCCCCTTGAGTATTTTCTAGAGATCGTCATATTTTAAAAAAATTTAATGGAAAGCTTAGTCATAGCACATGGTAGTCATCTGCACTGCTTCACAGATGAGAGAAAAGCCATTAAAAATATTAAACCACAATGACATAGGCTGTACTTTAACCTAGCACCAGAACTCATTCTTTTTACCTATCAGTAGATGATAGGTTAAAAAGTATTTTTTCAAACCTAGCCTAACAAATTATTATGATAAAAATTTTTATTTATTCATCCTCAGAAGCATTAACACACTCAACTATACACAGCATAATGGAAAAAAAAGTTTAACTGAAACAGATTACATTATACTTGTGAAAGAAACATTTCTACAGTAAAGAAATAACATCAAAACTTCCTGGACTTCTGAGCACTACTAGTTTGGATCAAAGACCTTCACCTGAAAGGCTGCATGGCATTAAGGCATTTTACTTCAAAGCTAATTATTGATCCTTATGATTTTAAAATAGAGTTGTAAGAACACCAAAAGTAAAATCAATTCATTCATAAGTTCATTTCCCAGAAGCTACTCGAAGAGCTATATTTAAACTACTCTATTTGCTTTTAACACCAAGCAGGATAGAATTTCAAAACTGAGAACCAAATTCCTTCCCCCAGGTCCAACAGGAAAATACTGTCATTATTGTAAAATAACGAAGTTATATTTTCTTTAAAAAAAAACCCAAACACACATACAAAAACCCCACACACCTCAAAGCTATACTCAACAATGTATAAAAGTGTGTACCAAACATATATTCATCACTGAAGCACAGCATTTTAAAAATGTGCAACAGACACTACACGTTAGTAGATCATCAATAGAGCAGGTATTTGCCTAAAACTTTAGCTGCAGTCTTGATCTCTGGGCCAACAGCCTTAATCGGGAACCAATATATGGATATAGTCACCTGGAAGCAGTCTGCCCAAGAGAGAATCTTCTTTCCCCATAAGGCACTAGCAGCCACGATCACAAGTATCCAAGCCAGCCATTGTCAATATACAGAATGGGAAGGGAAGATGGTGAGCACAGCCATGCACTACCTTGTTTTTTAAAACACCCTCCCATCTCTGTTTCAGAGATAATTGAGAAAACCTGTCCATGGGTTGGTTTATTTCTTTTCAATGCATGAAATAGAAGCCAAAGTGTTTAGTTGTCAACAGTTGACTAGGGGCTAGGGTTTAACAACATGAAGAGCTCAAACATTTAAAATCAAGCACTGAAAGTGTAACTGAAGTAGCAAAAGCACATCTACATCACTCTAATTTCAATAAAATTATGAAGTAGGAATATTTCAAATTTTTAATAAAGCTATAGGTATACTACCTTTAAGAAATCAGGAAAAAATAATAATCCCCACCGCCTGGCAAAATTCTAGAGTGATATTTATGGAAATACTTCTTCACATATACAAAGTAATATTCTTATTTATTTATTTAACATGTTTGAGGGGAGATTGCGCTGAATATATTACAACCTATTCCTGCAAGGAAGAGGGAGAAGAAAACACCTAGTGTGAATTCAAGCTTCCGTTTGCAGGGAGGCGAGAAAAACACTCTACTGCATGTCTTACGTGGTACGTCAAACCCCATAACTAAATTCTGAGCAGAGATTTATATTAGCAAGTTTGCCATTGTTGCATGGCATAAACTAACCACTGCGGCTCAGACGCGGTGCAGTTTTGTTTCAGTGTTCTTTACTTGGCTAATGAAAACTATTTAGAAAAACGGCACCTGGGGCAACGCTCAACAGCTCTTATGGGAATGATGACCTCACGCATAAAAATATATGGTGTGCTTCCGAGGCCAAATAAAGAGGGGGGAAAACCCCACCTCACTCCTCTCCATGCACCAGCAATGATCAGATTAGAGAGAATTCCTGCGGTTTGGAGTCCTTTTTAAGCGCGGTTTGATTGCTGATGGATTGTAGCTCCTCTTCCCGATGTTTCCTTCCCGAACACGACACCGGGTTTCATCAAGCTGGTATCGGCCCCCGCCCGCGGTGCAAATCCGCATCCCCTCCTCCACAGCGTTCGCGGGTCCTTCCGCACCTGCCAGTCCGCCGCCACCCACCCGTTCCCTCACTACAACCTCCTCCTCAGGACCGGCCGGGCAGGCGGGGCGGGGGGGCACCGGCCGCCGCCGCGGCTCCCGCCCCGGCACGCACCCACCTGAGAGCCACAGCACCCGGGGCGCCGCTCCCCGCTTCGCCGGCCGCCTTCCCTGCGGCGCCCGCCGGTACCTCTCCCTGGGGAAGGCCGGGGGAAAAAAGGGGGAGAACAGAGAAAGATCAGGAGAGCGCGGGTGCGACCAGCCCCTTTCCCGCCCCCTCATGGCGGCAGAGGGAGGGAGGAAGAGGTGGAGGGAGGCGGCCGCCCCACAGCCCGCCCAGCGGTCCCGGCAGCGGCACTCAACTTCTCGGCCCCACGGAAAGCCGCTGCCCCGCCTCATCGCAGCCCCCACCGCCGGCAACCGCCCAGCGCCCGTCTCAAGGCGGCGGCCGGCCCCGCCGCTGAGGGGAAGGAGACGGAGACAGCGCCCGGCCGCGGGCGCTGCTTCCTCCCTCCACCCCACTCACCTGAGGGAGCGGTCAGAGGAGCGCTGGGGCGAGGGGGCAGCGGCCGCCGAGAGAAGGCTCCGAGAGGCACCGTCCTTGCCCACGGCCTCGTCTGCCCCCCCGAGTGCGGCACCTTTAAGCGCAGGGTCAGACGGGACCTGTAGTCCGAGCGCCTCCCCGCGGCGTGTCACAGGGAAGGCAATGATAGATCCCGATCCCGCTCCGCTCCACTCCGCGCACGCCGGCGTAGTCGCCTCAACCCCGTGGAGGTGGGTGGCCTCTCCCCACGCGGCAGCGGTACCGGGAGGGCTGCGGGGCCGCGCACCGCCCTCCGTCCCCCACGCCCGCGCGCCTCGTCCCTCCGGCGCGGCCGGCCATAGGCGGCGGGGGCGGAGCCGTGCGCGCCTGCGCGAGGGGCGGCGCCGGGCGGTGAAGTTGCTGAAAGCGCCGGTGATAAAATGGTAGGTTGTTGGAGCGGGGGGGAGGGAGGCAGAGAAATTAGGGGATGGGGGGGACAGTGGGGGGGAAACCCCAAACAACCACCCGGGACAGCCAACCGAGCACGACACACACGCGCGCGCGCACCCACCCCACGGTTTCCCGCCGCTCCCCTCCCTCAGCGCCGGCTCCCGCTCCCCTGCCTGGAGGGGACACGCACACACACATACACACACACGGCCCTAGGCGGGAGACGGACCGGGACAGGCGGCGGGGGGGGGGGGGGGCGGGACGGGACGCTACACCGCGGGGAGTCGCCCTCCCGCCTCCCCCGGGGCCGGGAGCGGGGGAAGGTCACTGGGGGCGGGGGGGGGGGGGAGGGGGCCGGGCGGGGCGGGCGCCGCCGCGGGTATTTCGAGCGGCAGCAGCTCGGCGCGGCGCGTACCTTTCCCTTTTTTGGGCTTCGAGCTGCCGGGGCAGGTCGCCGAAGCCCCTGCGCTCCTCGCTCCCGCTGCCCCGCCTTCCGACACCGGGTGGGTCCCTCCCGCCGGCCCCCTTCGCTCCCCGCCCCGGGCGGCGGCAGGTGCAGCGGGGAAGGTGCGGTTGCAGTTTCCCTCCCCGGGGCGGGGGGCGAGGGCAGGGCGCCCGCGGGAGCGAGGCGGCGGTGAGGGCGGCTGAGGTGAGGTTGGCGCCGTTCCCCCCCCTCCCCCGTCCGCGCCGCAGCCTGCGCGTCCTTGGGGTCTGGCGTGGGATGTCATCGCTGTTTTGAGAGGGGTTTCTACGACGTGGCTTAACCGTGTCTTGCCGCGAAGCGCGCCTGCTTGCGTGGGTTCCGTCAGTGAGGAGCCGTGCTAGAGACACGGCTTCCAGACCTTGCCCCGCTGCCCTGCGGAGAGCCCGTGGGTGCCGCGCAGGGCGTTACAGGCGGACCGGCGGGAGAAGCTGTGCTACGTGGCAGGGTTAGTAGGTTGGGTAGGCGAATGCGTTTCTTATCTCCAAATTCTTCAAATAATTCGGTGTTTCGTTTTGGACCTAGAAAACACGCCTAAGTGTCTGGCTGATTAGACTTAGAAGAGGAGGTCGGTTTTACTTTGGCTTTGTTGTGGGAGACCTCTGTTTCGAAGTGGTCCTAGCGAAGTTGGTTGCTGAGAAGAAGTTTATGTAACTGAGGAAGATTTTGGTGCAGAGAGACTCTCATAGTTAGACCTTAATGAAAATTGGGGAGGGGGGAAAGGTTACGCAGAACTTGCAGTCAAAAGATTATCGAGTATTTTCTGAACAAAATCCACTGAAGTAATTTTTGCAGCTCTTTTCCCACTTTACATGTTTCTTCTTGTATATAAAGGAGCTTTACATGTTTCTAATTCTATAAAACTGAAGAATCTTGTAGGAAAGACCAAAGTCCTTATCTTGTTTATGTGATGTGTTTCTTGTCTCAGGACCATCTGTAGTGAAAGTGTAACCATCCATACGTGTACCAGAGATAACAAGTAAACTTAGAGATGGTCCTGTGTTTACTGCTTACTGCTCACTGAATCGGGATTCAGTTTTTCTGCCTGATATTAAAGAGACCAGTACATTTTCTGTTATATCTGATGATTTAAGCAGTAGCAAGGAAGTCAGACAAATTTCTCAGCTTAATTGTTGGTCCAGAACATGTCTTAAGTCTGGCTTAACAAAATTGGAAAGTATCAGAATGTAATAAAAACCAGAGTTTGATTTAGGCTGTCCCCTTCTCCTTCCAACTTCATGTAAAGAATAACGTTGAGCTATGTTAATAGCAAATTTGCTCCCTATAAAATCCCTGTTCCCACCTCTTGGGCTTTCCAGAAGTTTAGGGATGTTGTGTAGATAGGGTTGCTGCAATTAGCTGCCACTAAAAGAAACATCTTACTGGTTCCTGTATATCACTATACTAGGCTCTTCTGTTGTCTAACATATTAATAATATAAACATCTTTTTCAGAGTTAATTAAAGTTTCAGATCACGTTTACAGCAACTTTCTATCTCACTGTAACATTCAGCAAATCTCTGACATGTCTGCTTTATCGATTTTCTTTTTGTCCTATGCCTTCTCTTGGCAATGGTTTCTAAAAAAATGTTAGAAATGCACCTGCGTTTTTCAGCTGATTACTTAAAATGATTAAACTTTGCTAAGAAAGTACTAGGAAAACTGTTGAGCAGTTTTTCTCTGTGTATGAAGGACTTCATACAGAATCTGAGAATCTGTAAGTTGTGTCTTTGTAATGTGTTTGTATAACCACTAGGCATATTTTCAGAGGATAACCATATTGTTATATGATGAAACTTGTGTTTACTGCTGTTACAGAAGAGAGAAACTTGTGCATATGTGAGCAATAAAGCAGAAATACAAATTTACTACTGCCAGAATATGTGCTGCTAAAAATGTATATATAGATGCTGTGATTTCAATTTTCAGAAGAAAATGTTGTCTTTTTAACTGCAGAAGATCAAGGCTTTGTCTTCCTGTAATTCTGAAGTGAAAGTTGACATCAACAAGAAAACTAAAACCTTTTAAAGATAGGCGTTAGTAGTAGAATGCTGAAACAAACTTCTGGATTAGCTTCATTGGCTTTCCTGCTTCTTTTGCATCCCAAAGCATAAGCTTAAATCGTCTCAGAAGGACAAGGTCCGCCAGTTTATGGCATTTACCCAGGCTGGTGAAAGGACTGCTATATACTGCTTAATGCAGAATGAATGGAAACTAGAAGTGGCAACAGACAACTACTTCCAGAACCCAGACTTGTACTACAAAGAATCCATGAAAAATTCAGTAGACAGGAAAAAATTGGAACAATTGTATAATCGATACAAAGGTAAGGCTTGGTTTTTTGTCGTGTTTTTTTTTTTTTTTATAATTATTTTGTTTGGGTGGTGTTTCTGCTTTTCCCTCTGCCATTCTTAAGGGCTTTTAAGGAAAGATTGCTAGCTTTTGCTTCTCACTCTGTGCTTGCGCTAGTGAGATAAGAATGAAAAAGGTTTTAAATGCTCTTAATGTTCAGTACACAACTTGTGTAGATACTCCTGTAGAGTTTAAAGTAAATTCACAATAGGAAATTAAACCTGTCATGAGGAAGTAGTGTCAGCTACCTACAGGTGGAAAGGAGAGTAAATCTTATTATGCAACTTACTTGATTTATTGCCAGTGGCTGCTATTAAATATATGTACAATGTACTTTGTGTGGCAAAATAATGCATATGATTCCTCTGCTAATAATTGGGGGTGTTCATTTTGTTCAAAGATAATAGTATTTCTATACATTAAAATAAAAAATGTTTCAGTTAACATTACAGCTAGGAGACTGACAAAACAGTCAAATAAGAAGACTGAAAAACTAGTAGTGGAAACTCCATCCTTAATTTACCCTTTGAGCTGGCATATTACAGCAGAAGTGACGTGCCTGTTCAGAGAGGCTTAGAGGGAAAACCACGGGGAAGTGGATTAAAGTCAGAGATGGTTCTTTTCCATTTACTTTTATTTTACAGCGTTGTTAAAAAGAACAGCAAAAATAAAAGGAAAAGGTAGTCATGTAACTATAAGAATGTGCGTGATCCAGGTAACAGTGATTTCTGAAATGTGGCCATCCAACATGAATGCGTGCATTGTTCATTACGCGTTAGGGCAGGGCGGGCTGGAATCATTACCAGCCCCTGCTGAGATCCTTACATCTCATGTTTTAAAAAATGAACTCTTAACAATTACTCAACAATGATTTTATGTACTTTTCTAATTGCAGTATATGGCATGTTTTATATATGCTTTATCCTGTTTGTGTGATATCGTTTCCACCTTTTTTTGTTACTCTTTACCTAATGTGTTTTATTTCAAGTATAGACATTCTCCAATATTTCATTATTATGGGGTAATTTTTGATTTGTGTTATGTATCTATAACATAAATACATATCTAAATCTTTTGCTTGCTCTTTGCATGTCAATCCTGGAGACTGCTGGATCAAGAATGCGTACAAATTTGTAAATGCTACTAAAAATATCTAAAATGAAAAATATTCACAAATGTTATTTATTATGCATAATTTTCTAGCATGCGAACTGTACCACTTGGCTTTGTGAAAGGAAGTCTAGTTAGTTTTACGTCCCTGTTTTGTTTAGCGTCACGCCTTTGCACTTCTTGCACTTTAACACTTAAGTAAAGTTGTAAACTTGAACAAAACCCTCACAAGGTTTGGGAGAAAACAATAAAAGGTTTAGTTAGGCATCTTTCCTTTTTTCATGTGTAGCTTAAACCTGAGTCACCAGCCACACAACAACAGGGAATTCCTTTGTCCTACAGGCCCTATAGAATATTACATAGGTTGCACTATATTTGAAACCTGAGGTGAGAGGTTTTTCATTTTCTGTGCTGTCTTTCTGTTAGTTTTCTTATCTGTTTACCCAGCAACTCTATCAAAACGACGATTTCATTTTTGTTCCTAGCTACCTGGATGATGTGAAACATAGGGATGAAACGGTCCTTGTTGAAACTCATCAGAATTTTTCCACTGATTTCAGCACTAGTGCACTTTTAGCATTTGGTTCTTTAATTACTCCACAAACATACAAGAGATTTTACATGTCTTAGAACTAGATCTGGCATTTAGTAGAATAGATATGTTTACTTGTTATTCCTGCTCAGAGGTCCCTCAATTATAGCATGGGTGTAATTCTTTGTTTAATGGGCATAAATCTTTGTTTGCTAAATTAACTCCTTCTCTGCATTTAGCATCTCTTTTGCTGTATTTGCTGGAAAAGTGGAAGAGATCTTAGCTTAACACCCAAAAAAAACCCCAACCCAAAACAGTAAGTTTTCTTTAGACTTGATTTAAAAATAAAATAAAATTTATCAACTCATTGGATAAGGACTTAAAAAAATAGTATGATTGAAAAGTCTTATCGGTTTAAGGTGTTAATCTTAAATTTACTGGAGGGATTCTTTTCTACGTAGCCCAACCTAAAATACTGAAACATCTTCCTATCAAAAGCTGGGAAAGGCACTTTTGTAGGTTGTAAAATGTCAAGCTTTGAAAACTAAAGGTGGGATTTTTGTTGTTGTTTGTTTTGGTTTGTTGTTTGGTTTTTTTCCCCTCCAGTTATTTAAGTTTACATGCAGGGGGCTTTGTTTGGTGGCTTGGGGTTTTTTTTTCTTAATTTTGTTAGGGTTACAGAATTGCTACAATGACATCTACCCTGACATGGGTAGTTACAAAGTGTGGTTCTGACATCCAAAAAGGCAGTAAATTGTACTACTGAAACATATTGTTTAGCTTAGGACCCTGTTATGCCAAGGTATTGTTTGAGCGACTTCTTGGTCATTTCACAGACTTATAATTAAAAACCAGAAATGTTTGAGTTAATTGTGGTCTATAAACAGTTATAGTGGATTTTCATATATTCCCTATCAGGAAAAAAACTGTGAGCTCACTTTGAGTTTTTGGTTTTGTGTTAAACAAAATCTGTGGTTTTGTTGGGTTGGGGTTTTTTTTGGTTGGTTTGGTTTTCTTTTAATGTTTAATACATGCTAACCAATAAATATATTGTAAATTTTGATGTGTTTATCAGCCTTACTGTTTTTACACGTAGTCAGGCATTTCCTTGGTTAATTCAACTCTTTCATAGAGCATTGTGGAGAGAGGACAAAACTATGACATTACCTGTAGATTTTAGGAAAAAGTTGCAAACCAATTTCCAGGGAAGTCTGCAGAATACTTAATCTATTTACAGATACTCTTCAACGTACTTTTAAAATTCACTAGATTTCAAGTCAAGATGTTTATGAAGCTTATGAAAAAAATGAAGACCTGGGTTATGCAGCATATCAAAGCTGTACAGATGATTATTTCTAAGTATTTTTTGTAAATTATTACAATTCTCTCCGTATTTTGAACTGCAGACCCACAAGATGAAAATAAAATTGGCATTGATGGGATTCAACAGTTCTGTGATGATTTAAGCCTGGACCCAGCCAGTATCAGTGTTCTGGTTGTAGCGTGGAAGTTCAGGGCAGCTACTCAATGTGAATTCAGTAAAAAGGAATTTGTTGATGGCATGACAGAGTTGGGGTAAGTATCCGTCTCTGCATAGTTCAAAACATAAGGCCTGAGGTCGGTTTACATTTAGAACATTTTTAATTTAATTAAGTGTGAAGCTTCGAAAAGCTGGTAAGGCTGGTGACAAGCTTAGCAGGTGCTAAATGGCAGTAGTATCCCACCTTCCTTAAAATGATACTTTACTGCAAAGCCTTAACAATGACCGCAGTAAGGGTGAAGCAAAAGAATTCCTACCTGTACAGCAAGGAAAACAGACAGGTATGCTGATCTTTTCATGTAGTTCATACAAACATACGCATGGTTGTGTTAAGGTTTTGGGTGGACCGTGTGCTGTTAAAAGCTGGAAGTGACTGGAGATGTATGAAGGGGGTAAAAAAGAAGTTTAGTCAGTGTTGAAGCAAAAAAGAAACAGGAAAGCAGAAAAGAGCCCTCAGTTTACCTTTACCTTATCACCACCAAATGTGACTTTTTTCTTTTCACCAATTTTACAAACCATAGTTTTCCCTTATTGCCTAGTATACTAGATGCCGCATTTGTACAGAATATCTATAAGAAATGGAAATAAAAAATGGGGGTATTGGTAGTAGAAAAGGTTGTTTAGTCTGACTGCGGTGTAACTGATAAACATTTTTTCCTTCCTGGATTACGGAGCTGGTCTAGATAATAGACTTTGAGGTTAAACCACGTTGCCTCTGTTTAGCAATGAAGTCAAGCATTTATCACCATAAAAAATATTTTGTGTATAACTTTTCATTGGAAGGGATGCAGTATTTCTAATATAGAGGTGTCAAAGTATTTTTTTAAAGAGATTGCATTAGACAGGTGAAGAATTAGTTTATTACTTGTGCATATTTTTGTGGCTAAATAATTTCATTTGATCTTAGAATGGCACCTTATCAATACTTTTCTAAAATAGACCAGTGTCTCGCAAGTGTGGTGGTTGTTTCTTGAGCAGCAGTCCTAGCAGTCTGTTCTTACTGACCTCATCAGTTATTGACTTCTTTCTAAGCTTTCCTTTTTAGATAAGGGTATTCAGAAATTGTGATGAAATAACTTTTTATATCATCTGAAGTGCACTGCTTTAATTTGTCCTTTTGGGTAGCTCTGGGTAGAGACTAATGAGGAATAATTATGATTTTTCTAGCCATGGACAGCAATCAAGTGCTCATGCTGTTATATTAAAGGATGCCAGGATTATTTGATATAACTGATTAAGAAGGTTTTGCTAAGCCACCTGTGGCTTCTGGCTTGGATTTATCTTTGTAACTTTATCACGTTGATCCTCTGTCCTCATGTCTGTCTCTGATACAGTTGCACAGAGGTCTGTGATTTTTCTCTCTTTCGGCTCTACACACATCATTGTGTTCTTGGGAGCATAATCTGATCATACCTGCTCGCCACTGGTGTAGTGCTTATTGAGAGCTTGGAATGATTTTGTACATACTGGAGGTGCAGTGTCTGTGGTTTTTAGCACTGAACATAGGTGAAGATTTGAATGAAAATAAATCCCCTGAGGCTTAGTTCATATAGGACCGTTAGGGTACGTATGGGAAGGTATATTTGTCCCTGTTGTTAACTTGACAAGTCTCCATGAAACTGATGATGTCAGCTGAAGACTGTTGGCAGAATTCTTTATCTTTTCTCCACCAGGTACTGCTCGATACCAGAAAGGTAATTTTATCTGTACTGTGCAAGACAGTTAAAACTGCATCTGCATTTTATGGCTTTTGCTATAGTTATCTATCATTTAATAAAATTATTCTTGACTCTCTAGAATAAATACAAACATTTAGCTACTGAGAACTTTTGCATGCAAGATGTTAGTTATGATAGCTGCTTCTTTGAAACCCGTTTCCTTTGCTTTGAGTTTCTAGGTGCAATTCAAAATATTGGTAATATCCTATAAACCTTGAATATTCCTTTGATTCCTTGGTGTGAGGGAAACCCTTTTTCTTTAAAATTGTATCTCATCAGCTCGGGTGCTTTCACTGAAAATGCTCCAGTCTTATGTTATTAAGGGATATGTTTCTGTTAGAATCTCAGTAACTTGATTCTATCTTAGCTTACCTGTGCCAGGCTGTTAAATGGTTTATCAAGTTGCTTCAAGCTCTTGTCAAAGGCTCATTTTTTTCCCTGGGTTTTATCTGCAAGTGTTCTATAGTGGGGAGAGGATGACTGCAAATAATAGTTCATTTTGTTGGAAAGCCCTCTAATGTTAACTGTAAACGTAGTATGCAGCTCTTCATTGAGGTAGAGCAGGGAATAAGTAATGTCTGTCTAGATTAAATAAAAAACCACCAGCCTTGTGTTAAAACAGCTATAAAAAGGGAAAGGTTAGCAGATTTCAGTGAGTTTTATGTGTTCTTTAAGAACAGAATAACATCTCTTGTTTGAGTTCATAAACTCATGAAGAGACTGAGAAAAGAAGCTAAGCCACTGAATTCTGTTTGGTTTGTGAACTTAATAGATGCCTATATATGAGTTCCACTTCAAATAATTTAGTAAAGGCATATGAGTGTTTAATTTTTTAATAATGCTATCCAGAAGGATACTCTATTTTTAACTACTGTTTTATTTTGCTCTGAAATTAAACCTTAAAAAGAAAAAAAAAAGAGGAAAAAAGTAAAAAGAAATCTTAAACATTTACAGATAACGTAACCTCTTTTGAACAGGTGTGACACCACAGAAAAACTAAAAGCTCTATTGCCGAGACTGGAACAAGAGTTAAAGGATCCAACAAAGTTCAAAGATTTTTATCAGTTTACTTTTAACTTTGCTAAAAACCCTGGACAAAAAGGTCTAGGTAAGTAGAAAAAAATATTGAGAAAATATCTACAGAGAGTGAAGTAAATTCCAAATACTTCCACTAATACAGTTTTCTCATTGATGATTGTATAGTAAATTCATTGTTGATTTCTTTCACTGACTTGTCTTTCCCATCTTCTTTCAATTCATCTCTTCTTTATGTCCTCTTTGTACAGATAATTTAATGGGGTTTTCTGCTAGTATTGACATTCTCTCTCCTCTTGTCAAAGGAAGTTCCTGCAGTTCTTAGAGACCTGTCAGAATTATTTTTTTTTAAGAGACTGAGGTAGTGAGCTCCTTGTGTTTTCCATTTTGTTCAGAACAACTGAAACAAGACATCTGTATCAGCTCAAAAAGAGAGAGAAAACTCTGGGCAAAAGTTATTGTTCTTCTAAGAATTTTTAGTTTTATCTCACAGCTGTTATATAAAGTTTAGAAAAATAATATTATGGACTTGATTCAAAGCTAGTGAATAGAAATACACATACAGTTTACAAAGTATTAAATTATTATTCTTTATAAAGTTTGAGACTTGTCCCAATCCATGCCTTGTATTGCTGGAGTAAAATGGATATGACAATTAAATTCCAATGTTTTATTATCTTCAAATCAAAAATATTTAAGGTTTGTGAGTAGATTAAAAAAAATAAGGTGAAGTCTGATATCCTTTGAAATTTATGTCCACTTTCAAAAGACACTGTGTAGGGAGGAATTAAACTGTTTCATGTGTAGAATAGCACTGTACCATCACCACCATCACTGTTCTTTGTGCTGTGGGTAAGAGGAAATGTTTGCTGTTTGGTTGTTGTTTTTTTTTTTAATTAGTATAGCCACTTTAACTCACTGTCTACATTACTTGGCAAGCACGTTAATAAATACTTTTTTTCCTCAAAACTTGTTGGAAGAGTAGTGAGAGGAAGAGCAGAATATTGATTTAGACTGTTTCAACCAGAGGCGTCTGTTCCACGTTCTTTCTTGGGAATTACTTTGAATAATACCTTGTCTTTCCCAGTGCCTTTTTTTTTCTTTTAAACTGTGGACAACTTTTATCTAGTTTCCATTTTTCTTTATTTTTTGCACCAATTTAATTTTTCATTACATATGTCAATCTTTCATGGGTCACGTGCCACCCCTCCAGACACAAAAAATGAAACGGTCTTGTAGTTCTGTGAAGCTGGTTGGAATTGAAGTGCCTTAGTAGTTGTACATTTTCTTGCCTGTCTTCATTAAAAAGCGTAGTACATTCAGATTGCGGAAAAGGCAAGTCAGTTACAGTTGAGGTTGGAATTTATGGGATACCTAAAGAAATATTACAAACAGCTTCCTGTTTTAATTGGATGTGTTCCAACACGAAACTCACGTACTTGGGAAATATGTCTCAAAAGCTTTTCACCTAAGCCTGTAAAAAGAGAGGAGGGGGGAAGGCAGCCCAACCCAGATTACGGAACTGAATGTACTGTTTATTTGACATGAGGTGGAAGAATGAAACTTACTTGTTTTCCATTACTTCTGTTTATTTGGTATGGAGGCCTTTTCATTTGTAAGCCTGTCTTCTCCGTTGTGTAAGAATGGTACTTTTTGGCTGTCTTGCACTAAGAGTTCAAGTATTAGCAGGGAAAGTAGAAGTGCACAACTGGAAGTTAAGCTTAAAACAAACTGTAGAAAGAGGTGATTAGAACTGTTACTGATTTCAGTTTTCAGGAATTTTAATAATTCCGGTAATACTGTTTCTCAGTGCTTTGTTCTTACATGGCAGTATTTTGGTGACCTTTTTCGTCAGACTCTGGTTTTGCTAAGATGATTCTAGGTATTAAATATAAGCAGGTGCTACTGCTTTTATTTCAGTGGAGATACACCATATTTCTGTCTCGCGTGAACTTGAATCACTATAGGTTGAGTAGAAATTAACACTATAGGTTTGGAGTTGGAATCTTTTCAGGGAATGCCATTATATTCAGGGGACCAGAGAGGTGGAGGAAAAAAAAAAATTACAGGTTGGCATGTACAGCATACTGCTTCCTGCTGCGATTATTCTAAGAGTTGTGTTTGTTGTCGTTCAGCAAGGAAAAAAACCAGTCAGTTATCTTACAGGGGGGTCTGTACGACCTGAGAATTCTACTTGCTTCAGCTACATTTAATGTAGGCCTAGGTGCTTTTTTATTTTACATCCTCTTCTCTGTATACACTGTGTATTTTTTCCTAGAATGAGAAACTGCCCATCTTCCCTCCCTCTCTTCACAACTAATGTAGATGTGTTTGATATTTGTGCCCCAGTGACTGTGCCCCCTATTGTCTAGGAGATGTGGGAATTTCTCATCCATGTACAAAGTCTGTTCCTCTGTTACTCAGTTTGGAGCCTTGGATCAGGATGCTTTTATGAATTCAGTCCAGATAGTTAAACAGAATGTATAACCAGATTTGTTACCAAATGAGCTGGTATAAATCTCTACCTAGCTCTGTCTAGGTCATCTTAAGGTGTTGACCTCCCCTTCTTCCCCACACGAACATTAGATGATAATGCAGCGCTACCTAAGTATAGGATGCTGCTAAGCTACTGCACTAGCTGCTTGCCTTAAAGTGTTTCTGGTGACATGCTCCCACAATACTGCTTGCCTGCTCATTCCCATATGTTTCCACTTGAATTATGTCATGAAGACTAAGAGGTCAGTAAGATCATGGGTGTTGGTCTCTTCTCCCAAGTAACTTGCGATAGAACGAGAGGAAATGGCCTCAAGTTGTATCAGGGGAGGTTTATATTGGATATTAGGAAAAACTTCTTTATTGCAAGAATGGTCAGGCACCAGAACAGGCTGCCCAGAGAGGTGGTGGAGTTACTGTCCCTGGGGGCGTTAAAAAAACATGTAGACATGGCACTTCGGGACATGGTTTAGGAGGCATGGTGGTGTTGGGTTGACAGTTGGACTTGATGATCTTAGAGGTCTTTTCCAACCTTAATGATTGTGATTTATGTCAAGTAGGGGTAAAATTGAATGGTTTCAATTAATGAGGTAGAAATAATCAAAGGAATTCTTTCCAAACTTTCAATTACAAAATATTTTAATGTGATTTTTCTGGGGTGTGAAGTATCCAATGCTTTCTCCTATTAGACTCGGAGCTTAAATCACTTAGTCTGATTGTTGTTGCACTCATTGTTTAGGGGAGTGATCTGTAGGCTAAAAGAATATTGCTTGATTCTCAGGTATACACATGACCTGTGAATATGCCTATTTGAAAACTAAGCAAATTGACATAGTGCCAGTGACAAATGGGAAATTCTTATTCTTGACAGATTGTTAATAAAAAATTCTTGTAAAAGAAGACATAAATAGAGTGATCCTTCTGTTGGATCCTTCAGGCTAAGTGCTAATGCATCTCTTTTTTTTTAACACAAATAACTCTTGAGAATAGAGCTCACCAGAAAAATGTCTGTAGGCAAAGACGACTCATTTATGCAATTATTTTAATGTTTATTATCTTAACATATTGAAACTAAAGAATTTACTGAAATATCTCTAAAATGTCCAGTGATGCTTTGGTTATGAGTCATGTGCACTGCTGTATCTGTATTTTAATATGTTTCAGATTACTTTTTTAAAAATCTATTTCTGCTGTTTTAAGAAGTGATAAGCAGCAGTTATTACTTTTTTGCCCCATTTCCCCAGAACAACATCAGGAAATACAGTGATTCATGGGTTGCTTTTTAATATGCCAGGTGGTCTTTAAATTTAAGGCAGAGACACACTTACAAGGTGTATTCCCTTGTGCCAGACAGGATCAACGTCTACCAAAACCATGCCTTGCAGATGGTTTTCTAACCAAATGTTCAGTGGTATGCTAGCAACACATGCTAACTTGCCTTTTGAGTTTCAGTAGTTACCAGCAAGAGCTGAGATCTGATTGGCAGTGGCCCTCTGGCTGGAAAAGTTTGGGAGCCACTGCCTTCACATAATATAATCTTAAATTTCTGATGACAGGTCTCATACATCTATGCCTGTGCTTGCTCAAACCTATTGTTAGATATTTTTTTTTTTCTTTTTCTAGCATATAACTTAAATCTCTGTTCCTGAATTCTTCAGTTCAATACTTGTCCCATCCAGAGTAAATATACAGAAAAGGTGTTTCCTTAGAGTTTGTAACAACCTTTTAGGTATTTGGCAACTATGTATGCCCCTTCCCTTAGTCTTTAGACTGAGCGAAACCAACTACCCTGAAAATTTTTTTCTTCCAACTCTCTGATGTTGGAAATGTATCTTCAACTCTTTTCCTTTGCAGTGCAATTGATCTAACTTTCTCTTGTCTTGTAGTACCCAAACAAACTAGCTTCCACGTGCCTTAGATACTTTGCTCCTTGTTTTACATCCCATTATTAAGTTTGCTTATGTTTATAAAACTGATACAGTCTGCAGTTTGTGATCTGTTATATTACTGGGTTTCTGCAGAACTGCAATGCACCCAGTTAATTCTGATCTTGTATTTCTGCAGCTGATTATTCTCACTAGCTATACGACTTTGCACTTCTCTAATGAAATCTTATTTACTTCCAAGTGGTTTTCCAGTTTGTCCCAATAATTTTTAGTTCTAATCCTGTCCTCTACCATGCTACACTTTCTTCAGGCTTTGTATGAGTTGCAGATTTAATAAAGGTTTTAGTTATTGTATCATCTGAGTTACTTAAGTATTGGACAGTGTTAGCTACGAGACTGACCCCCAAGGATGAGTTACTTTCTCCCAGTTTGGCAGAGAGCAACCAAGATTCTTCTAGAACCTCCTTTGACCTTGTGAAGTCTCAAAGATGGTAGGTAGCAGTCTCAGGTTGCTTCAGCATACTGAGATGAATTGCACCATGGCTGGCTTCACTTTGGGCACCAGTGCTTTCAGACTGAATTTCTAAAAGTTGTTCCTGAGATTACTGTCAGTTTTTATTGAACCTTTTTGCGTGGAGCATATCTTGGAAAAAAAAAATCTCTGTGTATCCCAAACACTTCTGTTTTGGGAGATATCAGCAGGTTGTGTAGTTTCTTTTACTACAGGAGCTGCCATTCATAAGGGAGGGAGTGGGAAGGTACAGAAGCCCTTCTTGGAAGTTTTCTTGGTGATGGAATTTTGCTGATACCAGACACAGTTGTCTTCACGATGCAGTGGATTTCGCTCTAGGAAAGCGGTCCGGCAGGAGGGGTGTGTGTGCAGTTTTGTGTTTTAGTTATTTTTAAAACAGCCAGTCTTCCATTGCTTTTTAATTTCTTCTTATTCTACAGTTCCCCTCAAAACTTACGTGAGAAATTCTGCCTTCATGTAATTAGATGGGACGAATCCTCTCCAATAAATTAAGTTACATCTATTCTGTCATTCCCCAAAATAGGCACAGAGTTCAGTACACTGATACGCATTCCTAGAAATAGGAGTGCCTTTTATAGGAGTCTCTTTTCAACAGTTCATGTGGTGATACTAGGGAATTTTTATTTCTCTTTAAATCCGCAGTATTTCTGTCTCTATAGTGTCATCCAACTTGAATGTTTCCATTTACTTTTATCAGCTTAATATTGTCAAGTAGTATGCTTCAGTCCAGACACATGCTGTTTAAAGAAGTAGAAGTAGTACCAGTCCCCCTAGGTGAAGCTCGTGTAAGTAGTGAGGTGCAGGAGGCAAAAGCATATTGCATAAGATGTACCATGATTTTCTTTAAGCAGAAAATGATGTTCTGATTAATGTTACTCGGGACCCAACTGTCAAGTGTCTGGATAGATTTGATTGTTATCTAAGAAAAAGGTGGGTGCTTATAACTGTTAAGACTGTTGTTCTGTAAGTGGTGGACAGAATTCAGGGGAAAAAAGATAGCAAGGTTTCAGTACAGCAGTGCCCTCTCAATGGCTGTGTATTGGAGCTGGGAAGCATCATATTTATATATATTAAACTTTATCTGAGTATTTTGTATATATTTTGAGATAATGTAAAAGGTGCAGTTTATTAAGGTCTGGTTTGCCAGGAGACTTTTACAAAGAATTGTTACGGATAACTGATTCTGTTTAATCTGCTCTCTCATGTTCCTCACTACTATATTTAGTACAATAAATCTTTGTTTTGCATGGTGCAGATATGAAGAGGTTTATCTCACCTTCTACTCCCCAGTGTTTCTACTGCAGTCTGAGTGAAATTTTGCATCCTAGCTCTTGGTTGATTACTGTACTAAAGAATAGGGTTATAGATCTTTTGTCATGTTGTACACAGAGCAGATCAGATTTCTAGGGACACTGTTCAAGCTCAGAACAAGGCCTTAGTTCTAGCTTTCTTTATTTTTTAATTCTTTTTAACCTGATATCGACTGTGAGTCTCTTAATGGGTCTCCATTTGAGCCCCAACAAGACGTGTTCAGGAGGTTCCTCAAGCTCAGGAGTTTACTACAGTTTGTTTCAGCACCATGGAGTAACCTCATGCAATCTTTCATGGTCTTCGACTTTCAACATGGAAACAAAAAGCAGATTTGGTCCTTCATCACTCCTTTTTGGTCCCTTCGCCTACTTGATGGCTCAAAAGGTTGTGCTTCCTTCTCTCTGCCAGTTTCCTGGGATCAAGCAAGAGATGATACATGAGGAGAGCATTCAGACTTGAATCAAATATTACCTCAAGACCAGAAGAATGACTATCTTTGCATCTGGTATGTGGACTTCAAGGAGGTTGCATCTTCTATGAGCAGATGAGTATAATGTGCTCTTTTTAATTGAAGCAACATCACCTTTGGCTTTCATCATAGCAGTATCTCAAGATTCTTTGAAGAGACACTTAGACATTAGGGAAGGATATCTCCCCACTGTCCCCTCCCCACCTAGTTATCAAGATTTCCTCCAATTTCAATGAAGAATTAGATTGATCCATTTGTAGGGTGTTTGCAGGAGTAAGTGGATGGAAGAAGTTGAAGGAGTTCAATAAATGAATTTCATGTTTGCTTTGGAAGAGGTCTCTGAATGCTGTATTTCAGGTGTTTCAATGGCCTTGATCTGTGCGTATGGTCCTTGCTTTATTCATATTTTTCTTTCTGAAAATGTCAGCAATTTAAGAGAACCTTAGTACAGAACAGGGTGTCCTGCTGAAAAAATGCCAACAGTAGCAGCAAAAGTGTGACATAACTGCTAGTTCTAGTAATGCCTTGTTGGTTCATTTACTCATGTTTGGCTCTTACTTGGGAAATGTATATCCAGTCAACTTTGTCATCCATTGTGGTTTATCTGAATTGTACTTGGAGAGATTTGCAAAGGCAGAAAAATTTTGAAACTGGCTACAATTGGGTTCATTAGGCTGCACTCAAATTGATGTTTAGATAGCTATCTTCTTCTAAGCCTAGCTCACATTCAGAAGCAGTTTATCTGCTTTTGTGCAGTTGATGCTCAAGATAATAAGCATGAAAGGTTCTGCGTGAAATCAGCCTGCTTCAGTGTAGCAGATGTTGAGATAGAGTTAACAGGCAGTTAGACCCCGATTCCTGCAGGGCTCTTCTGAAATCCACATGCCGTGTGCTTCACCACTCTTCCCTGTCCACCACAGGGACTTAACTCTGACACTGGGCGTTATATGTCCCCTAATGTAGATCACTGGGAAGCTCTTGCTTATGACTTTGCAGGGGTGAATGGATCCAACTCAGCTGGATTCTGAGTTTAGCCACTTCCATTATTTTTATCATACCCCTTAACTGTTTTTCCCTTTCTCTCTTCCTTTTGCGGGGGAGCTCTTAATTGCAGATAAGGGCTATTTTGCTCTAAAGTTTTGGCAGTTTGGCAGGTTGAATCCTGATGGTATTTTCATGTTGTTTTGCTGTATGGGTTTTGTTTGTAGAAGAAGAAAACATTCTGATTAGGAAAGAAACTAATTCTTTTGTCCATGTTCTTAGTAATTTGGAGGCCAAAGATGACTCTTAAAATAATTGAGAGATGAGGAAACAAGGAATCAAGTAACTCACTGAATCTTGCAAGTATTCATTTGATGTTTGTTGGTCAGGTAGTGTGATAGTACAATAGTTGAGATAGATTGATACCAGTTTCCACTGTTCCCACATCGGCACCAGTTTCAGCACAGTGTCCAGGAAATATATTGAAACAAAATAATTTTGTGCAACATAGTCTTTGTTTTAACTTTACAGAAATATGGTGTTTGCCTGTTTTCTCACTGTGATCACAGGAAGAAAGAGATTAAAGAATATCAACCAAATGATTCTTTAGGGCAAATATTATGACTATAAAGAAAACATCTGAAGTTCAGTCTCTTACAGAGGGTACATATATTTTTACAAGGTGATTGAATGATAAAATAGATCTGTGTCTTGCATCTGTCTAGATTCATTTTTTATGCGGTGTTGGGAACAGGAGAGTTTCTTGGCTACTGTTCTGTTTTCAAAGCTATATACTCTATAAGTTTTGGTTAAAGCATTGGGGAGAGAAAGCCTTAAACAAAGGGGCTCTTGGCTCTGAAATTTTCATTTCCAAAACTTTTTCTTTTCCCATCCTTATTAACTGGTCTAATAAAAGTAACTTTTTTTTTCCTCCTACAAGCTTTGTTACATTTTTTACTAATTTGTTGGTTTGTGTCTGTAGATGGACTGGGTACAGTGATGCATCCTGTTATTTTGGAAAAACAAATGCTGCCCATGTAGTTTGAGAGAGTACTCTGAATAAAACTCCGTGGTGAGAACTGACGCTTACAAGAAACTGCCCAAAGTCTTGCAGAGATGACCTATAAAGTAGCAAAGCTTTGTAATATTGATAAGAAGATTAAACATCAGTTAAGGAAGAAAAATGCAATACTGGGATAATCAGTTAATCTCAAAAGTTGAAATTAAAATAATTTGCTTCCAAGCTCTAAAACGTGATAGAGTCTACATAATAATGTACAGAACCTAGTTAATATGCTAATTAGGAATTAATGAGCACAACAGTGGCTAATATTAAAGTATTTTTGGAAGTACCTTAGATTTTAAAATGTCATTAGGAGGCCAGTGTAATGCCTTCAGCCCTTTTTTTTCTTTTACATTATATCAGTAATTTACGTGAATTAGTTTTAACATCTGACAGCTTCAAACATGACTGCATGAACAGCGCTGTTGGTAGAGCAGTGTGAGAGCTGGAAAGTTCTGTTTGGCAGAGGATGACAAGTGAGTGCTGCAGTCCCAGAGTGCTGTTTTGGCACAGCAGGTCTAAATGAACTTCATTTCATGTTCCTCATAAATCCTACTCTCCAGACAATTCCTTGATATCTTGATTTATCTTTCTGTTTTCTCACTTCCTTCATTACTTATGTGCAATGACTTCATTGCCCTTGCCCAAAATCATAGCAAAGGAATGAGGAACTTGATTTTTTTTTTATTCATGCAAGAATCTAATAATGATTTTTTTGTTGTTAATAAAATAAGCATTTGATCAAATCTTGAAAGTAGACACAGGCTGTCTAACTGATAATGAATGTCTCCTTCTGCATTAATTGTGCTAATTTGTTATCACTTCAAGCTTTCAGTCAGGGTAGAAGAGGCTGAGGGTTGTTTAAAAACAATTTTAGAATGAATCTTTAATATTTCAGAATAGATCATACTACATGCAAAATGCTTTACTTCCGATTGTGAAAAGCTGATTGTTTAAATAATTCAAAAGTGTAAAGAACTATTAAAACATATTGAAACATGTGTATACAATAAATCTTATTTAGCAAAAAGTTTAAAATAATTAAAACTTTATTAACCTTTTCCTCTGTCTTGAACTTGTTTTACTTAGATATGGTATATATTTTTAAAATTATTTTAGTAATTTTAGTTTTAATAATTTTGTGTTGGTAATTGGTATCACTTTTAGGTGACTCGGTTCTTAAGGTTTTAGTTCAGAAAGCTTTGTAGATGCTGTATGTAGCCGCAACTAGCCTAGATATCCACAAAGCTTAATATCTAGATACTGAAGCTTTGTTTCAGTGTATGCAAAAACTTTGGACTATAAAGCCATTATATTGAAGGGGCTGCATGACATACAACACTCACTACATATTGACACTGAAAATCTTTTGGGATGAAGGGAAAGTTCAAAGAGTTTTACAGTATATGATGTGGTATTTTTATTATGTTCTTTAGACAAAATTGTTTAGCAATTTTATGTTTTGGATGTGAACATGGAAGTTTGCAGTGAAGTCTTTTCTAAACAGGTCCTTGCTTAGGTGTTAGTTTCCAGAGATTCATGCATCTGTCTTTTCCTTTCCATTTATAAAACTTGCATTTTTAGTCTATAATGTGGGAAGCACATTTTTGGGGTACAAACAAGCATATTTTTAAAATTGTAGTTTGGTTTTATTTTATTTGTAATAATGTCTTCGTATCTATGCAGCATGAAAATAAGTATTCCTAAGACTGCCTAAGAAATCCATACCTTGCAAAAGCATCTTCCTGTAGGGATGCAGAACTCCCATGGCACATGGTCTTTTTTTTTTTTTTTTAATACTTTTTAGTGCTGCACTAATTATAGCAGACACACAAACTCCACAGCATTTCTGTTTATCGATACTACTATCAGCATCCTAATGTGGAACTGGAACTCTGTGGAACTGGGTCTTCCCTTTAAAGCAGAAAAATCCTCTCTTCTGTCCTCCAGTGCTGCTTTTCAACCTAGGTAGGGAATTGTCTTCAAACAAAAGTGTAGCCCTATCCCCTGAGAATGTAGCACACCTGAAAGCCTAGTTTTCTCAAATAATTGAAGATTGCATAAGCTGGCACCACTACCAAAAGTGATAGTCCCATCTAGTCCTTTTGTTCAAGTATCTATTGTGTTAATCCATTAGTTTGTGTGATTGCAGTGAACTGGATGAGGAAGATCTACTTTTTTTAATTCTTTTTTTCCTTTGAGCTAATTTTAACCGTGATCAGGACTTCACTCAATGTCCTTAATGGGGAGAGCAGCTCCAGCATGGACCGGTTTCAGCCACTACAGAGCGGCATCCTCAGCAGGATATGCTTTTGTTGTACATTATAGCAAATAATTCCTGTATCTTTGTGTGGGAAAATCGATTTGCATGCACATGTAATGTTTCCCTCAAGTATCAACTTAATTAAGATAGAATTTCACATGCATTGTGTTAAATACAATTTTGCAATAATCAAGTTCACCTTAACATAATACTGAATTTGACACATACCCAAATAAACCAAGGAAATGTGGCCTCTTCTTTCCCTTTTAACTTTTTTGTGGCACCTTTAACCATCTTTGTTTCCTTGCCTGTACCTTCTACCTCTTCCAGTGAATATTTCGTCAGAAGTATAGCAGTTCTTCTGCTGTTACAGTGGTTTTTTTCTTCCAAGTGCATTTTGCGTAATGTTGTCATGTGATAGATTTGCGAGGTTGGCTTGGAAAGGTTGAGTCTTCATAATGAAGCCTGAGTGAATGGGATCAAAGCCAGTCACTTCACCAGGAAGTTTAGAAACCCTTAAGATTACTCAGCTTTCTCCCTTGCCGTTTCTTTTGCTTTTTATTTGGGATAACGGGTACGAATAATTAATCTGCATACCTGAACAGCAAGTAAATGGTGTTAACTATTCTCTTCTACTTATTTTCTGTGAAAAGTAAGCATGGTGACAAAGACAGGAAGGACTGAATGAAGTTTATCAGGGCATAAAGCAAGTTTTGTACTGAAAAGCACTCTGATCACAGTGGAACAAACACCGGCAGCCCTGTCTCTATATAGCTAGGTACAGGTGTACTGCACTTCTCTACATCTTAACTCTTAGACTTTGTCTGGGCCCCAGCCCTCTATGATAGAAACTGTAGGGAGCTGGCTATGGTAAAATCTGGAACATCTCTTTCAGACTTGAAACTTGATTTCAGGTGACAGTGTGTGCTTTGTTTTGTAATGTGATAGGTACAATTTGAAATACCATGCTCCTTTCTTGTAGGTCAAGGTCAAGCATCCATCTATCTGCTATGGCAATGCTTTCTATTAAGTTTCATATTCTGTTTTTACTTACTTTTCACTGAAAGTGCAAACTGAAATCTCTTTGTAGTTTAAGAAAGGCTGTGCTTTATTTTGTGGTTGCACGGCAGTATGCTTACATTTGATGCTGTTGCCTGTGGGACCAAGCAGAGAAGCCATTAGGTATTATGAGTTGCTGAGAATGAAAACAGGCCTTCAAGAAAACATCCCTTCTACCCTTACGCTGCATCTAATATTGCTCCTACTTTTCCACTTGAATGTGTGGCAGCACTGCATCCTCCCGTTGACATGCATGAGCTGAGCTCTGCTCTCAGATCCATGGTCATGGTGCAGAATAAGGGCTGCTTTCTTGGACTTTTATTTTCAGTATTGGGTGTAGGTGTTAGCTAAAGGATTCCAGAAGGGAATCCGCTGTAAGCAGTGCTGTAGAATATCATGCCCCAGACAAGTTTGTTTTGGTTTTCTTTAATCCCCTAATGTCCTTAAATTCTCTTTAACGTCAAATGTGTCTAAAATGTGATAAATTAAGAGGAATTGGCACCTGCATACTTAAATGTTTGGGTTTCTATCACTATTTGCTGTCTTTATGCTTTTTTTTTTTTTTAATTTGTAGGCAGTTATTGATAACTATTTTGTTCTGTTTCTGTAGATTGAAAGTAGCTTTAATCTGGAACTGCTGGATTGTGACAAAAAGATTTTAGTCTTTATGACCGAGATGTTCAGTACACAATTTATACCATTACTGCTGTCTTCTGCCTCTTTGGTCAGTGAGAGTAGAAAACAGTTCCTTATAATTTCTGTAGTGATTTTAAGAGTGTTACTCATTTGTATCATAATATACTGGATGTAGCATTTATTTTTTTACCCGTAAGAAATTTATTGCATATAATATACTGTAATACTTATGTGCTGCTTTGTCTCTTGCAGATCTAGAAATGGCAATTGCATATTGGAATTTAGTCTTATCAGGAAGGTTTAAATTTCTAGATCTTTGGAATAAATTTTTGTTGGTAAGTACATTCCGTATTCCTTCCTGGCTATCTTAGTCCACAGTAATCTGGTTTGTCGGCTGCGTGCTTATAATAAAGAAAAAGACAGGATGTCTGAATACTTCCTTTGAACTTCTTCCTTGTTGAAAACTGATATAAAATAGTCTTAAATCAAGCCAGATTAAATCTTCTCCATATAATTTTCTAATTGAAAAGAATGCAAAAAGATGTAGCAAAGCATTAGAGCATTCTGCTTCCTTGATCCTGTATCCTCCTACTTATGAAAGCTTCTGCATGAAATGAAGCCATGATTGTAGCATGGTTGATTATTGTCAACCATGTGTTTTACCATGCTCTGCCTTTTGTGGTATTAATGCATAAACTCAGTCTTTTTTAAATGTCAGTTCTGTTATGACTGACTTAACCTGAGAGACTTTTCTTTTTAAGTGAAAGTTCTTGCCTGAGTAATTATTTTGACTCATTTTTTAGATAGTAGTTGTGAACTGATTTTGATGGTTTTCTATTACCAGTGCAATTCTGTGGGCAGTAGCATAAAGATGTATAAATTAAACTTTAGAAATTGCAAAATATTCTTACTGAGGACCTGATTCATTCATCCATGTTTCTACATCTGCATTTCCATGTACTTGCAAAAAAAGATACCTTAAATAATGCTACATAATGTCTAATTTATCTTGATTTTTTTCTTCAATTTATCTTTTTATCTGTAGTTTGGGAGAATTAAGAAGTCTGTATTTTGTCTCATAATCACTGATGCTTAATAGGGAAACTGTATACTTTTTGAAATATTTTATGAAGTTTTTTCTAAATTTTTCAATGGTATTTTATTCAGTGAAAAATGTATCAGTTTAATCAAGACAACGTGTGAAAAATATTTCACATTTTAATTGCCGTATTACACTTAACATATCCAAATTCAGATCTATAATGTAACTGAAGAAAAGACCTAACTTTTTTTTTCTCCACTGGGCTATGTGATCAAGTTTGTTACAACAGACAGTTCTGCAGGTATCTACTTCAAGCAATAATCTCTATATATATAAATATGAAGTGTCTTACTTTGCTCCAAATATTTACCTGAATGTTTACTTTAGAAGAAGTGTTTAGATTAAAAAATTCAACCTAAGAAAGAAGCAACTTAGGACTCTAGGATTTTGGGGGTGGGAGTGGGGGGTGTTAAGTTTTGTTTAAGGAACCTCTTCCAGAAGGTATGTTTGCTTGTCACATTTTTTTGCAAGATATGACATTTGGCTTGGTGAGAGGACACGTCTGCTCTTGTGTTGGACATCAATCTCATTTTGATCAAGTTCCAGATTTTTGAAATGTAATTTGTTCTTCTCAATACTTTAGAGTTTACTGCTTAAAAAAAAAAAAAAAAAAAAAAAAAAAACCACCCCACAGCACAAAACCAAAATCACAAACACAAAAAAACCCAACCCTTCACCAATCAAGTCTTTCCATGCAGTTGCAACCTTTTGCTGCAGCCAGACCTAGGTGTTGAAATATAATTCCCTATTAATCCCCCCTGCTATCTTCAGGTAACTTAGCAGTATCAACACATGAAGGGAGATGTGAATGGTCTGACTTGATCCTACAGCTCACAGCTAGTAGTTGTGTTTCCACACACACTCTCTCTTCTTGGGAGTGCTAACTTCAAAAGCTGAGAGAACCTGGAATGGATGCCATTAAATAGAGGTATAAAGTGCATTTGGTTTATTCTTTTCCGTAAGAAGTTAGGAACACGTACCCTAAAAGCAGAATGGAAGACATAAACAACTATCAAAGACTTCTTACACTTTTTTGCCTTCTGTACTTGTGATTTATTTTGTAGCTTCCTTTGGAAGCTCTGAGTAATACTTGTAAAACGTGTATTTCTACATATGTCAATATAAAATACTACTGTGGAATTTGAAAATGGTTTGGATTGAACAGTATTGTTTTTTCTCCTTTATAGGAGCATCATAAAAGATCAATTCCAAAGGATACTTGGAATCTTTTGTTAGACTTTGGAAATATGATTGCAGATGATATGTCCAACTATGATGAAGAAGGTAAGCAGTACTTGAATATCTTCAAAAATTGGTACAGCAGAATTAAAATATTGTTATAAATGAACAACAGAACACACTGTTACTGTATGTCTTAATTTGTTTGCCCTTCGAGCTTTAGCTGCAAATGTAGTGCCAAAACAGTCATGATAAGAAGGTTAACTAATTTGCTGTAATACGTAAATAGAAGTAAAGGTACTGTCACACCATGATGTAGCACGTGCTGTTTGAACCTGCTGTGCTCCAAAAGTCTTAGTGAAACTGTATTTTTTGTATAGAAGTGCTGCTAACTGCAAGGAAATAGTAATTCTTCTACTTACAAGAATGTCTACATGAGCATTACTTTTTTTTTTTAACTAGCCTAAAAGCAGTTACGCTCTGTTACTAATGCGACAATTGCTATTTTAGAGTTATGTATGGCCCTAATAGGAATGCCATAGTTTTTCTATCAACTAATGTTTATAAACTTTGTGGTGTGGGTTGTGCTTTAAATACATTTTGTTTGCGCAAATAACTATTGCTACAAGAAGAGAGTCAAATGTTAAATTTATTAGTCAGGTCCTCTTTTTCAAGTGTTTATCATGTCATGCATGTTAAAGCCAGACTAGGACAGAAAAGTCAAGGTGAGCTTCTGATCACAGGTTGGAAGGAACCTCAGGGATCATCTAGTCCAACCTTTCTAGGAAGAGGAGAGTCCTTTGTATTTAGAGACTACACCGATTTGTTGCTAGTAACGACACATTAATTTCTAAATTGCTTGGCTTCTCTTTAGGAGCGTGGCCTGTTCTTATAGATGATTTTGTGGAATATGCACGACCAGTAGTCACAGGAGGAAAACGTAAAACTTCCTAACCCCAGACTCGTCAACATGGACTAAACGTGCGCTCTGAACTGCATTAGGTAATAAAGACTTGATGGGTGAATGTGCACATTGTTGATGGTTTCCACAGTCGTGATGACACTCTGCAGGCAAAACTGCAGTTCTTCCTTTCTGCCTCAAGAAAACGACGTCTGACTTGTGGACGCTTCAGGAACAAACTCAGAAGATAGTCCAGGCTGTTAGTAGGCTATTGGCTTCAATTATTGTACTGGTTGTATCATATAGGATGTAGATTTTGCATGATTTTATACTTTGGAGAGGCCATTTTATTACAGTTTTGACAGCACAGCATGCAATTCAGTTAGTGATCCAAAGTGAACACCAGCAGCTACATACATAAAACTGTATTATATTGTACTTATATTAAAAGCAGTATTTGTGGTATATAAATTAAATCCCTAAATAAAACTTATGCAGTATGTTGTATTTTTATAAAAGTTAGTTCTGTGGATCTGTTCTAATATAGAATTGTAACAAAACAAAAAAACACCTATGCTTTTTTTACTCATTGCCAAAAGTTCAAATTTGTATTTTTAACTCCTAGATGTATAGATTGATTACATCCAGCCTTTTGTTTTCTCCCAGTGAGATTAACTTCCTCATTATTCTTCTTGAAGTGCTTGGACATGGAACAGTAGCATTGCTGAGGAAGGGCTGCTGCTTTATGCTATGTTGCAACTTGAAGTAGACATTGAACAATCGAAGATGCCTTTATAATTCATGTTTGATTATCATAATTCAGTTAGTCTTCTTCAGTTATGTGTTTTATTTATTTAAAATAATGAACTGGTGGACTATAACTTTTAGTTTTATTTGTAGCCGGAAATGTATCGTGAATTCCGGCTAAATCAGCATAGTTATAAATGCAATTCCTGTCACTTTTCACAGAAAACAAATGTGAATAAACCTAAAGACTTAACTAGTTGGCTTCCACTTTGGAGAAATAGGATTAAGGACACTTTACATTAATGATGATAATTATTTATGCCTCTGGATGTATTTGCGCGTTCAGTAGCATTTATTTAAGGGGAAAAAAAAGAGAGTAAATTAATGCAGTATCATTGATATCAAGGCTAGTGGAATTGGACTAGTTTTCATCAAATCTGAATTTATTCAGTCATTTGTTTCTCCTCTTTCACCAGCTATCAGTTATCAAGTACACAGAGGACAGTCTTCTCTTTCTCAACAATGTCTTCCAATGCCTAAGCACAAAAAAGTTTTACCAGAAACTATTCAACGCATCTTCGCACAGGGCTCTTTTAAATGCTACCTCATCAAAATGAGTTTGTCATAGCCACTGTAAAAGTTTATTGAAACAAAATTTGCTAAAGAGTATGTACAGCTAAAATTAATGTATTTTCTGTAATCAGAGCTAAATAGATGCAAGGATTTTGGAGGAAATAGTCCATTAAGTTATATAATTTATATCTGGATCACATCAGATCGTTTAAGTATTGCATGACAGCGTATTATTTTATGTTGTAGTTGTAAGGGTATAAAAGCTTACAAAATTCTCTTAAACTCTAATATTTAGAGTTTTATATAAGCAGTCAGCTTTCATTTATGTCAATGCAGCCTAGAAGAACAAATGTTCGTGCTGCATACAGAAAGATTACCTTCAGTCTTCCGCTTGAGAGAATTTCAGTTGTGCATGATGTTTTAAAAAGCAGGGTTAGGACAAATTTGGGAAAAAAAAAAATTCTGTTAGTAACAACGTAGCAGGCAAGTTAGAAATGCCTCGCAAGTGATTTATATTAGTAGTATGTCTTACCCTGAGCGGTAAACTGTAAATGGTAGCTCTTGCATGGCAGCCACTAGATGTCAGTGTCTCAGTCTTCAGCTGCCTCTCTTCTGTGTCGTTAGGGAGTAATAGTAAGCCAAATTACTACTTTCTGACTACGTCTTTTTAGAAGGGTATTTGTGTACGTAAGTCCAGGTATTCTACAGAAGTCAACGGAGATTTAAGAACAGTATTTTGCTCTTTTTTAATGCATTTGACTTACCTACTCTTCCTTCCCAAAACAAGCCATTTCTAAGTCTGTCCTGTAGGCTTTGGAGAACATGTAGCTTCTCATAACATCAAGTGCATTTATCCAGGCGAAAGCAGTGCAATGCTTGTTATTCACACAGTTGCCACTTAAAATATATAGCTATAATATTAAACTACTTCTGGTCAGTTATATATTGGTACGTGATGTAACTGAATAGTTTCATAGGACTAGAGCTTGTGAAACGTTTGTTCATGCTAAGAACACCCTCAAATCAACCCAATGAACCTTTTACCTTTAAAAATAAATAGAGCACAAAAAAATGCATGTGGTTTGACGTTTTTTGCCTTGTTAATCTGAGGAAGAAGGAAGGTGCTTAGCCCAGTATTTGGTTTCTATATATACACACTCCCTTACTCTGAAGCCTCATTCCTGTGAGGATCCTTCATGGAAGACACCTTCCAACAGAGGAAGACTGGGCAAAATGCTCTTAAGACAGGAGTTGTTCTTTATCAGCCAGCTTCCTAGGTGTGTAGTGTGCTTTTTCTTTTCTTTCTAGTCTTCTAAACATCTGAAACTACATATGCATTTTACATTCCCAGAAATAATAGCATGGAGTAACACCTTCACACTTGAACAATCATAAAATAAATGCAAATAAACTGCTTTCAAATTATGAGTTCTGTACCTATTTTAATAATCCTCTGCTGTCCAAAGTTCCACTTTACAGGGCACCCTGACTTGCTTTTTAGGTAAGCTGATACAGTGGTAACACCTAGGCTGATCAATTTATAATCATAAATGGTACAGATATTTTCAAGTTGTTCAGTGCATACAGTATTAGTTCCTAGATATGCTGTATGTATTTTTAAACTTGGTGCCAAGTTGTTTGGTTTTACATCCTAGAGTGTTTGAAACTGAGCCATAGGATTTGTACTTGCCAAGTCTAAATTTAAATGTAATTTATCATGTATGTCATGCCAAGGAGAGAAAACCTGCAGGCATCTGCTCATTCAGCGCACCTGAGAGATGGGCTGCTGAGTAAGCTGTACGTGTGTAAATTTTGTGGCCATGGAAAAAGGAATAAATGGACTGTCAACATAAAGGTTTGAAGTCAGTCTTGTGAGATGTCTGTATGCTTTTTGTCAGCTTTCTGCTTTGGAAGCCTTGCAAAGGCCAGCAGGGTTTTTTTGTTTTCTGGTTAATTTACTAGATTCTTGCATTATTATTCCATTGGTCAGAGAGGGCAAGGATGTAACTCATTCATTTATGAGCAGTTATAATAAATGTCTGTTGTCCTCATCTGTGCCACCTGTAAGCTTTTAAGAAGCTCGCTGTGTTTAGCTGCCGTGCCGCATCCCCTACACGTACCTGCTAGCGACCACCCTCTCTGCAGTTTGTGTCATTAGTTTGTACTGGCAATGAGAGGTGTAACTGCAGGGGAATTCTTGCTCACTCCTAGGCTCTGAACTCTGTAGGAGAAGTCTGTGCAAAGACCTTCAGAGGCACGCATTCAACTGCCCTTAATTCTCTTCTGAAAGTTTAAATCAAAAAAAGTAAGTTGTCTCTGTACTCTCCCAGCTGGCATCCCTCTCCAGTGGTTTCACCAGCCACTGGCTGCTTCGGTATCACACGAGTCTGTCGTCCTTCTCCTATAACAGAGAAGCTGCGGGTGATGATAACCTGAACCACGGCAAGCTCTTTCCTTTCAAGTGTCAGCACCAGTAGCTTCTCTCAGCTGATGCCAACCAGCATCTGGCACACCAAAAAGCACAGCCCTCTGAAAGGGAAAAAAGGGTAATGTTTTACAACCACAAGAACTTTTTTTAAAAAAAATATTCAACAAAACCTGTTTTCTGACCTTTGCATTATGTACAGGATGATGGGTGGGATTAGGTGAGGATGATGCACCTCTAAAACGGGCTTTTTTGTTATAAACTGTTGACAGGTGTTGACAGCAACTGCAGCTACTGCTACAACCGCAGGCAGAAGGTTCCATATTACAGACAAATAGGTACAATGTTCACCTCAATAAGAAAGGCCTGGGGAAGCTTAAGGGTATTCAGATTTTGATTGATTATAATTATTGGGATGCTTCCTCTTGTCGGTGTGTGTACTTGACGAATTCCCATGTGTTTTTTGCTGTGCCTCTCTTACACGCAGTGAAATACCCTTCTTTGTTGTTAGGCAAACCCTGTAGGCTTCATGCGTTTTCTGTCAAGACAGTAAAGGAGAAAGAAGACCATGTTGTGGCGTGTACAGGAATATTTTTCTGTTAAGGTGGTGGTGTAAAGTGGTATGAAAATGAATCATCCCGGCTGTTAAAGAACTGAGTAAAACCAGTCTTATTTTTTCCTGGATCGCAATGAATGTGTTCTATAATAATTATCGTTCCTAAAGGAATGGTCCTGTTGCCAGAGTGACACCCTTCACTTCAGTAGCGGCAAAGATGCAGCTCTGACAGAAGGCTGACACCCATTTGGTGTCAACCCTACTTTTCCAGGATATGGCTCAGCATCCTTTGGATGGGTGAACTTGGAATCCAGAGCATTTTTCTGCTGCGTGTCTTAGAAAGGCAGAAGCATAACTCACTCAGTCGTGGGTGAAGTACTTGGGGTAGAGTTGTTGTAACTTAACACTTCAATTTAAAATGCTGAAAGGCTTGTGGTGACAGAGCAGTCTCAGCCCGTGCCCCTCCATTCCCTGGTTCATTGAGTCATAAAAGACCACAGTGCCTTTATAGCCCAAGAGCCTTCTCCTGTGTGGTGGAAAGCATTGATTCACATCCCCGCAGGTGGAGCCACGTTTGCTGAAAGCATGCTTTCATGTTATCGCGTAGGGTTTCCGATGCAATAGAGCTGAAACAGCAGTGTGTTGCCACCAACACGAAGACGTCTTTTTCTCTGTCCTGCCTTCCCATTCCTTTTTTTCTGGATTCTTGCCATCTGAAGGCAGTCATATGCACACTAATGAGAGGACACCAAAGCCGCATTTTTATCTGATTTAATGTTTACCAAATGGTTTTTGCCAGCTCTGCTTGGTGGTTTTTTCCTATTGTGAACATGTATAAGTGAATACTTACCCATCTTAATGGAGTTATTGCATTTTGGCTGTTTAAGATATGCAAGTATGATATTTTACAACTAACTGTCTCTTTTGGGGGGAGCAGAGTTAGACACCAGTGTGCCTAACTTACCTCTGCCCAGAAAGCTCATTGTGGCTGAAAGTACCACATGAAAAGGAATGCATGTGCAATTAACAGATTAAATAAAAAACTACATTTTTTGTTCCATGTTCTGTTTTGTAGAGTTGAAAAATAGAACTTTTCTGAAATTTTCACTGGGTTTTCATTATAGCCTTGTTTCTAAAGCCCAAGATTTTATTCCTAATTTGGGCTGTGTTACGAGCCGCCAAGTGTGCATGCAACAGGGTAAAGTCCACGGGAGGCAAAAGGGCAGTGCAACTGCCAGCCACATTCAGAAGGAAGAGATAAATGGAAATCTAAAAATAGCTTTGCCCATTTTCAGGAAGGAACCTTCCCTCTGATGAGGCCCTTACTAGCACTCTGCAGTGCCTCAGCAGGTGATTTCTCCCGTCCTTGCTTTGCAAGTTCAAATTCCCACGTGCTTCCAAATCTTAATGCTCTGCAGGAATAGAGAAGGTGTGGGTGCTGCAGAAGGGTGCATGGACTTGTAGGGGAGGCGTCAACATCAGTGCTTCGGCCTGGTGTGTTTTTTATAAGCTGCATTGGCCTTAGTTTTCCATTTTGAGTATTCACTTTCAGACACGCAGAACCTGAGGCAACTCTGACAGTGCAGGGGGGGGACTCTAAGATTACCACTACGTTGCTTAAATGTGCCGGTTGTGGGACGTGATGCCTGTTCCCCCAGCCATGCAGGGCAGAGGGGCTGGCATCCTCACTGCTCGTGGCAAGCCATCTCTAGAGCAGGCTGGCCGTGGCCCCGCTGTAGGACACACGGCCCTGCATCCCCTCTGGTCCCTGCGTAGTGCCCATAAGGCATAATTGACCTTTTTTGAGCTTTTTCAGTTCAGAGTTGTTCCTTCCTAGCAATGAAGACACACTCTCAGTGTCGTCTCCCTAATACTCAGCACTTCTATTGCCCTAACCCTAATCTTTGAAACAAGAGTGTACTAACAGAGGCTACTTTCACCACTTCAGCACCTTCCTTCTTATAACGTAGAATAGGGATGCCGATGCTTATCTGTGTTCTGAAACTGCATTAAGGTTTCTTGTGAAGTACAGTGATATTTCCACACATGTCAATAACTCACCCCTTGATGAACTGCTTATTGCTCCGGGTGATTTAGGAAAAACAAAGAGCTTTCCCCAGGTGTCCTTTATCAAAATGGCAGTCAAGCCAATGAAAGCTTTCTGTTTATCTACCCAAGTTTATATTTACATTTTAATTTCTATCTGCAAAGTAGTAGTAATTTGTGAATCTTTGGGACAGCATGGATGGTGACTTGGAACCATGATCTGAGTCAGTCTCAGCAGACCCCTTGAAGGAAGATGTTGAGCCTACCCAGAGTCATGTTTGTGGGCAAAATACATTTAAAAAGCTGCAAGGCCAGGGAGCCCCTTCTTGTACTGCATGGCAGAAGCACAGAAAGAACTGCAGTAATGGGATGAAGCACATAATGGCACAAGTATCTAGTTTTAAAGGATGGTGTTAATAAAGCTCAGTTCTAACTAAGTAAGGTTTCTTTATACATGAACTTTCTTAGACTCACAGGGTCCCATTTAAATGCATCTTTCAAAATAGTTTCCTTCCGGAGTCCAAATGTGGGATACACCTGAGCTCCACTTAGGAAAAAGTCGGTCTTTGCCAGGGAGTATTGAAGTTGGTTTGAATTGGCGTGGGATTGAAGTTGGTGTTCCAGCACCAAATGGTGCTCAGCGTTTATCCAGGGGGGCAGTGAATTAGCAAAACAGTCTTGTAATAGGTAGAACAGAGCAAGAAAGCTGTTAAAATATCACCATAGGACGTAATTAGAAATGGAAGAGGTCGTCTGCAGTTGACTAGATTTCTTACTGCTTAACCCGTCATTCTAGTTTTACAGAGTTTGGAAACTCCTTTTGTCGCAGGCTTTCTTTCTAACTGGTCCCTGAAAGGGAGGCTGATTCAAGCATATCAGAAAAGGGCAGGAAAATATATTCATTTACAAGTTATTAAATAAATAAACACCCCTGTGGAGGCATCTGTTTTTCTGGGTGTAGGGTTACTTAGGCTGGGTAGGGCTAAGGATTTCCTGGCTTGCTTTACACCGGATTGCAGAAACGAGGCTTTTGCGCTTTGCTTTGTGGGTCCGCCCTTGCAGTTTCATTGAACAAAGCCCCTGCAAAATCCCTGGGTTATGAAATATTTCCTCTCCGTCAGGTCCCAGACAAGAAATGGCATCTGCAGAGCCAGAAAAGGAAGTCCTTGCCTTATAGAGAGCGCTCTCGGTGTGACACAATGGCTGATATAAAGTGTCGGGGGAGCTGAGCTGAAGGCAAAGGAACAAAGGAAGATCAAGATTCGGTGGTGCTCTCAGACAAAAGGAAAGCAGAAAGTGTCTCAGGGATGGATAAATTTAAGGCTGCGCTTGTGCTGGCTGGGGTAGGGGACGCTCTTGGTTATCGCAATTTCTCTCGAGAAAACAATGCCTTAGGTGCAAAAATCCAGCAGGAGCTGAAGGAAATTGGAGGGCTTGAGAACCTGGTGCTCTCTCCTGACAAGTGGCCAGTAAGTGACAACACGCTCATGCACATGGCTACAGCAGAGGCTGTCATCACAGGTAGGTACAAAGGGACTAGCCAACGCAGTCTGGAAAGGAACAAAACTGTTGAGCTGCTGCATTTCTTAGAATAAGCCTGAGTGCTGGGGAAGTAATGAGAAAGCGTGTCAGAAATGCTGCTTAAATGAATGATAATGTGCATTAGCTAGTCTCCACCGTGAGCATAGTCTTGTGACCATTACACAGACTGGGGAGTTCTGATTTTTTGAGTGTGGAGGTGCTCTCCCTACACAGGAGTGGGTCCCTCTCCCTAGGTATATGCACCTGGTTAACGCTTAAAGACTAAAATACGACATGTCCAGCATAACAAAAATAATTGCTAAGTAGATTATCTCTACACCGGAATATGTCAGGAAATAATATAGCAACTAGAAATTCTTCTGTATAAGATAAGAGCCTTTTAAGGGCCTTTTTAACATTTTTGTGTCCAGAACTCCAGGCTGGAGTAGAGTCACTTTAATACCTCATTCAGGCTAAAACCACTAGCGCTGTCTCCTCTTTGCTGTCCCTTGGGGAAAGGGTTGCACCTGCAAGGTCAGAAACAGAACGATTTGCTTTCGAAGGAGACCTCTGTGGTTTTAGTCAAAGAAATATTCTAACATACTGTATTTATAATAAAGTCTATCAGAATAGCGGAAGTTATTAATACATGTCTTCTAAATCACAGTAGCTTGAGAGAAAATGTCTGGTTTTTCTTAAGGTAGGAATAGTCTTTTGAAAGATGCGATGATATTTATATCGACAACCTACCCATTGAACTAGAGCTTTCTGACACTGTCGAGATCATCATCAAAAGTACATCAGAAGACAATGACCATTCAACAATATTTTGCCTCTTCAGAACGAATCAATTTTTTTAATCTCTGTAAAAATACTCCTCATATTTCTCAACATGCGTGACACTGGATAACTAACAGTAGTAGAAGCTCACAGTGTAGCTTAGTATCCTTCACGTCAATGAAATTTCCCTTGTGCTTCTGTTTCCCTGTTTTATCTGCCTGCTTCCAATCTGCTCTAAATTTAGTACGTAGAGATCAGTTGAAGAGTGTGTTGGACATCTCATGCTTGGCTATTAGCTGACCAATGGTTTGAGGGGTAGCTAATACACTAAAGATAAGGGCAAGATGTCAGCCTATCAAGAAAAAAGATGACTAACATATTTCTGAATATAGGCTATGATTAAATGCATATCACATGTTTCTTGTTTATTGGACTCTCTAAAACCATAACTTCTGGGTAATCAAGCCAGTTAGACTAACAGTAAAATACTAAATCTTATTTCTTAAATATAGCAGGAGCACTGTGGCTCTAAAGAAAAACAGTCTCAGCTATAATTCCCATCAGTTGTGTTTAACCTACACTCTCATTTCTTTTGCCTGATCAGACAAGTTTTTTAAAAAGGTGCTTTCATGGGCTGGTGAGAAAGCAACAAGCTGGTGTGGGGAACGTTAGTACGAAATCTTCATTTCATAGTAACATTGGTGAACAGGGGAAAGCAAGTCCTTCTCTCTGCTTCCCACAAGGGAAACAGAACGACTCCTGCCCTCAGCAGCGTCTCCTCCTGGCAAGGGGAACACAAAAAAGCCACCAGGCTTTGTCATGGCCTGGCCCACATGCAAAATCACCCAAGTCAACAGAGTGAAGCTAAAGGTGAATGTGGGTCCATGAGGTTGAAAGCAGCTGCCACCAGCCGCAGGGATCTGCCTTCCTTGTGTAGCAGGGAGCACTTGCTGTGGGGTAGACTGAGATGATAAAGAATATATTGGGTGCCTGGAACATTGCCAGCCAAAAAAAATTAAATAAGGGGGATTAGCAATAAAAATACTCCTGTCCCCCACTGTCCCGCTCCCTACATACCCCGTTCACCCGGCTGGCTGCCCGCCAGCAGCAGGCAGCAGCCCCAGGGTGCATACCTCCAGGTACGTGCAGGATGCTTGCAGGCTGGGTGAGATATGCCCAGGGTTTAGGCTCACCATGAAGTCCCATTGCCAGGGCACTGCCCCTGGGGGAGCTCCCAGTCTGAGCCTGTGGCAGCAGCCAAGCGTAAGGTGGAGGTTTGCACTGAGGATGAAGGCAGTTCTCACCTATAGCGGTGATTTTGGCCAGCACTTTGCCGGCTGCATGGACGTCCCAGGATGGCCGTGGCCAGAAGCAGCAGGGGCTGTGGGTGCTGCCACAGACTGAGCTGGTGCTCCCCAAATCCAGCCTGCACACAGACTGAAAGTTTGATCCCACAATGAAGGATAAACAAAATGTCTGCTTCCAGTAGGAATCTGTCCCGTAAGGGAGGAACAAAAACAGCATCGTCAAAAGCAGAGGAACTACCCCTGCAATGAGGAAAGCCTTTTACCCTCTGACTTAAACACAGATTTAAAAACAATAAGGGTTCATTCTTAAGAAGGAACCTGTCCTATTGACTTGGCAGCTGAGATGGCAGCCTGGGTCCAAGTGCAGGAACTGTGGTGGGCTCAGGCAGCCCGGAGTGCTGGACCACAGGGACCCTGGCTCTGGGGACAAGGCTTCTGCAGAAGCTGCTGGGTGGTAGATCCTGCTCCTGGCTCCCATCCGGATAAACTGACACCTGATTCCTAAATCTGGAAAGAGTCGGCAGCTTGAAAGTATCTTGTTCCTCTAGGATTGTATGTGGGATGGCCAGCATAATGGATAGGGTATTTTTTTATGTAAAAGGAGGGGAATCTTGATTTTACCCTGCATCTTCATTACTCACCTGTCTGCCTAATTGGCATTTTCAAGTGGCTGTAGCTTACAGGGCTCCAAACATTCTCATAAATTAAACCTCTCCTGTGGATATCAAGAAACCACCGATCTTCGACAAAATGAAGATATTTTTAGAACTTCCCCTGCTGTGTCATTCGATCTGTGAGTCAAACCAACTATTAAACCGGGTTTCTCAAAGTACATAGAAAAGATATAAATGGACAAATCCCGATGGCCTCCTCAGTTCCACTGATTACACAACTGTAATAGATGCCAGTGGAATCTTTTCCTTGGCAAGAGCCGAGGGCAAGGCCCTTCAAGCCCAACAACACAGAGCAGCAGTCGAGAGGAGCAGGTATGCTGAAGAAACATATATGTTTAACAGGGGAAATGTTCCTCCTTAGGCAAGATTGTAGACCTGAGTAAAAATAATTAATAAACAGATATTGCTAGTGTACTTATTCCAGAAAGACATTTATCTGCTGGTAATACTACAGACTGTAGGGATTTACTACTCTTACTGATCTTTATAATCATTTTTGTAAAAGCTCGCTGTTCTGCTTACCGTGCTGGCATAAGATATAGGGATCCCCGCATGAAAAGCCTACAGATTTTAGACAAAACAGAAGTAAAATAGAGATTCAAAAAATATGGACACTAATTTGCCTTTGTGTTTAATCATACGTACCTCTTTAAAATAAGTCAGTGGTAATTTAAAAAAAGCCAGGCTTTTGTTTTTAAATTGGGTTTGTGTCAGCAAAGGCATGGGGCTGAGCCAGGCACAGCTGGCTTCATGTGCACACCCAGTCCCAACAGCAGCAACACACTCACCTCACAGTTAGACACCTCTGTAAATACTTCACACCGCGGTGCCTAAACAAAGCCCCTGAGCAGCTACTGCTGACAAACAGAATGCCGCCTTCTTTCTGATTAAAGAAATTAAAAGAGGAAAGGAAAGCAGAAAAGATGAGAACAGGGAGAAGCAGCTGTTCTCCCTCCAACCTGCTCTCATAGTGTGTAAAAATGGGTTGACAGTGGCACCAGAAACACAACTCAGTGTACTGGAAGTGGAAATAGGAATACTTCTTAAATGCAGAGTGAGCTTCCCAGTTTTGTTTTCAGTGCTTTCTTGCTCTCCCACCCTCACATAGCAAACTCATCTTCCCTCCTCTGAGCAGATTACTGGTGTTTAGAAGACCTGTACCGGGAGCTGGTAAAACGCTACGTGGATGCTCTTGACAAGCTCTCGGGGAGGCGGCCAGACCCCGCTACCATCGAAGGCTGCAGGGAATTAAAACCAGACAACTACCTTCTCGCTTGGCACACACCGTTCAATGAAAAGGGTACGGTACCACTTTCCATTTACAGATCCTGGCTTGAATAATGCATGCTTTCAGCGTTTGTGGCTATATGGGAGTTTTTTCCTGTTCCCCCTTGACATCAAAGACTACTACCCCTGAAACGTTTCCATGTTTGCCTGAGGATGGCAAGAGGTCTGCCAGGAATTCCTTCTGTAGGGCACTATGTCCTCTCGTAAATGAACCTTTCCCTCTTTAACATCTATTTAAAGAGACTTTGTTCTTGGCTCTGTGCCTCTGGGTCCAGATCTTTGTCCTTGAGTTTAATGGTTATTTTAAGAAATACTTTCTGCCATTTTTTTCATTTAAATGTTTTTAGTCTTGGATCTTGAGCCTGTGAAATGCTCTATGCACCAATGCATTCACTGGAGGGAAAGCAGAGACTTCTCTCTGGGTGGATACCCTGATAACAACTATGTTCTGCTGATAAACCCTAATATTCCTAGCCCTATTTCCCTACCCATGACCCTCTTTTTCTTTCAATTTATGATAATTTCATTTTATGATGAATTGAATTTCTGCTTCAAGTTATATAGTATGCATACATCTATGTGCACACACATATGCATATACCCATACCCAACCAGTGCGACTAATCTTGAAAGACTGTAGAGGCACCATGTCATCGGAGGAGGCAGACCTGGACGGCCACAAGACGATGGCAGCTCACACAGACGTTGCACTGTGTTGGTGTGATGCTCTATCACTGCAGTACGCATTGGCACCGCTCAAGAGCATCGCATATTGATGCAATATCGTGGCAAAGACCCAGTGGCACAATGCCATGGCTATTTCTGGGTCTCTGCAGTCAGTTTTCTCTGACACAAAAAGCATCCCTCACTCAGCCCCCGCTCCTCACAACAGCTGCTGGGACGGAAAAGGATCCCCTCCCCATTTATTCTGCCCACCCCACTATTAGCCAGGCAGATCTGAGAAAGTGCCCCTTTGGCGCTTGTCATGTTTTTTGATTGACAGTGAGTAAAATTTGGTCAAAAAATTGTGGCAGCTGCTGCTGGCCCTGAGCAGCTCTCAACACCTCCAGCATTGGAACATGGCTGTTCCCTGGCCCGTTGCTGTGTTGCAACTACATCACTTCTTTGAGTCTTCCTCCTTCCCAGCTTTCCATGACAAACTATTTGCTTTTGGGATACTCTGGGCTAGAAGGATCTAAAATGAATTCCTGTCTTGACACCTGGCAGCTAAAGCCCACCTTCTCCATCTGGTCTGACAAATATCATCCTGAACATATCAAGAATCCTTCTTTTCACCCTGAGAGCAAAAGAACCAGTGACCTGAGGTGGCGATGTTCAGCCTACCATGGGACCTGACACTACTGTGGACACAATTAACTTTTTTATTGAATTCTCACAAATTTCTTCTCGAGGCAAAAACATTCCACAGGCATCGAATGCCTAGCAGTTGGATGATACCTTGGATGGGCTAGAACCAAAATGTTGTTTTCTTGTGGTCATTATATGTTATCTCACTTCTAGCAAGAATTCATGTGCCAGTCTTCATGGACCAGTGAAATCTTATCTTAGGTAATTTTGCATTGCTTATATGATGCTCTTCTGCTCAGATTCTTGTGGGTGTAGTCAGAACACTGAGTTCTTAAGTCAAACTGCCCTGTGTGTCTCTTTGCCACCTCACATCATGCTCATTGCCACACTCATTGCAGAGGTACCCGGATTATGTTAAAGGCTGATGAGATTCCCGAGACTGCCAGAAGGGCTGCCCAAGGCTGTGTAACACCTTCCATTTTAAGAGCTTGTTTCCAATTTATGGTGTTCATAAGGTCAAGGCTAAAATTTTCACCGTTGATTACTTGCCTCTGTTTGTCTGTCAGCATTTGTTTAAAGTTTTGATGCAGATGAGCCTGCTGTTTCTGAGACATGGTAAAAATGTTTTGTTCCATCACCGAAAGCTCAAATTGTTCAGGAGACAACCACTGATGTTTGAGAGCTGGAATCAAAACCTGAGTGAGGTGGTACCCCTTGAGCCAGAGATGTGCCTTCAGAGCCACTACAAAAGGCCAGTGAAATGGCAGCTTGGCTCTACCTGTATCGCACATATTTCAGGCTGAGGCTGCAGCATCCAAGCGGGTCTTTATTTGTAGCTACTGGAGCAGCTGCTGGGCTTCCTAGCAGCACTTGAGAACAGTGCCTTTCTGCTGGTGGCATTGGTAGAGGAGCATGAGGAAAAAGTGTGAGTTAAATGCAGAAAGTTGGGAAGCACAAATTAAGAGAAGGATAAGCCACAGATGGACAGGAGATAAAGGGGCCAGGCCCTAAATTCTCATGCAGAACAGTCTGTAGTCGCAAAAGACACATCTCTTCAGGGCTTAGCAGCCATTAAGCTGGTCTTTATTATTCTACAGATTATTCTACTGATGTAGAGTGAAGAAAAGCACACTGAGGTATTACATACTAAAAGAGAATAATGTAGTGCATGAATGAAAATAATGTAATAAGAAAGTGTCAACACAGCTTTTGTGTCAAGAAGTGACACCTCAGAATTCTGTTAGAAAGCTAATGAAGTAGCCAAGAAATGGGAGGAAAAAGGAGACACTGTGAAGACAGTCTGTTAGGATTTCCAAAAGACTCTCAACAAGGTCCCTCACTAAAGGCACTAAGTGATGAGGCACTAAGTTGCTGCAGGATGACAGAAAGGTTATCCTGAGGATAGAAAACTGGTTAAAAGACAGTGACTGAAGAAGAGGAGACTGCAGTCTGTCTCCTCCATAGAGAAGGAGGTACCTGTGTTAGTTTGTGGACATGCTGAACAACAGAGATCTATCTGGAAGTGCAAGTGCATAGTGGGTCAGTGAAGTCAAAAGTAATATGGTGCAGAGTAGTGGAAGATGCTCACAATGATGAATAACTGTGTGGCATAGTAGCAGAACCAAATGCAACGCACATAAATGAAAAGTCACATGCGGTGGGTGGGGAATCCTAATTTTATATACATAGTTGCAGTTGTTGATTCAGCTACCATTCCTGGAAGGGATCGTAGGGCTATAGTAGTTCTACAAGAATGTTGCTTCAATGCTCAGTAAGACCCAGAAAGCAAATAGACTATTATAAATGACTGGGAAAGGAACAGAGAATAAAACACAAAACATGTTTGCACCGGTGCATAACTCCATAGCTGCTGTTTCTCGATTACTGTATATAATCTGGTCCCTCCCTCCCCCCAAAAGGATCTAAGAGAACTAGAAAGGATATGAGGAAGGATCGTTGGATTAGTAAAAAACTGCTTCCATAGGCTGTGATGTCTGAGGCAGTATAACAGAGAGCTGTAAAGTCATAGATAGTTTGGAGAACATGAATAGGGACAGAGAAAACTCACTGTCTCCTCCAGAACGGGAACTAGGGACTTCAAATGAAACTGGCAGGTATGAGCTCAAAGCAAGCAAAAAAGAGGACTTCTTCGCACACCTAAGGAAGCTGCACAGCTATTTCCCAATGCCAGTTTGAAGATACTACAGTTCACGTGGGTTCAAAAAGTAGCTGGGCAAATTCACCTAAGGAAAAATGCTTCAAGGGTTGTTAAGCAGAAAGATGAATAGCCAGCTGCCTCCTGGATCAGGGAGCCAATTGTCAGTGGGTTCATTAGTACAAATGAACATCATACTTTTCTTTTACTCTTCCTTAAGTATCCTCTCCATTGGCCACTGTCAGATGTGGTAAGTCAGGCTGACCTTTGATCTATGTTCTTACACATGTGTCTCACCCCTTGCTTGGACTAGTTTTGCTGTCCCTTATTTCATTGATTCAAATGGTAGATACTGAGACATGGGAGCTAACAGCTGCTAATCACCTGCAGCCCTGTCTAGGCTTAATGTTACTCCATGTGATGGAATTTTTTGTTACTGAGTTTGCTTGCCTAATTCTGCAGAAGGTTTTAATGTAACTTCTTAGGCTGGAGGAACACAAAGAAGTTGCAAAGACAAGCAGCTTCAGACCAGCAGTCAGACTACCATAGCATCCACTTTGGATGTTATGTACCAAGAGATGTTATTTAATTAGCAGCTCTGTGTAGCACAACACCCTTCCCTCTTGGATAACCAGCATGGATTGTGTCCATTGGAGGAACTGGGACTGCACAGTGAAGAAGACTCTGCCATAGAGTAGCAGATGGTTTAATGAAGAGTTTGGTCTTGCAAGCAGGAGACTATACATTCTCCCAGTTAAGCTGATTGGTGTTCTGGAAGACTGGATTTCTTTCCTGACTCTTTCTTGTGGTTTCTGTTATTTGTGGGATAGACAGATAGTTTTATCTGCTCCTGGCTGCTTAATAACCAGGCACTACAGCTGCAGCATATATGAGGTATAGGAGCAAACACACCATTTGCAGGACAAGTGTCCAGCCTTTTCATCAGGAGCAGTGGCCAAAGGTGTCCTGGAAAGAGTCTCTTTCACTAGTATCAAGAAGGCTAGAAAAGAGGAAGCAAGCTCTGAGCTTGCAGGGAATAAAATGATATTTTTCAAAGCCTTTCATATCACATTTACCAGATGTTTGGCCTTTTTTAGACTGTCCTTGGTGGTTAAACCTACTGGAAGAGTTATTGCATGCAAAATTTGCACATTGGACTCTGAGGAGGAAGGGAGGAGATGTCTTCAGATAACTAATTAGATCACCTAACCAGAGTAATTGCTCAGGATAGCTGCTCTCCAGGGAGAAGAAGAGCTCTTCTCGAGAAATTCAGATTGGTCTGTATTACACCTGCAGATGCCAATGGGTGGCTTATGTTAGTGTTACACTTCGGCTCTGGCAAATACATTTGAAGCCAGTCTTCCTGCCACCCTCACTACCACACTTTGATCACACTCATGATCTTAGGACACCTGAGCTGAAGTTGCTTGGCATGACACTAAACAGCAAGAAGTGTGCAAGGAGAGTCCCTGGTGCTCTGCAGCCACAGCAGGCACAGCCTGGGGGACCATCTGGTGGCTCCTCTGAAAGCAGGTGTCTAGAAACTCTGACCTTGGCTCCTTGGCATCTGCTGCTTCAATTCCCTCTGGCCCATGAATTGCTCCTACTATGCCATCATACCAGCTGAGGGAGATACAGCCTTTCTCCATGCTGCCTGTCTGGGAAAGTCAGGGAGACTGCTCCTGCTGCAGGCTCCACAGATGCTAAAATTAGTTGGCATAAATATTCACCTTATCTTCCAGGGACCAAGTAGAGAAATGCTGATTGCTCTCAACTATACCCAAGGTCAATAGGAAGTGTGACTGAGCAAAGACAGTGCTGAAAAATGCCAAGTACTTTGAAAAACCGAACCCTATCCATCTCAGGGTGGGTGCCTGCAATAAGTTAATGCATTTTTGGGCATTGGCTTACCACTTGCAAAGAGGAGATAATCACCTCACTGGTGCCTTGTGAAGATAAGCGTGTTAAAACTTCTGTGGGATCCTGATCTTACTGTGATAAGTACTGCAGAGCAACGCATTAGTAAATTTAACTCTCCATTCAATTAAGTGTTTAAAAGTTGAACACCTGGGATCATGCACTCAGTGCTGAAGATTAAAAGAAATACTGAATTAGCTGTTCAATAAATAGCCTCCATGCTGCACAAGGCAGAAATTCCCAAGAGCAAGCTCAGTAAGCGCAGGCTGTACCATAATGAGCGTGCACACAAGCACTGACTTCAGGTCACACGGGAAACCTCACTTCTGACATTGCCTAACATTGGAGGATTTGTCTCCGTAGCCTTTAGCTTCTTTTTGGACATGTTATATTTTCATGTAGCAGAAACTCTTTTGTGAATTACCTGTGGGGCTCTTTAGGATGAAACATGCATTAAAATTGTTGTGATACCCATAGGAAGTGTTTTAATTTTGCGCTTTCAGCATGAAGACTACTAAAATAAGGAGGTAGTAGAAGTGTATCTCTCTCTCAGGCTTCTGTTTCTAGTGCTGACACCTGGAGCAAGCAAAACAGCAGTGTCAGCCAAGAATGAGTAAAGATGGTGTGAGAGTTTGAATCCAACAAGTGCTGTGAACAAGACAGCACACTGCTTTCTGAACCCCCTAAGCTCTTCATAGCACTTGAGAATATTGGAATATACCTGTAAAACCAGAATTACTACGTAGAAGCAAAATTCCTCACAAGAAACTTTCAAAACTTGTAACTCGCTTTGCATGGTAATTTCCCATTCCCTCAGGGGTTCCCACACATGAGCAGAATTAATACAATGTGCTCGTTTCACATTTTATCAATGTGTTCGTGTATCGTTAGTCTCCATTTAAATCCTTGGCATTATCTTTTTACTTTAGGTTCTGGATTTGGAGCATCCACGAAAGCCATGTGTTTAGGGATGAGATACTGGAAGCCGGAAAGGCTGGAGTCACTTATTGAAGTGAGCATTGAATGTGGACGAATGACTCATAACCATCCTACAGGTAATGCCCGCTGACGTATCAGTGCCCTGAAATTCCTAAGCCAGCTTTTCGCTTCTGCAGAGACTAACAGCTCCTGTGAATTCACCTGGTTAAACTGCTTCTGTTTTGCAGACTCCGAGGTCTTGGTTTGAATTTTGCTTGGATAATATATACATGTATCTATTACTTATGTGGGCTTATGTAGTTGCTTCTATGTTATGCAGACAGCAACCTCAGGCATAGGAGTTTTCCCCCTAAAAACCCAATAACTAAACGCAACCTGCCTTGCCCAAAGCATATTCGTGTCAATTGCCTTGATCAAATTTTAGGATTCACGTACACCTAGAAGACTCACTGTTATCATGCAAGTTTATGGTTCAGGGGATAATAGTATTTTTCTGTTGACAGGTTTTGTCATATCCAATAACTGTAGGTAAAGGTAGAAAGCCAAAAAACTCTAACTCCACCTATTTTAGGGCACAATCTGAAACATTCTCTAAACAAAACTTAAATAAGTAGATTTAATGTTGTTTTGAATATTTGGGTCTGTCATTCTGATAATTTTATGCTACATGAGCGTGTATTCATTCTGTCTGCTTTAAACAGCAATAAGTAAAATCATAACAAACGTTGACATGTTGAGCACGCTCAGTGCTCTGAAGCAGTCAGAAGAGCCATCAGGATGACATAAAATCAGAGGAAAAAAACTCAAATCAAAGCAGAAAATATCATTAAACCAATATATAAAGTCCATGGTGCATTAGCAGCAGTAAGACTGCTTGCAGTCTGGGTCTCCCACCTCAGAAAGGACTTACTAGAGCCAGAAAATGGCAGCAAGGAGCATCCAAGTTGTCAAACACCTTCCATACAAGGAGAAATTATATCCAGAAGGAGCTTTCAGCTGGGAAAAGAGACGAGTGCCACACAGGGAGGCGGGGAGGAGAGTGGTGGAAGGGTCACCATGGACCTCACAACTATCCTGAAAGGTGCCAGGGAAATGTCAGTTGTGACTGCCATAACTCAAAGACTGAGAAAACCCAGCCGACATGTCAGTCAGGACTGAAACAAACAAAGGAAACACTTCCCTGCGTCATCCATAGTTAAGCCACAGACCTCACTGCTACAGGCAGCTGCAAAATCCACGATACGCCCGGGTTCAAAGGGGATCAGGCAAGCAGACAAGAAGGGCTGTCGCTGTTAAAAGCAATCAAGCTGTGTAATTAAAATTTCCTCTAAGCTGGTCTAGAAGCTCTGGAGAGCAGAGAAGCCAAACCAATTAGGCTCACTCTGTACCGGCATTTCTTGCAGAGCCAGAAACCTCAGCTGGGGCTTGCTTCTGTCCCCTGTGAGGGGCAGCAAGTTATGTGGGGGCTGCCAAAATTAGGGGGAGCAGGGCAATAGCAGCAGGGGAATGGTCTACTGGGGTAGTGAGCCGGAAGAGACTGCCAGCCCTCTGAAAACATCTGGGCACACTCCAGCCTCTACTACCCTCTGCACTGACTTGCCCTGCTGCCCCTGCTAGCCCTTTTCTTCACCCTAGCTAAACTCTCCTGCCATCCTCACCCTGAATGTGGCACTCAAAGATCTTTATGGAAGTTGGGTTAGATGCTCTCTACCTGAGTGAGACCCTTCGAGCTGGCTTTACCTGCTTTTTTATTCTTTCTGAAAGCATCTGTTGGATCCTGGGTTAGATGTGCCTTTGGCCTGACCCAATATGGCAAAGAGAATGAGTAATCATCTCATCTGGACTTGTCACCTCCTAAAATAATTTGATTTTACCTTCAGCACAACACGAAGTTCATGCTTACCTCTGTGCATGAGTGAACGCTTTTGGACCCATGCACCGAGAGAAGCACATGCATCAATACTTTGCTCACATGGGGCTTTTTAAAATGACTGAGTTGTTTTCTTAACCTTCTGTTGCATGTTGCACTAGGTTGGTTTTGTTGCATTTGACTGAAAGCCAAGAGCACAAGAAAGTATGAGAAATGAGCCTCTCTGACATCATGGAAGCGTTGAGTGCCCATTAACAAAAGTTCGTCTTAAGTATATTCATATCCAAAGTGGAAGTCCTAGCTAGGCAGGCAGACAGTATGTCCTACTTGGACACTTGCTTCTTTCCTCTAAGGAGACATGGACTTGTCCCCTTAGAGGAAAGAAGCAATTGTCCAAGTAAGACATGGACTTGACACCTTAGAGTAAAATGAGCCAGAAATAGGCTCATCTGTCCTAGGAGGATCTAACAACCACAGCCCTTGAGCTGGATGACTGTGTAGGCAAGGCGATATAGCCTGTAATCGAATCACTTTGTGCAAGTCAATAACTTCATGTGACTTCAGTAAGAAGATTTTCAGTATCACATTAGAGAATGATGTTTATTTTTGACCCCTACCTCAATTTCTGTCATGTTACACCTCTGAGAACAGAAGCTCCCTTCTATGTAAAATAAGTAGTAAACCAACAGGCACCACACATTAGCCAAGAATCTCAACATGCCACGAGCCAGCCTGTGAACAAGCAGAGATGGCTTATGAGCATTCATTATTCTACCTGACAGCGATGAGGCATTCCCCTAATGATTCTCCCAAGGACATGACAAGGATGGTAAGAGCACAGACTGCACATTGGTAATCATTGTTGTCTATGGATTCCAGGTTTTCTAGGGTCCCTCTGCACAGCCCTCTTTGTGGCATATGCAATACAAGGGAAACCCCTTGTGCAGTGGGGAAGAGAGATGATGAAGGTTGTGCCAATGGCTGAAGAATACTGCAAGAAGACCATCCGCCACATGGCAGGTAACATGTGTGAATCAAGAGCTGTTCTCTTAAAACTATGTTCATTAGAAAGATACTGAAGAAATGTCTCTCTGCAGTCTCTCCTTTTTGCTGCCTCCCCTCCTCTCCCATCTCCACAGGCTGTCCTCCTGCTTTCTCTGCTCAGACTGTAAGCTCTTCACAGGTGATACCACCTTTTTTTTACTGTCCGTTAGATGCCTGGTATATTTGTGGCAAAAATACAGAGAAATAGCAATGATAATGCGCTACTGCACAGTTTTATTTTTAGAAAGTCTTCAAAGATTGCTGGGCAGGGGGGAGGGAGGAAATATTTAGCAGGTTATTAGGGAAACTGACTGCTGAGATATGAATTATTCGGTTCACTTCCATCAATTAGCACAGTCCAATATTTTCCATAAGAAAACCCCCTGACATACCTCATTTTGCCAGGAAAAGTTCACTTGCAGGTGCCTCCTGATGAAGAGTTAGCTTTTGATTGGAAATTCAGACTTGACTTGTATTTCCAAACAAATATTTAAGATACAACCTCTTATATCCTTGTTTTAAAACAACTGAGTGTAACACAACTATGGAACTTGATATTGCTACTTTAGTAACGTATGTGATCTTCAGGGCAAAGGTATTTTGTCCCCTCTTGCCAGGGAGCGATGCGTTTGTAACGGTGAGACCTGCCATGGACAGACAACTATCATCACATTAAAGCATCAACAAAAGAGGTTTTACTGTTAGTCTTAAGGGACGGCTTTTGAGAAAGATTGAATTCAATAGAAATCTTTACTTAAGAGCACTCAGAAATGAAGATTTACCTGGGAAGGAAAGCTGCCACTTTAAAATCGGAAAGGAGCACCGGGGAGCCTTTCTGAAAGACCCCGCATTTTCGTCTGCACCTCATTGCGCACCAGGATTTTTTTAGCTGAGACCTATGAGGAGCAGGTGCAGGATTAGTGTGAGCAAGCTCCTCTCTGAGAGGCTTTGCAGCAGGTCCCTGTCACTCCACCCCAGCAGGACCCCTTGGCGTGGAGGTATGCGCGTTGGACTCCTGAGGCACGCTCTCCGGCTAGCACACGTATTGTTGAGCTTCATCCTATTTTGGTAGTGGGAAAAGTTTCCTGCATTAAAGTTAAGCTCCTTGGCTGGTGAGATGCACTGCAAAGAAATCCTGCCAGACAGAGTCCTCCAGTTTTAGAAAACTCTTTTTTAGCTGTGTTATTCCCCATGGATAACACAGTGTTCAGTCACACAGGACTCAACTCAGCACCCCTCTCTGATATACAGTTGCGATTACTTGCCAGATAGTCCCACGGATCTGAATGTGAACATTGTCTTGGGCTGAGCTCAAGAGATAGGGCAGACCCTCGCTAGGGCTGGCAGTCTGGGGTTTCTGACCATGGTACAGGTTATCCACACAACCAAAATCTCCTGCAACTGCTTTATCCCTTTGTTTCTGGGCCTGTGCATTGGAATAACCATACTTCCTTGCTTGTTGCGGTGCTGCATAGAAAACATTTATTTTTGAGGCACTCATGTTCTGTGGTCATGGGGGAAATAGGGGAAAAAACACAAAGACAGACACCTGCCAGGTCACCTGCATTTCTAAAACCAGTTTTGTAACCAGCTGATGGAGTGGGTGTTGGTAGTTTACTTCAACTAGCAACATTTTCTTTGTGTGACCTGCTTTCTTCCTCAAGCTGCTCTCCTTGGCCTGCTGGCTGTGAGTGCGTTTTCACCCTGTTTTTCTAAACACCCCTCCTTTATTTAGGGTTCTAATGAATAGCTTATGTGTAATCAGGCAAAACTGGGGCATGGACTCAGAAAAAGGGCAGCTGGGCATTCCCAGGCGTGTAGGGCCACGTGGTTGAAGGCTCATCCCTGTCTCTAGCAGGGGACCCAGCAACATCGTGAAAGTATCAGATCCTACAAGGCAGCTTGGATTTTTTCACATGGAGTTGGACCACTGTGAAGTCTTAATTGTCAAAGAGGGTCACCTGTATGGCATTTTAGGAAAAGAAGCGAAATCAGATTACATCCTCCAGGGAAATGGTTTGGTTGGGCGCATGCTCCTCAGTCACTTGCAGCACACAGCTGAGCAACCAAGCAGGACAGAGCCAGAGAAAAACAGCAACACTTAGTTTTATTTTAAACTCTATGCCAATAGTTCCATACTAAATCACCAGTTTGCCTTGGCATGCTTAGCCATCTGATCCATCTCAGTGATTTCTAATTCCTTACCCCATTGGCTTCCCAGGCAGGATTTCACTCAGGCCTCAATTCTGCAGATGGGTTTGTATGTATGTCCTTACCAGGCCAGTGACTTACATGCCTTTTTAAGCCTTTGTAAAAAGGTTGAACCACAGCACTGGCTTGAAAATAAACTGAATTTAATAAGATTATTTACACATGCAAAGGTAAACATGATTAGAGACGCTCTTCTTAAAGTGACAGGAAGAAGAGAAAGGCTTGTGGTTATTAAAAAAGGCTTATTTGTATGGGCACAGATAGCAGATGTGTGTGTTATTTATTCCTTTTACTACATTTAATATGTATTATAATATACACAATGAAAATTTTGGCCTTTCCTATCTGCCTTTTCCTGAAAGATCACACAGAAATACTGTGAGAGCAGAACAGAAATACTGGAGAAATTATGTGATTAAAAACTGTTAACTGAGGTGGGAGGCAATTTGTATTGAGGATGTGTAAGCATTTTTTGATATTCTTTAACCATAGTAAAGGAATACAAAAATGGTCATAGAACTGATTTTATTTTCTCTCTTTTTGTTGACTTTTCTCTTTTCCTTGGAGTGTTCCTTAGTAAATTCTTTAAAAATCTCATCTTGATGTATCTTAATGTGATTTCAATATATCACAAGAATAGCATGAGATTCTGAAAATATTTTCTTTCACATTTTCTACTTCCAGTTAGATGTCCCACTTCATATTAAAATGCATACTTAGTACATATGCCTGTTTAATGTACGTTACTGTAAAATACCCAGTTTTTAAGTTCAGTCATTTTCTTTGACATTTATTTAAGTAGAACTGAAAATATAGATGAGATGAAATATTACATCATTTATTCTTTTGCATTCAGAATATCAGGAGCACTGGTTTTACTTCGAAGCCAAGTGGCAGTTTTATTTGGAGGAGAGAGAAATCAATGAGGAAAATCAGAATAAACCTGTCTTTCCGGACAACTATGATGCAGAGGAGAGAGAAAAGGTAACTGCAACTCCACTCAGAAAGGCTCTGATCTGAAAGGGGTGTTTTCAAAGAGACACACCAGTATTTTTCAACTATTTCTGGTGCCAGAGCAGTCAGGGAGTCTTTTTTTTTTTTCTAAAATTTCAAGAAAGAAAAAACACTTCCCATCCTTGGCTCAGGTATGTGTTAGTATAAAAAAGTAGTTGCCATCGGTCCTGGGGTTGTTGCAATGGGAGGAAACAGTGCAGAGGAGCACACTTCATAGTCCGATGTGTTGATGCCCAGAGCAGGTACGAAACATAAGCCATGCCTATTTGAGGGTGGAAAAGGCAAATGTCTCACCAGGGGCTCTCATTAAAGCCTAATGGAGCTGTGGCCCAAGTCCCACAGAAATCCGCCTGGGTACTAGGAGCTGGACTTGGTTATAGTCCATCAAACATAAGACAGCCATCCTCAGCAATTCTCTGCCAAGCCGGGCTGTGCCCAGGCTAGTTTTAAGTGTCTCGAGAGATGATGTTTCACTATGTCCCATGGGATACTATTTTATAGCGTACATGATCTTTCCTTTGCCTCATGACTTCTGGTTATAACTTCTTCACTCAAGAGAAATAATGTGTCTTCTTCCTTGGTGTTTACAGCTTTCTGATATGTGTTGGCACCTCTCAAAGCTCTCCGCTTAGCAGCTAAGTAATAAGTATGTGGTTCTTGTCACCTTCTCCCATATATCAATCCTTTTTTCCAGACTATTAAAGCACAGTTCTATTCCGAGAAGTCACTTTGTATATTTTTAGGTGATCATCTACACCGTGTAAAGTGCCAATGGAAGGTAGATTGACTGTGGATAATAAGAAATTACTCACTTGAAACATAAAGATGTCCTTCCAGTTTTATTTTATTAATTCAGTGCCATGAACTTGTTACTACTTTTTTGTTCCTTCCAGTTCTACCAGAGTCTTAGCAGAGCTTTAGGAGAGATTAAACCCATCAGTATTTCGCCATGATTATTTCACATGAGAACTGCATGAATTCCTCATGCAGAAACAAAATTTACCTTAATTGCCCTAGCCCTACTAGTTTGGCCTATTGACCAATTTATTTTGATGCACAAGAAAGGAAAATGTTGCTTGACCCTCCAACTCCACCACCATCCAGAGATTACAGCCTGACAGAAGTCAAGAGACTTAATTTGCTTATAAACTGAGCATGTTAATAGCCATGGAAGGAATAAATGAGGAGAAAGTAACCATCCGGCCTGCCATTTTCCCAGGAGAGCTTTCCTTTGTGCTCCCTCCAGACTAACTGGCCGCTTGTGTCTAGAGGTATAGCTGATTGCCTTTCTACAGGCAATTGATAAAGCACTAATATATGGCACCACTCTTACCAACAGGTGTATGTATGCATGTTCCTGCTCGACCAGGTGCACCTTTCTGCGGGCACATACCAGCTGCAGGAGATGTGAAAGTGAAGTCCTCAAATGTAGCTTGGATTGATCTGAGTACATTGCAAAGGCAATGTCCCTCTCACAAAGAAATTACACCTTGAAATGCTAAGCAGCAAAGACCATATTCTGTATAAGTAGGTATACAGCTTAAATTTGGAGATGACTAGAAATGTGGGAATAAAAGACAAATTACCCCTCCTTAAATGTATAAATACAAGATGGGCCAATGTAGGATAAATCATTTTTCAGTGATACTTTTGGAACGCATTAGATACACAGTGAACAGGCAGAAACTGCACTGTGCTTGGGATCAGCCTTGCTTCTGCAAACAAATCACTCACCCTGCTTGCTTTCCCAGGATGGACATGATGTGCAACAAAACAAGAGAGGAACCAAACCAAAGTCCTCCAGGCTAATTAGGTTTTGAGGGTCTTGTCTCCTTAGGATACAGTTGCTTAAACCAGCACCATAAAGGACCAAGAACGGGAAACAAAATGGATGGAAAGGGAGTGCTAGCCAGCAGCGGGTCAGCTCCTGGAGGGTGAGGAAGTCAGAGACAGCTGTGATTACTGACAGCAGGGGTTTACAGCAAGGAGGGGACATGTGAATTACCTCCAAGGCTTGGCAGCAGCTCAGTGCCTTCAGCAGGAGGGAGTGCGTGTCGAGACCCCCATCCATGCTCTCAGTGCTCCTGCTCCTCACCCGCCTGCCCGCAGGAAGCCGGGCTGGTGCCGCACCGCAGAGCTGCATGCAGGCAAAGGAGTCAAAAGAGGGTTGCACTTTTGAAATGTTTGAGAAATGGTGCCTTGGTGCAGTTAAGTCCCCAAAGGCTCAGTCCTGAGGACAGCTATCCCTAGCATAAAGTTGTTTTAGCAAGTCAAGATGACATCAGATGTGTGGAGAGCATCAGTGTTCTTAAGGGCTAAATGGAGAGACACTTGAGCCGCCTGCCTCTGCACCCAGAATAGCACCTCCACGTTTAGTCCTCTTGCCTTTGGTAGTATTACACGTGTGTCAGTACTGCTCCACCAACATCCAAACTGCAGCAATAAGGCTGGAAAGTTTGCATGTGCCTGAGGACAGCATAAAGATATAAATACGCTCTATAGATTGGGGAAAAAAAGAAAAAACAGCAGAGCGAAGATGTAGTCAGACTCTGCCTCTTTCGATGTACATGCAGGTAAACCACAACCAAATATGTAGTGGCTGAGGTGAAAAGGAATAGACAGGAATGCAAACCCGTCATAAATATTGCAGAAGTCAAGAGCCAGCCAAGCAGGAACAATTCAACTTACCACAACGTAACTTAAATTCAGGAAATAAAGCTGCCCATTTCCTTTAAAGGAAGCTTTTTTTTTTTTTACCATGAGTTTATCAGTGTTGAGTTCATTTGGGGATTTTGGGCAGGAGAAAGTGAGCTCTAGAGGTACCTCCTCTAGAGAAAATCCAGTTTTCCTTTGCAAACCTAGCTGTGGGCTTTGGGGTTTTTTCCTTCTTTCTTTCCCTGGGGAAGAAATGTTTCTTACATTTGCAAATTATCTTCCCTTTTGTTCAATAAATGTTTGTGAAAGGGGACAGAGAAGGTTTGGCAAGAAAAAGTCAGAGAAAGGGGCTTGAATTAACATAGTCTGAAATTGAGCGCCTGAAGAAATTACTGAATCAGAACTTTTCACCCTCCACGTAAAACTTGGCTAATTGAAACATTTGCAAACATGTGACAAGGGAAGTTGAGAATATTTCCAAGAGGCAGGAAGAGGACTGACAAAATAAGTCCTTACCAAACCCTATTTTTTAAATAGTAAGGAGTTTCTGGAGCATGAACTTGGAATCTATCTTGATCTACTTTTTTACATTCTTGGCTTGCTTAAATCAAGCCGTGTTATTGGCCCGCCAAGACTTGGTGCATGAAGCTGGGGTGCAGGCAGCGGTGCAGACAATGCAGCTGCCTACCACCCTTTCCCTGCAAGGCAAGCTCTTCCCACCTGGCAGGGGAGAAGCCACCCCGGCACAGCAGCGTGCCCCACATCCCCATTTCCAGTGCCCTACCCTGACATCACCATCTCTCCCACAGACATACAAGAGATGGAGCTCTGAAGGCCGGGGTGGGAGACGAGGCCACGACGCCCCCATGATTGCCTACGACGCCCTCCTGGGCTGCGGTGGGGACTGGACAGAGCTCTGCAACCGCTCCATGTTCCACGGAGGTAAGGGTTCCCCACGCGTCCCACCCCCCGCTCCCTTGCCAGGGGCGGGAGAGAGGCCTCCTGGCTGTTGGCTGCCACCACTGTTGGCCAATCCACCATGCCGCCTGTTACGTCTGCACCCACGGTTTTACCCTCTAAATCCCCTTCTTGCAGCGGCAGCTGCCACGCAATCCATTCACACTGCTTTTCAAATGTTGCTCCATCTAAGTCTCACAGTTTTGAGATGCATGAGAAGTAAATCCAATATGACTTAGTAAAGAGGTGGCATCTTTCCCTACCGAAATGCTAGTGCCTTTGGCAATGCAACCGTTTAACTGCACATAGTGAAACGAAGCGCGCTCATGGCCCCTTGCTGCAGAGCCTGGCTGGCACAAACCTGGGGGCGCCACATGGACCATCGGTGTTACTCACCATGACTAGATGTTTTAAAGCACATGCAATGCCATGCTGCACTATTGGGAAGGAAGGTACTCTTTCCGATCTAGGACAGTTGCCATGTAGCAGGGACACCTGCAGCTACTCTTCCCTCCTTTTTTCCCTAGCAATAGGAAAACAGCTTGCAAGAGCTGCTGTGTTGGAGTGGATTTTCCCCAAACCAAATAAGCTTCTAGACCAGAAGCACACACTGCAGAGGTGTCACCACATCGTTGCCTTGGCATTGCTCTCTTCCAAGGGACCCTCACCTGGCACTTCCAGAGGCAGGACACAAGGTGGTGCAAGCCTTTGGGACTGACCCAGCATGCCCCCACCATGCTCCATCAGCAGCATAATATTTCCTCTTCTGTGCAGCTCAGATTTTGGTTGTCTATGTGAAGGTGCCTCTAAGAGACCATTGCAACTGTGCTTAAACCCGCAGGAGAAAGCGCAGCTACTGGGTCCATCGCTGGCTGCCTGTACGGCTTGGTTTACGGCCTGAGCAAGGTTCCTAAAGGCTTGTACCAGGACCTGGAACAACGGGAAAGGCTTGAGTACTTGGGCGAGAATCTTTACCGACTATCCATGGAGGAAAAGTAAAGCAGTTTCTGCCATTTCTCTTTCTATAAAGACTATATTAAACCCTGTAGATAACTGACTGGCATTCATAGCGAAGGAATTAGCTGAGAGTTAGTCTGAAAGGCTGTATGTAGATCGTGTGCAAGCAAAAATAACTGAATTACTCAAGACTGATTAGATATTTACGGTCTTTGTGGTTTTTTTTACAGATGTAGGGATTTCTGAGTATAAAGAGTGCTGCTTAAACCAGTGAGATAATTTCAAATGGAAAAAAATAAATAAAACCTCTTTTGATTGATTTCAGTCTAACTTGCTATAATACCACTTCCTAAACAGCTGTGACCAGTAATTACACATACAAAATTAATTTTCAGAACTAATGCTTTCCTGCAAAACTAATGTCAGTACCTACTTATGGGGATATTCTCTGTATATTTGACAATCCTTTCACTGCTGCTGTTCCTCCTTGTTCTCAAATCTAATGCGTCTGTGACACTTGTAAACCTAATGTCTCACGGATTAGCTTTTAATGAACTGCTGATCCTCGCATCAGCACTGTGGTGCAAGGTATTGTTACATTAGAAGCTTCCAGAAAAGGAAAAGCCAACACTAAAAATACCCTGAAGGAACAGCAAAGCATCAGTCTAAAATTTCTGAATTATGCTCTTATCATTCTTCAGAACAAAAGGTTTTTTTTAAATAGAACTGGCTGAAATATTCGTAAATAAATTAATCTTACACTACTTTCTAAGCATCATTCATTATTTTTAGATTGAGCAGATTATATGTTGCTGTATCAGTATCAGAACTTTTGGCTGAGGTCTTCAAGCAGTTGTAATAGGTCAGCAGTCAGGCTGTGATACTTTTCACAAGTCTGAGCACCACAAAAACCCCAGGAAGAAAACAGTTACAATTGCTTTACCTTTTTCCTCTTTCCTTTTTCCTTTTTTTTCCCTCTGCCTTTTTTCCCTCTGTTCTTTTTGCCTTGCCTTGCTTCGCCTCGCCTCACCCTGCCCCTTCTCTCCAACCTTTTTCAACTTTTTTTGTTTTTTACTTTTTCTTTCTCTTTTTATTTTTATTTTAATTTTTATTTTTATTTTTTAATTTATTTTTTCCTTTTCCTTTACCTTTCCTTTTCCCTCTTTTCCCTTTTTCTTTTTCTTAAATTTTTAAAACTTTTTTAAAATTTTAATTTTTCAAGAAAACCAACAAACTGTGATTCAGTTAAAAGTTGCATACAGCAGACAAAGTAAACAGTAGACCTCAGTGAAGGAGATTCTGATGCACCTGCAGCAGCACGGGCACAATTCTGGAATCCTCAATGAAATGGCACGGAAGAAGTGAGCACAGAATTTGTCCCTGGTGTTTAACCTTATGTTTTACCTCAGAAGTTCAGAAACTGGGGTCTGCATAGCACTTTCTAATGTCTGCCATGAGTGATTGCCTAGTGGTGTTGGTTTCTCCTATCTTTCTCCAGCTGTGTTTTAGAGAGATAGCTAAAAATACATAAGTACTTTCCTACCTCTTTTTCCATGTAAGCAATTGCTGGAATCATCACTGGGATGCTATGTGGCAGAAAGAGGAGCAAGTGATCTCTGTCATTATGAATAGCAGCCTGCATGACAATGTCTATATGAAAAGGTTTTCCATACTACGAGCTACTTCAAACACTGTTTGAGCATGTCGTCTCTTTGCAGCTTCGCAAGGTGCTTTCTTGTTTGCTTTGGAGATACGTTAAACCAAAAGAAGCATTTGTGTCAGTAACTTTTGATTTAAGAGAATATCAAGACTTTTGAAAAACATTCCTTCTAGTTTAGGATGCCTCTAGCATACCTGTAATAAATTCAGCAATAGAGAAGAGAGAAGAACATATCCTGCATAAGGTAGGATTTTCTCTAGTACTTTGGCTTTTCCTCTTCCTTTAGAAAAAAAAATCACAAAAAAAAAAAAAATCACACACAAAAAAAAAAAAAAAAAAAAAAAAGAAGAGCATTCATAACTGTTCCCACTTTAACTTCTATCCAGGCTGGAGAGGACCAACTTTTTTTCAGAGATACATAAGATAATCTAACTTAAAAGGCAGTTCCCAAAGTCTGAACTTGTAAAGCACCATTTCTGCAGTTGTTGAGGTGAGCAGCGTGTTGGCCATCATTTCACTGACAATGCTAAAAAGGCCTGTGCATTGGTCCGAGCAGGCACAGCTGCTCCCAGTTGTCTTCCTTGTCTACGAGCAGCTCTTTGAACCAAACACCACGCAGAGCCAGGTAGCAGCGGGGATACCCGGGGATGAGGGGGCCTATGGGATGCAGCATCTTGTGTGCTCCAGCTTGTGGCCATTTCCTCAGAGCCAACCATCAGTGAGTCAGAGCAATCCATTGATCTCTGGCAGCTTCTGCAAGTCGGACAGTGTTTTCTAATTTTTTTCCTATCTTTTGATGAAGTCTCCATGGTGCTTCCTCCTCCTGCCCATGCCCTGTCCTGAGTGCTGCCCCTGTAGCAGCTAGTCCTTCAGGTCGCCAAACTGTGCAAAATGGCGGTCAGCTATTTAACATGTAATTCAGGGTCAAAAGACAGGGCCTTTTCTCCTCCACACCAGAGACAGTAAACCAGAAACTCCTTCAGCCGTATGTTTTTAGCAAATGCTACAGGATGCCACCACCCCCAGCTCTTCAGCAGCCTCCGAACCCCTAACAGAGTGGAAAGGCAGGAGTGCATTTGTGCGGGAAGGGCTGGGGGAGAGCACCAGCTCCTCTCTCTCTGCCACGGCACGTCAGCTCTCCTCTGCTCTGCAACACAGTGGTGTCTGCTACAGAGGTTTCCCTGGGACAAGCCAGCTAGCAGGATAGGGTTGCACTGCTGCCCATTAACATATCAGGCTGTTGCCACTCTGATGCTGCCATGATAAGTGTCACCAAAGAATCTACAAATAAATAACTAAGCTGCCTGTCTTATGCATCTTAATTTTTCTTGGGCCAAGAAGACAGGAAACTTCTGAAGGTGGCCTTGCCTCCTCTGGAGGTCCAAGCAGTCTCTCCTCCAGACAATGAAAACAATGCAGCAGCGCCTCCAGAAACCAGCAGCATGCCAAAGCAGCACCATGCACATTAAAAACAGTGAAAACCAGCATGTCCAGGGGAGGAGAGGAACAAAAAGGCTGAAGTCCACCTTAGGCCATTTCACGGCATCAGGGAGGAGCCCAAGTATCTGCCTTGTCATCCAGTGTAACTCACACCGCTGGGAGGTGAATTCTGCTGGCGTGGGGTTCCCCCTGTGCACAGGGTTTACCTCCCCAGCTCCTCCTGGCTGTGGGTGGGACTAGAGTTGACTATCTGTAGTTGATATAGATGTGACTATATTTCATTAATAGGTCACATAGTTTAAGAATGGCAGGATGCAACTTGAAAAAAAGTGGTGAAGAAATATTAGGGATGATGTCTCGGCCTGTTAAAAATGGTGATCATGCTCCCAACCCGAGAAACCTTTGCTTTCCTTCCACAAGGTGGAAGCATGGTGTTTTCCAAACATGGGGACAACACAGTCTCATCCCTACCCACATTTTCTGTGGTGGTCTCAGAATTTAGTGTCGTTGTACCACAGCCCTTGCAAGGAACGCATTTCAGATTTACACAGTTGTGATGTTGGTTTGCAGGTGCAGTCATTTTGGAAGAATTGCAGATGCCCTAAAAAGGTGCCATAGCTGTTTGCTCATCTGCTGCTGCTTGCTGGTGAATATGGTTCAAGTACTCAACCCATGCAACATGTCTGCATACTTAAGACAATGCAGTATTCCCCCAAGTGCTACATTTCAGAAGGCATCCCATAAGAATGCTCTAACATATATTTTACTAAAAGCATAAAAGGAAAACTCTGAACAAAGCTCACTAGTAGTGTGTTTTAATGAAGCTGTATGAATTTTATAGCTCATAAGTGATTAATTACCTTGAATGCTCATAGTAAAGAGGGTCTGATCTTCCCTTCACGATCAATAGTAGTTTGGCTACGCTGACCTCACTGAAAGCAGGCCTAGTCCATATTCTGCTGTGGCCATTTACCGTATCCAAAGTAGTCTGGAAAGGAGAGGTAAGCGGGGCATCAGGTTCCACTGCTGTTCTGAGAGATCAGAGGTGACCCTAAATCATGCACATTAATGGCCTTCCGTGTGTTTCTGAATACACCAGGCACTTCTTAGGGAGGAGAGGAGCGATCTGCTGCCATGGCAAGGCTTCAGTCAAAATACCAGCAGACTGGTTCTAGGAGGAAGAGTGAACCAGGATATTTTTAGCCTCAATTATACCCTGAATTCTATTATTACGTTTTTTATTCTGAAAATTCCCATAGTTGTGACACATGGGGACCTTGGTGTAACATGGGATCCTTGCTTCCTTGGCTATGGTCAATTCACTAAGGGAAAGGGTAGATGTTACCACATTATGCATGTGGCAGCGTGCACCTGTGCTATGCTGAAATGTGGTTATTCCCAATCAAAACCTACGAAGTATTGTTTGTCACATTAGACATGGGCCAGTTGTCACGCTTTTTTCTGTTATTGGCCTTTAAAAATATCTACAAAGTAATTATAAATAGACCTTCTTCCATTCAAGATGGCAACTTCGTCCCACTGCTGAGGGATGTAATTTTCAATATGAGCACTTGAAATGCAGCCAAGTGGAATCCAAATGTCACCACCCGACTGGACAAGAACCAGCCCCCCACTTTGCAAACAGCCCCCGTAATACCACAGTGGAGGGCTGGGTCCGATTTCTTTCAGAGTCCGTGGGGTACCAGCTGCTGGGGCACAGCTGGGCCTTCCCCAGCCTTTTGAAGCTGACACTCCCTGAAGTATGAGCCTCTTTGCAGCCTTTCTTCATTTTCTACATGTGGGCTTAATTTAAAGAATTTTTTATTCCACTTCTGCTCATAAAAAGTAATCCCCTCCCGGTATGCAGGCTGCATTCTGTGCATGAAGCTATTTCACTGCACGGTGAAGTAACCTTCCAGCTTTTCGTGGTGTCAGAAAGCCGACACCTCTTGGTTTTTCCCCTCCTAGTCCCATCTATTGTTATTAACTTCACGCTCCAGCTTTTGTGCTGAGTTCAGTATTTTATTTAGTAACTGATCCACCCCAATTAAAGCATTGCCTAAATCCCCAGCTGTCCAAGGGCCTGATTCTTCAAACTCAAGTGTAGGTCCAATATACCGGCCTTCTTGCTCCAGATTAAAGGGGGTGGTAGTCAAGGGTCATTGCCAGGGTTGTTATGGTGGTGGTATGCTTCACTAAGCAGATTTAAGAGCATAGTCTTGATGTGGGATTTGAATGCCATCAAAAAGCAAATCATGCAAATTCTGTGTGGGGTTTTTTTTTTTTTATTCTGGAGAGGTACCTACTGACTTCTAACCTATACCAATAGCAAAAACTATCAGTGGCATATTTGTGCTCCTCAGCCTTGATATTTTGTTTTAATGGTTTGAGTCTGCTTTACAACCCAGATGCAGAACCATGTTTTCCTGCTGTGTTCCCATCATATTTATCTTTGCCTACCCTTTATGTAGCAGGAGAGGAAAACACCTTCAATGTTGGTCTCACGTTAGGACACAGTAATACTAAATGAGTGAAGAGCGGCACAGAGATGTGGCCACCCCAACTAGCGTTGCTTGCTCCCCTAAGTGCTTCCACCGGCCACAAAACACAAAGAAAGAGGCAACGATGCTGTGTGGGACCATGTGCCCATGTGAAGCCTGCATGCTCCTGCTACACCATGCCTCACGAAGCTTGTAAAGCACTTTGCATGCTTTTTATTTAACAGGCCACTAACAACAACTCTTTTGAGAAGGTCTAAATTAAAGTATTTTTTTCCATTTTATGTGTGGCAGCATGCCATTAAAGCAAAATAAGGAGGTAGCAGCAATGTTGATGACTTGAAAAGAACATTCGTGTTTTCTTTTGCACAGCACCAAAAGCACACGCTTTTGTGGAGATGATAAGATGCTGGTAGACCCTTTGGTGCTGAAGAAGAAGCTCAATAGGATGGCCACAGAGCAAGGGGTCTTTGCTGTTCTCAGTAGCCTGCTGCTGTACGTCACCGAGCTCGCAGCTGGCGATCCACAGCTCAGAAGCAAGAGGACAAAATGGGCAGAAGGTAAAGAAAACAAGGTGAGTTATAACCAGCCATGTCCAGATCCAAACAAGGGCCAGCATCCAACCAGATTTCAGCTCTTACGGTCCAGGTTTCTAAACAACAATCGCGAGCCATACACCAAGAAAAGAAGAGAAGTTGGCAAACTGGTCATTAAAGAGAAGCTGTGGGTGAGCAGGGCTGGTAACAAGCTGGACAGAAGCAGAGACAGGAAAGGAGATGGAAAAGCAGCAGAGGAGGCTGCAGACACAGAACCCAGTGAGAGGGCCAAGTGGAGCAGCATGAGTGGGAAAAACACAGTGAAGAACATCCTGCAGAAATTTTTAGCAGCCGAAGAAAAAGAAGCCAAGGAGAAGTCTCCCAGTTGGAAAAAGAAGGGGCCAAACAGCAGTTTGCCAAAAATAGTCAACAAAAGTTCGGTCCTGTCCAAACTGAAGGAGCAGTTTGAACAAAGTGCTCTCTGCTCAGCTGCAGAGGTCAAAGCATCGCTCTTGCGCAAGGGTGAGAAAAAGACTAAAAACTTCCCAAGCAGAAAAACTATTCGTAAGCCAGAGGTCAGGGTACTGCGCACAGCAGCAATTACAGCCACAGGTATAAACAGCCCAGAGTCCCAATATTTAGTGTGCTCCACAGTCCCAGTACCCAGACTCAGCATCGCTACTGAAATTAACCATCCTTGGAGCTGGTCAAAAAATAATGCTACCAAGCAGCCTTTCGCTCATGACACACCATTGAAAGAAAAGGGGGGGTCTGAGAGAAACCTGGGTGAGAACAAAATACCAGCAAATGCAGCACAAGGCAGTGAGGACAAAGAAGAATCACTGGCAGCACCCAAAGCAGTGTCTGATAGAAAGGACTGTGCTGAGGCTAAAAATTCTGCAAAGCAAGGACCCAACTTTACTCTTAATCTAGATAGCTCTTCTACTACCCGTAAAAACAGAGCTCATGCAGACTGCATTCCTCCCTTGTCTGAACATAATCTAGACTGCAACAGGAATAACATGTCAACTGGGCCTGAGACATCTTCACTACTGGGGATTACCAGTGCTGTGCAACCTGTTAAGGAAGACAGCCCACCTTCTAACTCGCCTTACTCTAGCACAGTTGAAGGATCCCATGAACAAAGTCCTCAGGATACTAGAACAGGTGAGATTCCTGAAATAACTATGTACGTATACAGTTCGGAGGAAGCCGACACAGAGCTTGCAGAGCCAGAAAAGGATCCTTTCTTTGCAGGCCAAAAATGTTTTCCAGAGCAGAAAGCACTGGAAAGCATTCTGCCCTTTCACTCTCCAAAAGTTCAAGCATCTTGTGAAGTTGAGCCTCCAATGGAGGATCGAAAGATAACTCTCCTAACACCAGCTTCTGGCAAAAGGCCACCAATAGTTCAAAAAGAGGCACCAGGTTTAAGAGGCAGATGTTCTGAGGAAGCCAAAGAAGGAGTGAAATATCACAGGGAGGACAAAGTTTCCTCTACGTCTAGCAAAAATGATAGTGATGTCTCAACTAAAAAGGAAGAGGAGAATAAAACACCCAACAAACAAATGCAAAATGAATCCAAAACCAAGCATCCACAGCCTCCTCAAATGCCCGGTCCACAAAATAACTTAATTAATTTCAAAGGTGACATATCAAACCCAGATGTAAATCAGACCAAACCCACACTGTCCTCAAATGAGAGCCAGGAGCAGAAGCCTGGTGCTGCAGAAGAAGAGCACATCTCTTCTCATTTGGAAATGACACAAAGCCCTTTGCCAGGTGACCTTGTGAAGCACAGTTCCTACATCGCCGAAGAAGATTTTGGGAAGGATAAATTATCTTCGTCAAATGAAATGATGAATCATGCAAACAGTCGAGCCCTGCACAGGAGTTCCTTGACTGACCTGGAGACCTGTCACAAGCCATCCAAATCTTTCATTAAGCATGAAGATGCCACTGCAGATGATATGCCCTGGCCTGACTCTGAGGCATGGCAGCCACCCTTGTCAACTCCTTTACCAACACCCATGAGTGGGATTGCAGGACAAAGAATCCATCACACTCTTGGAAATCCCCCAGCCCTTCCACCTGTTGACCTGGAGAGACAGGGAGCTGGTGATGTGGGAGATGAGAACGCCAGCCATGGCTGTGAGAAGCATCCACCACTCTCTTCAGATGGGTTGACAAACCGTGGCAGTGATACGACAGTGGAGAAGAGAACTGCATGTGATTTTAAGAACCAAGTGCTCTCCCCAGATCATGCAATGGAAGATGAAAACTCTGCAGCTGAAGAGACAAATACATGCCAGAGATTTGAGAACTGTCTTTCACTTTCACCCAAGAAGCCAGGAAAACATGAAAATAAAACCACCCTAGCAAGAAAGCCCCTATTACCCTTGGAGAAAAACCAGACACCAACTTCAGATGATACCACGAAGCAAGGAAGTGATATGCTGGAAGAGAACCTGTTTCCTTCATCAACTGAATTGGTCTCAGACCAAAAGAAACATGCAAAAGATAGTAATAAGGTCTCTGAATATACAAAGGATAAGCTCTTGCCATCAGGTGATGACATGAAGCATGAGAGTAATAGGATGGAGACAGAGGAGAGAGAAGAGAGAAATGTCCTGAAATCTGAGGAGAAACAAGTATTCACACCAAGTGATACAGTCGATCATGATAATAACTCTTCAAATGAGAAGAATGCACATAGGCATCAAAAATCCCAGTTACCTTCATCAGAGCATGATACCAACATTCAAGGAGGGAAGAATACTGGACAGAGTTTGAAGCGTCTAAGACCTTCAAGAGATTTTGTGAAACACGAACATGATATGACAGTAGATGAAAACACCTGCTGCAATAATGGGAAACACCACCTGTCCTCATCAAAAGAACAAGTGAAACAAGCAAATGACAGTGCAGGGAGAAAAAGCATCACGTCAAACTTCAAGAATTATTCAATGCCACCAAGAAATACATCAAGGCAGGACAATAAGACCACTGATGAGGAGAATACCCCGCATAATTTGAAAAATGAACCAGTGCAGCACAAAAAGCATTGTGAAGGAGAGAGGAAACCTTCATGTGATCCTAAAAATCTAAGACCATTATCAGATCCATTGGTGAAGCAAGACAAGAAATCCTCCCCTCTAGAGACACAGAAACAGGTGCCACCAGGTGACTTTGTAAAGCCTGAAACTGAGTCAGATGAAAAAAATTCTAAGCCTACCTCTGAGAAGCCCCAGTCACCTTCTTCAAACAAAGTGCTGAAGCCTCAAGAAAGAAGCTATTCAGGAGAGAGGAATCAAAAGTCTCCAGCAGTGGAGGACACCAGGTCACCTGAAACAAAGGCTGTAAAAAAGGATAATAAGCACCAGCATTCTGGGAAGTACCAGCTACCCCCTTCAAGAAAATCAGCAAAGTGTGAGGAAAACACTCCAGGAGGAGAAAAGCAGCAAACAAGATGTGAAGATTTTACGGCACCTGATACAAATGCTGCAAAAGAGAAGAACAAATTTCCAAGTTCCAGGAAGTACCGATCAGTATCTTCGGAAACATTGGTTAAGCCTCAAGAAAAAAATACTCCAGAACAAAAGCAACAAACACCAGCTTCTGCATGTTTTAAGAAGCCTGGTACTAATGCTGTAAAAGAAAAGGATGGAGATCCAAATTCTGAGAAGTCACCTGCTTCAAAGAAAGTGGTGAAGTCCCAAGAAAAAAATACTTCAGGAGACAGGAGGCAAAAGACACTGGCAACAAAGGACATCAGGTCACCTGAAACAAAGGCTGTGAAAGAGGAAGATAAACACCAGCGTTCCAGGAACCACCAGTTACTGCCTTCAAGTAAATCAGAAAAGCCTGAAAAAAATATTCCAGGAGGAGAAAAACAACAAGCTGTGTCTGAAAGTTTCACAAAGCCTGATGCAAGTCCTGTAAAAGATAAAAGCAAAGGTCCAGGTTCTGGGATGTGGCAGTCCCCACCTTCAAATTTGCTGGTGAAGCTACAAGAAAAGAACACCACAACCAAAAAGAAACAGTCACCACCACTGCCCGATGAAAAAACAACGTATAAAACTGGTAGTCCAGAAAAGAAGAGTGGACCTGAGAGAAGAGAGAAATACCAGCTGTGCTCTTCAGCTCAAACAGAGAAGCACGGCAGTGATGGCTCAGGAAAGGAAGGCCCTGCAGGCGACTTTGGGAGCTATCAAGCTCCATTGCCAAGTGATGGCACGAATTGTAAAAGCAATACTGTCCCAAAAGAGATCAGTTTGTCTAACAAAGGAAAGTCGTCCAAATCATCCTCATTTCATGTTGCATCAAAAGATGAGGAAAATCCTGCTGAAAATAGAAAAAAGCAGCCTGGATTCAAGAAGTACCAAGCGCTCTCATCAAAGAATTCAGTGAGGCATGAGAAAGATGTTGCTGAAAGGGAGGGGAGCTGGCAGGCAGCTGGCAAAACAAGTGAGAGAGAAGCAGAACTGGAGGACTGCTCTAAAGCAGCGCCATTCTCAAAATACACAGTGGAAAGCTACAGTGAAAGCCCCTTAGATTCATCCTTCAAACCATTGATCATTAGAGTAACTGACACATTTAAACATCACAGCTAAAAAAAGTGGCTACAGCTTAGGCAAGGACTTACAACTGATCATGCTACCGATTCCCTTGATCTTTCTTTTTTCCTTTACTCTCCAGGGCATTATATTATAATTTTTTAATCACAAGGACATTGATGTGCATCTATCTGAGCTGGGCTTTTTCCTTTCTTAAACATTAGCCTGAAGACATGAATTAAATTAATCACTGCAAGTGAATTAGCTAATCACTGAATTAATCATCAGTTTATAAATTAAATATGAGAAGGGCTTTGAGATCGCATGAATTCAGCCCTGCTCCAGACTCTCCTTGCTAACTAATGGGTTTTGTTTGTAACAAAGACGACTGTTCAGGGTGAACTCTATTTGTATTTACTTATTCTAATGAAACTCCACTAGTACTTCTTCCAGGAATGGTGGTAGGCAGTGTCAGCTTTCATTATGTCAAAAAGCACTTGTTCTAAGCTCTGCCTTTTCACAGATTAATGGGAACTGTTGATCTATTGCTGCATTGAGTGATGCCGTTAGCAGAAGTAGTGAGGGAAGGAGGGGAATGCTTCATTTATCTGCAGAAAAATCCTCAAAGGATGTTGATGCTACCAGAGGATTTACCACAAATGCAAATGTTCAGCTTCATTAATATTAATATTGGAAAAATAGTGATTTAACCTCCTCTGAAGCTATTTGCACTTTGGCCAGACACTGTGTGAGTTATTGTTGTAACAATGCATCATTTCAAAAGGTTCTTAATTACTGCAGATGAACATGCAGCGAGTGTAAGAGCTCAGAAAAGCTCAACACTGAAAGGCCCTGAGGACCTCTCCTGAGGACAATGTAAGCCAGAGAGACTCAACACCTTGCCAGGGCAATTCAGCTCTTCCTGGGACATCTGTCCCACTCCAAATCCTGGGATGCACAGACATGAGCCAGGTGCAGCAACTCACATTTAAAGTCTTAGGAAGTGTTTATTTTACAATGAGATGTGAAATGGAGCAGTAGGAAGCAGCCAGTGTCACCGAATCCTGCTAACGGGATACGGTTGTTTGTGTTTACAGTAATAGCAGCTTCTGCGCAAAGTTTGTGTGTGACAAACTTTGTTTTTGAGAAGCGAGGGCAGGGTTGCTGCCTTGGGGGTTGTATCAAAGCTGTGACAGACGGAGAAATCTTACAGCACCACTCTCCCATATGCTAATTTAGCTTAGCGTTGTAACCACACATTCAGGCTAAAACTTACTGTGGAGGAACTCTAAAGGCGTATCCTAAGGACTTGCCTTCAGAAAGATGCAAAGCTATCCAGAAAAAGAAAGGGTTTACACAAGTGAGGTCCTGCTCCCCTGTGGCAGTGACTTCCCTTCAATTTTTAAGACGCTCTCCACGACTGCACTCTGTGCAGCTGAGGGCTGGCCGTTCCTCCAGCCCAGGCTGGCAGAGCGCCCTGACCCACTGCCAGCAAGGGAACAAGGACAAGAGCAGGCTGGCAGCAAGCAGAGATCAAGCCCATTTGCCAGCAAAATGCACACGAGTCACATACGTGACAACTGGGCTGGCCCAGCCAGGGCTGCTGTCAGGAGGAAGGAGGGACGTGAACATCGTGTCCCCTGATGGCTGAAGAGGCTTAGACTTCAATTTCTTTTCCTTCGCAACATGCCAAGAACTACTCTTTCTGGCATCTGGAGGGTCACAACATGAAAATCACATACATATATCACACCGGTCCTCAAAACAGAGGCTAAAAGGAATTTATTGGTGGTACAAGACTGCACTTCTGTGCAGAGGTGTGTTTCACCCACCCCTTTTATGAGCTGGCAACCATACAGGTCACTTTGTACTAAACCTAAACCATAATTTGATTTTTATTGTCCATGATTTCATTTCCTATTTGAGAAAAGTCCTTACAACATAGAGCACTTGCAGCAGACTTGAAGAGTAAATTCTCTATTAGCTGGCTTCTCCTGCCAGCACAGGAGAAGCCATTTTAATTATTCTTTTTCTAATCTTTAGAAGAAATTTATGGGGGTGGAGGGGTTGGGGGTTGTTGCCCCTTTTTCACACCTGGAAAGAAGGCTAAACTGTCACAAATTAAAGGACTTCTCCTATCTGCCAGATATTAAGTAGGTACCATCCAGGAAGCCCTCAGCTGTTCCACTTTACACCAGCAATGTCTGTTTTTCTCAACAGAGACACAGCAGTAGGAGACTAAGCACCCTATATTCAGGACAAGTCAGGCAGAGTCACCCTGTGGAGGTTAACTTTTAGATTGTTGTACGCCTTCATCTCTGCTGGTAAAACATAAGTCATCCATCCAAGTCAATTGACCATTCCTCCCTGAAGCTCACTTAAAATGTGGCAGGGATTTGCACTAAACACATCCTTTAAGGAAATGCCTCACTTAAGCAAATCACCAAGTTTTGTTTCAGGAGCTGACAAAATTAATCCTCCAGGAAAGGAAGGAGTGAGGCCATAGGAATTCTGATGGCAATGGCTAGAAGAGCAGTAGAAGAATGGTGTGTCTTGTGGTCAACAGCCCAAAAAAAAGCCACTCCAGACCATGTAAAGTCTTTCAGATTTTTTATGTCCTCTCTAATTAGGCCATAGTAAAATCTTCCCTAGCACTTCACATTGTCAGGACACCTCTCAGATGGACTTAGTAAGACAGGATTCACAAAAGGAATGGTCTGGGGTGATTTGAATAGCCAAGCACAGACCCAAACAAACTGCACACCAGTGTGGTGGTACAGTCCCCTTACCAGAGCTGAACCCGTGGCTGTTGTCTCCAGCAACCCCATCCATCCTCCTGCATTGCTGACAAGGGCAAACCTCTGCCTTTGGTCTCCAAACTCAGCAGTAGGTCAACTGCCCTCTGGATGTGCCTTGCTCTCCCTCCATCTCCTAAAGCAACGCAGCCCTCAACTGAGGCACCTGAAGCTGAGTGGGACAAACGTGGGCCTCAGAGTCCCAGCTTTGTAAAGAGACTGCCACTTTCTCCAAAAGTTTCATGAAGCGGCTGTGATGCCTGTATTTCTGGGGCTTCAGGCACCAAGACAGCTCAAAGGGACCAGGGGAAGGGCTGAGAGCTCCCTCTCCCCCCCAGCTCAGAAAGGGCTGCTAAGCCATGCTGGATGAGCGTTTTCCCCATGAAACTGTAACAAAGAGCTCCCGCTTGCTGATTTCTTTTTTTTTGTTTTGTTTTTAATTGAAAGAGGATATATAAAGCATAGCTACTCCAAGCAAGAAGAGCACACACCCTGAGAAGGTTTAGGCAGTGGAAGAACTCAGACTGGTGCTGTACCACAAGGCATGACTGGTCCACATCAAAATTAGGAAATGTGTCACTATTTTTCCCCAGACCTCAAAACCAGGAAGAAACAGTTGTCCCAGTAGTGCTGTCTGATTCCAAATTGTTCAAATGCAACAAAAAATGAATGAATGCACATTCTGGCTCTGAACTGTGAAGTAATGTAGTAATTTATCAGTGTCTTCTAGAGTCGTGTCTCTGACAACCTTTAACACATCATGTGTGACAGAAAAGATAGAGACAAGACCCGAAGGTGTACGATTTGTCTCAGGTTTCCTCCACTGTATTTTTTTTTAATATCAATGGAGCTGGTAATAGAAGAAAGCGCTAAACAGAACAGAAAAGACCTCATATTAATTTTCTCTCTTCCCCCCGCCCCGCCCCCATTTTAGCTTTTTTTCATTTCCGCCTGCAGCCAGCAGACCCCAGCACACAGGGATTATTCAGCACTCGGGTAGAACATCCCTCCCAGCCCCGAGATGCCACAGAGGAGATCTCTGGGCTGCTGGCGGTCGAAACGCTCCACCTAATGGCCGAATTTGTAAAGCAGTTCTCAAGCAAGCAGTGATGAACGCAGAGAAGAGGTGGGGATAGTGGTGGGAATAGCAGGGAAATTTAGGGAACCATTTCTTCTCTTATTCCTGTGTCGGTAAGGGCTGGACACCATCCAGAAGGAGCTTGTCGGTGTGATCAGAGTAACCTTACAAGTAAAGATCCTTATGGATTTTGGGTTGGGGTGTTCCTCTAGACCACTAAGGGAAATCTCTAATCTGTCGCCTGAGAAATAAACACCGGGGTATTATCAGCTATCAGCAGAAACAATTTTAACTACTCTACTCATTATGTGATTTCCAAAATGCACCATGTACTCTAAGCTTTAGTTCTCTTTTTCATTTCCATGAGCACCTCCTTTTACAGAAGGAAGCATTTTTCACTCACAGAATCACAGGTTGGAAGGGACCTCAGGGATCATCCAGTCCAACCTTTCTAGGAAGAGCACAGTCTAGACAAGATGGCCCAGCACCCTGTCCAGACAACTCTTGAAAGTGTCCAACGTGGCCAAGTCAGCCACTTCCCTGGGGAGATTATTCCAATGGTGACTGTCCTCACTGTGAAAAATTTCCCTCTCGTGTCCAATCAGAATCTCCCCAAGAGCAACTTGTGTCCATTCCCCCTTGTCCTCTCCATGTGACTCCTTGTAAAAAGGGAGTCTCCATCTTCTTTGTAGCTACCCCTTAAGTACTGGTACATGGGGATGAGATCCCCTCTGAGCCTCCTTTTCTCAAGGCTGAACAAACCCAGCTCTCCCAGCCTATCCCCGTATGGCAGGCTTCCCCGTCCTTTGATCATCTTGGTGGCCCTTCTCTGGACCCCTTCCAGCCTGTCCACATCCTTTTTGTGTAGCGGGGACCAGAACTGTACCCAGTACTCCAGGTGTGGCCTGACAAGTGCTGAGTAGAGCGGGATAATGACTTCTTTATCTCTGCTGGCGATGCCCTTTTTGATGCAACCCAGCATCCTGTTGGCCTTCTTGGCCGCAGCAGCACCCTGTTCGCTCATGTTGAGCTTCCTGTCCACCAGGACCCCCAGGTCCCTTTCCACAGAGCTGCTCTCCAGCCAGGTGGATCCCAGTCTGTGCTGCATTCCCGGATTCTGTTTTCCCAGGTGCATGACCTTACACTTGTCCTTGTTGAACTCCATAAGGTTCTTGCTGGCCCACTCTTCCAGCCTATCCAGATCTTCCTGCAGAGCAGCTCTCCCTTCTGGAGTGTCTACTTCCCCACTCCTTGATGAGAACTTTCAACATAGGAAAAAAAAGCCTTGCTGGGTGTCTGCTTTCCTGCCAAGACTTTTTGTATACGGAATAGCCAAAGAAGCAGCAGGTCAGTATTTTACTGCTTACAACCTGAAGGACCTGAAACAGTTTCGGGAACTGCTACACACCTCATGTTACTGTACTTGGTTTGTTCTTAACAAGACTTCTGTTGCTTGTACTCTACTGAGCTGCAGGCACAACAGCTTTGTAAGATGGTAGGCTTTTCACTTGGCAAGCAAACGCTACAGCAGGCTTTCAATCATGCGTGTCATGCAACAGCAGCAACATACTGCCAGAAGGAAAATTTCCTGAGAAAATAAAGCCAGAGAAATCTATAATGCACTGAATTGGTTATCACCAAAAAGACACCAAACAACTCTTAGGGTCTATATTTTAAAAATTGGCTAGCGATTCTGAATATCCAACATGGGACACTTCATCAAAGGATCTGATTTTGGGGGAAGCACTCAGCACTTGCTCTCTGAAAATCAAGCTTCTTTCATAAGATGCCTCACATTAGGCAACCAAAGCCCCTTCTAAAAAAATTGACCCAGATTTCTGAAATACAGGAGAGTGTCACAGGCACCTACTTGCCCCTGCATCTACAAAAAAAAGGTTGTGAATGAAAGAATTGGCATGCAGGGATCAGCCAGCTCACTGCAGCCCTGTGTGTGGATGAATGCAGCCAGTGCAGGTTGCTTTCAGCACAAGGAACTGCAACCACCTTCTGCAGACCACACACCTTTTTGGCCTGCACCATGGCAGTTGCTAAGCCTGTCACTCTGGCCCTTGCAGGGAGGTGAGAGAGTTTTTATATTGTTGAGCCATAGGTTGTGGCCTAAAAAGAAGGCAAGTCCTTCCCATTGCTGTGCGCCCCAAGGCTTCTGGAAGGAATCAAAGAAAGCAAACTCTTGGGCACTATAGAGCCAGTCCATCCTTACCCAGAAATAACTGTGTTTAGTCAAGTTACACCATCAGAGTGAAGTCCTTACGTCCCTTGGGATTCGTACCAATACAATGGACTACGCAAAGGCTGCTCTGGATTGCTAGCCCCGGTTACTGAGATCTTTCATTCTTCTGAAGAATGGGAACAGTGTGGGTAGCAGCGATCCAAGCACCCAGATAAGGACCCACCAGATGTATCTCAGCTCTAACTGTCTCCATGCTCCAGGAAACTTATCACAGAAGAACAGAAATTCCCCAAAGACTTCTTATTTATTAACTCATTTAAATTACACCCACCATGTAACAAGAAAGTCTGTACCATTGTCATACCATACATATTTCTTAATAAAACTGTTTTCCTTCTTAGATGGGTTACTTATTTGTACCACTGAGTCTTACTTGTGTGTTGAGAAGATGAAAATAATAAAAGCATACAAAATTACAATCTTGTAATCATTCTGTCATTAACAAGGAAGGAACATAAGAAACAAAGACAAACAGTGCCTGGAAGTACCTCATCAGTATGCAAACTGTTTTGCTCATGCCCAAGAGAGCTGACACACGCTGAGTTTCATAGGACAGCTGGGAATAGGTAGAAAATGCAGAGCATTAATTGTGCAAATGTTGTGGCTTTGAAAAGAGCATGACAAGCTGCATTTTCTGCAGCTTGCTCCTTGCTGCCCTGTCCCCGTCGGCTCCTCAGACTGGGACAAAGAGCACACTACGTGTCAGGGAGGTGACTCCAGCCACCAAAATAGGAGCAGTGATGGGCTAAGGACCAGGTTGGTGGTACCAATCTGCTCCTCCCACACTGCCCATAGAGCAGGGGTGGCCAGCCAGGGCTGCATGGCCTGATGTGACTTTCTATCTTGCTTTTGCTTGGTGATGGGAGTGATCAAATACACACCTGAAACAAACCCAGCGCCATAGCAGGGCTGGATCAGGTTTGGCTATCTGTGATCCAAGGCTGGCAGGAGAGGCCTGTAACCTGGTGAACACATTAGCGCATTAGAGCTGCAGAAAGGCCTTGGGCAGCTATTCTTTCACATATAACTTTAAGCAAAACAGCATTACCATTGAGATTGCTGGATGCAATCCAGAACACAAAACTCGAGTAAAACTGAACCTTTGAATACAGAAATACAGTCACCCACAGAGTAGTGCAGGATGACCTGCAATTGCTCCAGCCCTGCCCGCTGCTTGGCTGGAGTGGTCGGACAAACCTGAGGCTAGCCTGTGAGGAGCAAACCCTGGGGGACCCCTGAACCCTGAGCTGGGCCTTTCTTCTGCTCCCACAAACACTGGTGAACGGAAGAGAGGGATCTTGCTAAGGGTTCACTCCTGCCCCATCTGAGGATGTTCTGGAGGTGCCAGCTATGGCCGGGGTCCAACAAGCACCCTGACTGAACCCATCACCAGGACATGGGCAGCACAGGGAAACCATGACAGAGGCCGCCCACCCACATTTGCTGTTGTCTTGTGCATCCGACTCCTCTTCCAAAATCACTGCTGCTGATTCTCACCTTCCCTTTGGCTCTTTCAGTGTTAATTCTCCAGGGGACATATGTAGGTGAGACAGCCACTGACAGAAGTGCTGTGAGGAGTGGGCAGAGCTGTGGTGGGAGACAACCCACGTGAGCATGCAGGTTATCAGAGTGATCCCATACACAGGCAACATTTTTTCAGCTGTATATTTAGTCGAGTTGCAACTCCCCTGTTATTACCCAAACCAATGCTAGCAGTTGCTTGAGGCCTTCTGATGTTCCTCTGGTGTTTCTCTTCACCAGCTCGTACAACCCATATTTAAAAAAGGCACAAAGAGTGCATGCAAAGTGTGTGGGAGTGTAATTCCGGCAGGAGCAAGTGTGAAGCTGAATGTCACTAAGAATTAGAAGAAACAGACTTGTACAAGTACCACATGGAAGCAAGCACTTAAGCACAAGCTGTTCCTAAGAAAACATAATGAAAATACTAAGTCTTGATTTCCCTCCCAATACAGTGAGTCTTTCTGACATCAAAAGAATCAGCTTCTTTCTATGCCTTGCTTCTCCATCTGTGTAATGGGAATAAAAGACTTTTCCCCTCACCTTGGTGCCTGTCTTTGTATATGTGATATGTAAGTTCTTTGGGTCATGGCAGTCTGCAACAAGTGTATGTCTGCAGATGTACCGCCTATCTGACTGCAACTAGGAGCTCACCTGAAGTTTCCAGGCAATGTGAAATCTCAGACTGAAGATTAAATTTATTATTTTGTATTAACTTCAGTCCTTCATTTTCAGAATTCGCCTGGAAGCAGACGTGGCACAGGCACAACCTCTGGGTACTCCCTTACAAACAAGCTAACACTGAGGCTTAGTTTTCACAGAATCACAGAACGGTAGGGGTTGGAAGGGACCTCTGGAGATCATCTTGTCCAATCCCCCTGCTTGAGCAGGGACACATAGAGCAGGGGGCACAGGAATGCATTCAGATGGGGTTTGATTTTCTCCAGGGAAGGAGACTCCACAACCTCCCTGGGCAGCCTGTGCCACTGCTCTGGCACCCTCACAGGAAAGAGGTTTTTTCTCATATTGAGGTGGAACTTCCAGTGTTCCAACTTGTGCCCATTGCCCCTTGGCCTGTCGTTGGGCACTATTGAAAAGAGGCTAGTCCCATCATCCTGACACCCACCCTTTTGATATTTATAGGTATTGATTAAATCCCCCCTCAGTCTTCTCTTTTCCAGGTTAAACAAACCCAAATCTCTCAGCCTTTCCTCATATGGGAGATGCTCCAGTCCCCTGATCACCTTGGTAGCTCTCCACTGGACTTGCTCAAACAATTCAACATCCTTCTTAAACTGGGGGGCCCAGAACTGGACACAGTACTGCAGATGTGGTCTCACTAGGGCTGAGTAGAGGGGGAGGATAACCTCTCTCGATTTGCTGGCCACACTTCTTTTAATGCAGCCCAGGATACCGTTGGCCTTCTTGGCCACAAGGGCACAGTGCTGGCTCAGGGTCAGCTTGCTGTCCACCAGCACTCCAAGGTCCTTCTCAACAGAGCTGCTTTCCAGTAGTTCAGCCCCCAGCCTGTACTGGTGCGTGGGGTTGTTCCTTCCCAGGTGCAGAACCTTGCACTTGCTCTTGTTGAATTTCATTAGGTACCCCTCGGCCCACCTCTCCAGCCTGTCCAGGTCTCGCTGGATGGCAGCACAGCCTTCTGGTGTATCAGCCACTCCTCCCAGCTTGGTGTCATCAGTGAACTTGCTGAGGTTACACTCTATCCCATCATCCAGGTCATTGATGAATATGTTGAACAGGACTGGACCCAGTACAGACCCCTGGGGAACACCACTAGTGACAGGCCTCCATCCAGACTCTGCCCCATTGATCACAACCCCCTGAGTTCTGTTGTTGAGCCGGTTCTCAATCCACCTCACTGTCCACTCATTCAACCCACACTTCCTTAGCTTGCCTGTGAGGATGCTATGGGAGACAGTGTCGAATGCCTTGCTGAAGTCAAGATAGAAAACACCCACTGCTCTCCCTTCGTGGACCCAGCCAGTCACGCCATCATAGAAGGCTATCAGGTTGGTCAGGCATGATCTTCCCTTGCTGAATCCATGTTGACGACTTCCAATATCCTTCTTTTCCTCTACATGCCTGGAGATGACCTCCAGGATGAACTGCACTGTCACCTTTCCGGGGATGGAGGTGAGGCTGACTGGCCTATAGTTCCCCAGGTCCTCCTTCTTGACCTTTTTGAAGATGGGAGTGACATTTGCTGTCCTTCAGTCCTCAGGCACCTCTCCTGTCCTCCAAGACCTTTCAAAGATGATGGAGAGTGGCTCAGCAAGAACATCCGCCAGCTCCCTCAGCACTTGCATGTGTATCCCATCAGGGCCCATGGATTTGCAAGGATCCAGTTTGCACAGGTGATCTCTGACCCAATCCTTCTCAACCGATGGTAAGTCTTCCTTTTTCCAGATTTGTCCTCTCTGGGGGCTGAGATGCCTGGGGGCCAGCCTTAGCAGTAAAGACCAAAGCAAAGAAGGCATTCAATAACTCTACCTTTTCTGCATTCTGTGTCCCCAGGGCCCCGTCCTTGTTCAGCAGTGGGCTCACTGTATCCCCAGTCTTCCTTTTACTGCTGATGTATTTAAAGAAGCCCTTCTTGTTATCTTTGACATGCTTTGCCAGATTTAATTCCAAGTGGGCCTTGGCCTTCTTCGTCACATCTCTGCACACCCTGACAACATTCCTATATTCCTCCCAAGTGGCCAGTCCCTTCTTCCACATACTGTGAACCTCCCTCTTCCATTTCAGTTTCTCTAGAAGCTCTTTGCTCATCCATGCAGGTCTCCTGGCTCCTCTGCCTGACTTCTTCCTCCTGGGGAGGCACCAATCTTGAGCTCAGAGGACAAAGTCCTTGAATACTGTCCAGCTCCCTTGGACGCCCCTGCCTTCCAGAGCCCTAGTCCATGGGATTCCTCCTAGCAGGTCTTCGAAGAGGCCAAAGTTGGCCCTCTTGAAGTCCAAGGTTGTAAGCCAACTCATAGCCCTCCTTCTACCTCGCAGTATCCTAAACTCAACAATCTCATGGTCACTGCAGCCAAGGCTACCCCCAAATCTCACACCCTCAACCAGCCCTTCCTTGTTTGTTAGGTTAAGGTTGAGCAGCACATCTCGCCTCGTTGGCTCCTCCACCACCTGCATCAAAAAGTTGTCCTTGATGCTTTGCAGGAACCTTCTGGATCGTGCATGGCTCGCCGTGTTGCTTTTCCAGCAAATATCAGGGTGGCTGAAGTCCCCCATGAGGACCAGGGCCTGCAATTTCAAGGCTACCTTTTTGTATGAAAAAATGGCTTCACTGACTTTTTAAAATAAGTGGCCGCTACTTTCCAACATACATCACTAGTGCCCAACTGTAGGCAAACAGAAGTTCAAAATCAGGTCTTTCTTTGTGCTTTCTCCTTTAGAAACCAAGGTTTTTAAAATGAAAAATCACCTGTTTGCAAATCTCAGGGGCTAAACTACAATGAGATAATTGTCCGTTTCACAGGGGATGAAGAACAGTTCAGCTTCACTTCTGAAGGCCATGAGATCATGACAGCCTCTGTGAAGACCATTACAATTCCTCTTTGAGTGCCCCGTGACTGATGAAGGACTGTAAGAGCGTAAAAGTCAACCAACAGCAACAGGACCCTGAAGCTTTGACAGATTTGCTGGGCAGCCCCTCGCCTGGTGGCTGCCCTCCTTGTAACCCCATGGCAGTGGAGCAGCTCCCTCCACAGCAGAAGCTCCGGGTGGGACAAGACCACCACCAAACCTCTGACAAGAGCCAGAGGAGGCCATGGCAGACTGGCTTGGGCCTCGCTCACCGTTGCTAGGACCAGTGGGGCCAAAAGCACTGTGCATTATGGGCAGGAAGCAGAGCAGTAACAAGGCTCTGCTGTTTCTCATTAGCATGCCGCATGATGGTATTTAGGACACAGTTTACGGGACTGGCAAAGGCAGGGCTGCAGATTCTCTGGTTCCCCTGTGGTGTTTACAAAGCCTTCTGTTGCTGGGGGAGCTGACTATGTGTGTTTTCCCTTTGGCAGCATTGAGATAGATAGCTTTTATTCAAAATGGGGTGAAACTGAGGTTGTCTCAGTTTCCTCCTGTTTTGGTTTTTCTTTTTTTTTTTTAAAAGGGTTGAACGGAAACAACATTATAAAAATGAAACATTTTCCTTAGTTTTTGACTTTTTATTGTTAATTGGACGTGGCTGTGATTACTGAGCACTACAAGACAGCCACTGAAATAAGGTAACTTTTAAAAAAACCCTTAAAATTAATTTCAAATAGAAAAATGCATTCCAATAATGTTCCTCCAGCCTGACAAAGAAAGCTCAAACTTCCTGAAACACCATGTTCTGGCATCTTTCAAAAATAAAACATGTTCTCATGGAAAAAAATATGCTTAAGAAGCAGTATGTTCCAATCAAAACCATGTTTCATGGGGAAAATATTGCTAATTTCTAGTAGCATGGGGGAGGGTTGGACTCCCTGGACTGGGAAGCCAAAGAGGCAGGAGCCCTGCAGCATGCTCTGCCCATGCAGCTCAGACAACTGACCAGGCATGAGGACACCACTAGCAAGCGTAGGAGCAGCCTGCTGCCGAAGAACACCACGTCTTTTTTTTTTTTTTTTTTACATTTTTTAAACAATCCACTGGGGTAGGATTAAGCTCCAGAGACAGACACTCTAATCTACTTTGGGATAACACCCAAAGGGCAATTTCCTTTTGCTAACTGGAGCATAAAAGAAGAGGAAATCCTAAGCAAGGTGTCCCTGAGCTTGCAAGGCTGTTTTGTTCCCCCGTCCTTGTGAGTGGTCTTGCTGGCCTGCAGATGGCGAGTTTGCCATTTGGAGATAGGGAAAAGCCCTGCGTCCTTAAGGGAATCTGAAAAACAAATACCGTGTGAAGGTGATAGCTAAGAGTTAACCCTTCACCCTCCCTAACACCTCTTCTATGATGCTTCACTTTGTGTGCATGAGGATATTGCCCTGAAAATGGTAATATCAGTACTTTGGCTGAACATTAAACACTATTATTTGCAACAGAAATAAGGAACTTCACCGCCCATGTCAGCAGCAGCCACAGACCACAGCACAAAATCATTAAGATTGTTCTTCCAGGAGGCAAAGTAAAGATATATGATGATCACGCTGTCATTTTGTCATCCCCCCTACGGTCTTTAGTAATACACAGGCATGAATTAAGAGATACCCATATTGACTGATTGAGTCCAAAGGTCCCACAGCAAGATCCAAGACTAAGACTCAAGCAATGACTTGCAGTGTTACTGATCTCTGTGTCACCGTGAGCCAAATTCTCCAGGGAAGTCAAAAATTTTTAGCCTGGACCCCACTAAATCATCACATACTTTTAGAGGAATATGTTTTCCATATCTGGTTTTCAAATTTCGTATCCGTGTTTTAAACTCACCTGGACTCCACCAATTTACAAAAGCAAAAATATGAATACTTCACAAAAGTCAAAATATGAGGCTGAAAAGAGTCCTTCTAATACACACCAGAATACATGTTTTTCCCTGACTGCCCACATGAAAACTCCACTAAGCTCATCCCCTGACTCGCACCTTTCCTATGGCTGGCTTCCCTTTTTTCTGTTCCACTTTCCTACCTTTCCCCTTACATTTCTGTCCTGTCCAAGGGCTACAAAATGAGGCTGGAATGTGAATCATGTATTTCCAAGAAACATAGAGAACTTTATCTGTGGGTCAAATTTTCCATTCATTTTTCAGTAAAGATTTCTGAGCCCTCCTGAGGGCCGCATGAGTAGGAATGTCTTTCCAACATGCAGCTGCTCATTAATTCTGGGAAAACCCCTAAAACAAAAAAGAGTTTTCAGTAACATAGTAATCTTTCCATTCTGAAGCTTCACTGTTATTTTGTTAAAGAAAGTACTCACAGCCATTCAAAAAAAAACACTTTCAATGAGCTATTTTGATCAGCTACACAAATGCACACACATACTGTATTCTGGCTGCAAATTTCAAATGTGGTGACAATTTGGTGCCCAAATAACTAAAAACATTGGGGGGGGCGGATTTTTACACCCCTCCTGTTCTCCAGTGCGGTACCCACTCCTCCCTGGATAGCCTGGGATTTTTACACCCCTCTTGTTCTCCAGCGTGGTACCCACTGCTCCCTGGATAGCCTGGGATTTTCCCTCTGCCGCCACCCCAGGGGCAGGAGGATCCCGGGGGGGGGAAGGCAGGGTCCTCTGCATCTTGGAGCCCGGGGCAGCACAAGGGACAGGCAGCTGTAGCTGCTGCCAGTATTGCACAAAGCAGGTAGCAGCACCCCCTCCGACATTTTCAGCATTGCAGGAGGATTCTATCTCAGCTATCAGACCGTAAATGCACTCCAAACAAGCCACGCCTGTTATATTTACACCAGGGCTGAGCTCTGCCATCTCATTCACCTCTACAAGCTGCAAGACCAGATGAGCTGCATGCTGTAACACGGCACTGGTTCAAAACCTCCTGTAAACACCAGCCTCCCCTTGCTCTGCTGCCACCAGTACTGTCCCCCACTGTCCCCCACCATTCTACAGGGAATGGCTGGGTTTTGCAAGAGCATGGACACATCTGTGAGCATATTTGCCCGTAGCTTTTCCTTTGCACACCCAATACCCAGTGTGGCAGGGCTGCTGCTGTGACTAGATTTCGGTGCTGCTGCGGGGATGCTCTCTGACCTGGCAAGCAGCTGTGGAACGCAGAAGAGGGTGGTGGTTTCCTCCAGTACCAGAAAAGGAGAAATGCACAGCAAAGGCTGAGTGGTAATAAAGAGGAAAACTTGATTTATGCTTGGAAGAGCATGTTGTTGGCAAAGAGCAGCACTTAGTACCTCATCCCTCCACCAACCCACAGACTCTATTTCTAGGTCTTAATAGCTTGTCTTTGACCCCACAACAGTTTGTGGGCCATGTGGGCAGAACTAAGGGGAGCGGAGCCAATATCTCACTAGCATATTTCACTGCCTGGGGGCACTCCCTTTGCTTGCGCAGCATTTTTTGGCTGAGTAAAACAGCATTTTTGGCTGGCTAAACCCCTTTGCCTTGCTGCAAGACTCCCTATGCCATTACTTCTGCCCTTCCCAATGCACACAGGGCTTCCAGGCTCAGCTGAGAATGAAAGTGCTACAGGTACTGGACCACTGGGGTCTTAAAGCCCCATTGCCACTTGGCACAGAGCATCCTTTTGTATCTTACAGGAGGGAAATCATTTGACTGCTGCCCCAGATTACTGCTGCCAAAAACAATCCCAGGGTTTGCTGTCACTTAGATGATGTGGTTGTGCAGGCCTGAGAGGAAGACTGCACCCCTGGCAATCCCTCTCCAGTGAAAGCACCAGCTCCCCCCACCCCACACAAGTCATTTTGGAAACTTCTGCAAAGTTCTGCCACTTCAGGGCAAAGGGTTTTAATGTTGTGTCTGCAGCTGGCTCAGTAGCTGCGCTGCACACAAATCAACAGTGAAGTGGCTCTGCCTATCCAGAGCCCCCGCGCTTTGTAGGATCTGGATCTTTCTTTCCATTTTCCAGACTTGAAAAGGTCTGGAGGGTGTTTTGCTGAGATCAGCAATCAAATCCTCCATGATTTGCTTCAAGGCCCTTTTGACATTCCCTGATAGCGTCTGCACAGTGATTTCTTTGGCTGTTTTTCTGCTGTGGGCGTAGATCAAAGCGCTCTCTCCGACCCCCCACCGCCTGCCATTCAACTTGCATTCCCCAGCCACTGCTGCTAGTCAGAAGCTTTTTTAACAAGGCTGCTTTATCACTTATGAATATTACCATTCGGCACTGCAGGTAGATCTGTGAGCGTAAATGGTGATAAGAAAGCTGCCCTTGGCAAAGCCAGAAGGAATATTGCCACGTGACAGCTCCCTTATTCTGGGCCAGCTCAGGACACCCCTCTGACAGCTGAATGGGGGTTTATATGGCAAATGTGTTTGCATGTCCCCTGCTAGGGATTACAGGAGTCGTGCTCTCTGCTGTTCTCAGGATTAAGTAATGAGGGAGACAAGTTTTTTGGTAGGGACTGTCTTGCTTCCCAAAATGTTAGAAGCACCACAGAATAGCACTAAAAAGAAGGCAATAGGAAAACACAGTAGCCACCCATAACAAAAAAAAAACAACCCAGAGTTTTGTAGAAAAGCCATTCACTCCATTAAATAGTGAGAACCAAAGGCTGTAAAGTTATGGAGGTAAAAGGTAACTGAGCAGAATTCTGGTAATTAAACTCCTTTCACTCCCCACTTTAAAGCACAGACTCACCACCCAGGACTGCCTTTGAATACTCCAGTAGGGAATAGTCATGGGGAAGTGGTGCTTTGCCCGGTATCTTTTTGATACACCTTCTCACCCTCCTCTATCAGATTGAAATATTAATAGTTGTAATTTCTCACCCATTCTGGGCAGTCAGACCTCATACTCAGTTGAACTGGCCCAGCCTAATGCCCCCTGAGCGACCCTTCCCCTTGCACTCCACACACGCTTGCTCTAGGGTTGGCTCCACATCACTCATTTATCTCAGGCTAATTTTGCTCGTGGATACCTCTCAGGCCGTACTTTGTAAGTCCTTTGTTCCACACAGTTTTATTTAAAAAAACAGCAACCCAAAGGGAAAGAGAGGTAAAAGAGAAGCATAATTCAATTTGATGGAAACAAAAAGAATTAATTATTTAATGCCTACTTAGCAAAAACATGCTTTAGCTAAACCCTGAGAGCTGCACACAATGTCGCTGGCTCTAGGAACATGGTTGTCTCTGCTGGCAGTCATTAGTGTTGTTGGTATGTACAACAGGTCCTCTAAAAATAACTGTGTTCAAATTAGATCTGCAAAAACCCCAATGCAGTGGTTCTCTGTGGTGTCCTGCCTCATCTTTTCTCACACTCGTCAAAGATTGATTTTGCCTCACCTTCTAAACTGTTTTTACCCATCTTTGGTAGTACAGACCATCAACTTGATTACTGTATCAAGGTACGTACAGTCAGGGAGGAGATCCCACATGCCTTTGTCACCATAGGTTTTTAGTTTTTAAATGCAAGTGCTAAAACAGAAATGGCAAGACACACATCTCGCATGTCCTTATTATCAATGTTTCAGCATTCACAGCTTTGCTTTTTGCAATCATCTGCTGCAAATTTCTCAAATATTATTTGATGTTACTCCACTGGTTTTCAAAAGCATTTAGAGAGAAATGTTAAACACAGTCCAGACCTGAACATCTGAAGATAGGCCTGTGGGTCAGGGAAGTACAAGTTGCAAAAGCCAGTTAGGCACAGGAGGGTGTATCTACAAAAGATACTGAAGGGTGCTCAAGCGGATAAATAGATCATTGAAAAGCTAAAACCAGCCACTGATTCTTATGTGTTACCTAATCGTTATTTCTTTGCAGAAAACTGTCCATCAGAGCTGCCTCATGTTTCATTACAAGCATCCCCTTTGTGAGGACCCTTGACAGCAACTCTAAGGTTTTTAAGTACTGTTCATTATCACCATATAAACTTGACTGCAAGGATCAGTGTTAGCTTTCTCCCCTGGGAACATGAATGGCATTGCCAGGGACACACTACCATTGCTGTGGGAAGTACAACACCTGGTTAACCTGGCATTTGTTTCATACGAGAAACTAGGCTGTGAACACTAATCATCCCTTCTAGTAACCACATATCAGTACTCTAAAATGCAGCCACTGCTATCAAAAAAAGCCACCAGTGTTTTTCCACACAGAGTAGAATAGAAACATAGAATCATTTGGGTTAGAAAAGACCCTTAGACCATCAAGACCATTAAGACCATTAACCTAGCACTGCCAAGGTTGCCACTAAACCATGTCCCTAAGCACCATGTCCACACATTTTTAAATACCTCCAAGGCATGGTGACTCAACCACCTCCCTGGGCAGCCTGTTCCAATGCTTGACAACCCTTTCGGTGAAGAAGTTTTTCCTAATATCCAATCTAAACCTCCCCTGGAACAACTTGAAGCCATTTCCTCTCACCCTATCGCTTGTTTCTTGGGAGAAGATACTGACAACCGCCTTGGTACGACCTCCTTTCAGGTAGTTGTAGAGAGCAATCAGGTCTCCCTCAGCCTCCTCTTCTCCAGGCTAAACAACCCCAGTTCCTTCAGCTGCTCCTCAATTACTCTGTCAAATACTGATGGTACACTTTGAAAGACCAAGTCCTCCCTAGAAGATGACTTCCAAGAGTCCCCTTTGTGGAAACACTTGTTTCTTTTCTTTTCTTTTTTTTTTCTTTTCTGAAGCACTGAGGAAGTTCTCAGGCAGTTGTCCATCTTCCCGGTATCTAACGGTTTGATTCTCAGCTTGCATATAGACACTAGACTTGCAACTTTGCTGTGAGCTATATTTGATGCTGTGATGTGCAGGGGAAATACTGCACAGTGTTCTATGCAATATCCAGTGCACCAGCATTTTCTCTACTGGATGGAAGGCTAAACTTGCTTTCTCTCTACTTGCAGCTCCTTTGCGTTTGCTTTACCTGGCTCTCAAATGCAAAGTAAAATCGTGGCTGTACCTTCACGTTTAAGCCATGGCCTGCGTTAACATAGAGCCCCCAGCCTCTATTTTTCGCTTGTGTTCAAGCAAAGAAATGCCACGTGAGAGAAAGAACAGCCAAGTGTAATATATTTTGTAAGAGCCAGATGGTTCCTCCAGGAAGACTCTAGACATTTCTGGCTAGAAGGAGTGCTAGATCTTCCCAACGGCATTCCTCCCATCTCAGCAATCCCACGTTGAGCCTTGCAGGGCTCCAAGAATTGGGCAGGTTTTGGAGCTGGTCACTGGAGCTGGAGAGAGAATTCACCTTGGTTTTGCGTACGTGGAGTCCCGAGTGAGAGTTTTTCACACTGGAGGAGATCATCTCCTCTCCTTAAGGGATTCACATGCTCTCTATTCCTGCATTGCCACGTCTGTTTGAAACCTGGAGACTGGGACAGACTGAAACAAATAACTGAAAATTAAGAGAGGCATAATAAACACTCAGCCCCTTCCCACCCACCCTGGTGAGTTCTGTGAGCTTGAATCTGAGCTTTCTTTGCTGAAAATTGTTTCATTTACACAAACTAATCTCTTGCACACATATAAAGAACCATTAAATACTCAAAGTCCATAATTCTCAGCAATTTTTACACAGGGCATTTATGCTGCCATGGAAATGCAAAAAGCTATGTCTGAGAGATATTTCCAGAACAGCATAGTTTTGCAGCTGGAATTATTTATAGACTCATTCCTTGGAATGCTAAATGGTTTTATCACATGTAGATATCACGGGCTAAATTGTAACCGAGCAGGGCAGAGCACCAGCGCCCCTACAAAAGCCGTTGACAGCAAGCAAAACCGTAATCCTCTAATGTCGATTCCAAGTATTACTTATGTATTTTGGTGGGTTGATAAGCATCTACGTATGGATTATGACTATGGTCAATTTTTCATCAACAATTTTCCATCAACATCTAATAAGAAGACTTTTGATTGTACTTTTGCAGTCATGTGAAGAAATGACTTTCCATAGATCAGAAAGATAATTATCATAAAGCTTACTTGACTGTGTTCAGAAGTTTATTAATTGCTCATAGAGGACCAGTGGTGGTGAGATGTCATTATAAGGAATTAAATTAAAGGAAACTATTATAAGGAAACTATTAAAATGGAACTATTATAAAAATAATACTATCAGAGTTTCTGAGAAGAAAATTCTTGAAAAATACGTTCTTGACAAATATGAAAATACAGAAATACGAGGTACCTGTTGCAGAAGCATTACAAATGTGCAGCATGGTCATATGCGATGATTGCTATGGCTCACTGAATAATAATAGCAAATTTTTGTAAGTTCATACATAGCTAAAATAAAATTTCTCAGTCAAAAAAATCAGGTATAATGTTGACATGTGAGCTACACTTTCAATGAAAAAAGAATTAAACAGCTGGCCAAGAACATATTATTTTTGTAACCACTTATGCAGCAAACCAGGGAAATACCAAAACATTGCTGATGGTTCTCAGTGCTACACATCCCTCCTCAATTTGATTATTTTAAGACAGAAAAGAACAGTGTCAAAAATACCTAAAATATAAAAAGGAAATTTAAATTAAATAATTTCAGTTTTGATAATGTATCAGCTAGTGATAACATTAGTGTTTGGGGGACATTTGTCTGCAAATTAACACAAAATGAGAACCGAATTTTTCCTCCAGTATTAGTCATGTGATATAATCTGTAACCTGACAAAGTAAGCCAGAGAGACGTCATAATTTGATCCTAGATGTTGCAAACAAAGTTTCGTACCTTTCAAAGGAATTTAAAACTAACATATTTCAGCTGATACCTTGTACATGTAAATATACATGTAACTATTGAGGCATATCTGTACAGATGGTTGTTGCTATAACCCTGCAGTTCAAAGAAGCTTCAGCCTCTCTTGCTATCAAACCCATGTTTGGGTTTTCACTAACCTCCTTATTTTCTTTCAGCCTGTGAGTTTGAAAAATGTGTAAGGAATGAACATGCAGAAAGCTCCGGTGAAGAACAAATCCTTGGGAGCACATTAACTTTGCAGAGTTCAATGCTCCAAAGCTGGGAACTTAAAGGGAATTTGCTGCTCTGACCTAAACTCAGTGCTGTAGTACCTATGTATTATCAAATAGTACTTAATTACGGAAACTTAAGATTATTCGTGCTCCTGGAAAACTCCTGCCTTATTCCATGTAAGGAACGGAGATCTGTTCCTGAATGGATAGCTATTCATTCTTCTTTTTACACCAAACTGTGTCATTACTTTAGGTATTTTTTTCCTTAATGCATGATTTTTAGAGAAACTCTTACTTGCATAGAGACAGTTAAGTGAAATAGATAACATTATTCACAGTTAAAACTATGTATTTCCATGCAATGATAGTATTTAAACACCTGTAATGATAACTCTGCCTGCTCCTTATGGAATAGGACATGGCTTGGGACAATTGAAATGAGAGTCCTCGCAGGACTTCTAACACCAAGGCAAGTGGAGGACAGGAGAAGGTTTGCCTTTACATTTCTCAGCTAGGCCCAAATATAAAGTCATAGTAGACAGCCAGAGAACATCCAGGTTAAACCTTGTCCCTAATCATTAGAACTTGGAGTTGCTGGGTTTGCTAGGCATGTTACCTTCACAAATAAGGACAAGAAAGAAAAAGGGGATGGGAGAAGTAAGGAGGAGTTAATAATCTCTGATCGTGTCTGTCATCTCTCCCTGTGAAATTTCAAAGTTCAGTTATAAGCCTTGTACTCATGCACCCAGGAAATTAAAAATCAGCAGCATGAATTTAAAGTGCTTTCAACATACCCTTCATGACCAATCAAGTAGACAAGGAAAAACAAAACAAACAAAACAAAGCCATCTAGAAAATACTTCATTTTGCCAGTTGAAATATTAACCACATTTTACAAAGTTGCAGCCTGACCGAAGGTAGATCCACAGAGCAATAAGTCACACTGAACCTCTCTTCTGGTTTACTCAGTTCCACACCTTGGGGTTACTAGTCTGTGATAGCTGCTGACCTTTTTCTAAGAACATCTTTGTCCCTGTCTTAGGACTCCTTCCTGCTAATAACGTTCAAGTATTTTTTCCATATCACTTCTGACATAAAATTTTGCTGTGTTTTTCACACCAAGGGCACAACCATGTCATTTATTTTGCCCTGCCATTTCTAGCATTGTCACCTACAGCCTTGGGCCTTCTTTTCTGACGCAGCTGGAGGATGGCAGCTGAGTGCAAAAACCTTTCTGCAGAGATTTCCATGGGTAATGTTGATTCTCCAGGCAGCTGTGTTGGTATGCAGCAAGCTTTAGAGCTCCTTTTTATAGTTGCTCAGATCAGTATGCTTTGACTCCTGGGGCCACAGTCATACTGAGAGTAATCAAAATACTGGCACTTCCCAGACTACACGTGGGTTTGTAACTTGTCCTACCAGCTAGTAACCTTCACAGACATGAAGCTGTGAAGCCTTCAGGGAATAGAGGAAATTATTTTTTATATATATATTTCTGTCCTTGTTATGCAGTCTGTTCTAAAGTTCAGTGGCTGCTGTTGGAACCATTCACATGAACAGGTTTAATCAGGCCTGCAGACTGCAATTATGTAAGCCTGATGCAATTTTCTGGGACAAAAATATGGAGCAAGTTCAGCATTTCATTACCTGTCCAGAGCCTCTGACTAAACTTGGTAGGAGCTGGTTGTAACAGGAACCAAAAGTGTCTGAATGTGATGGTGGCATTCCTTAACCTCATTAGCTGGATGAGTCATCTAGTCCTGGAGCACATTGTGCCTAGGTAGGAATACAGACTTGCAGTGATTAAAATATATCTATATAAATATATACACACATATGTTTACTTCTTACTGGATATTTCTATACTGCCAAATCTGCTTAATCTAAACTGGTTTCCCCAAGTATGGATAGCAGATTTTTTTTCAGGTCATGGGAAAGTAGCTTAAGCCAAATGGATGCTGACTAGAGTACCAACAAAGCAGGGTATGCTTGCGTGGCGCGGTTTACTAAATACAGACACAAAGATGAGTGGCTGTATGACAAACCACACAAGCTGGGGAAGCCACGTATGCTGTGGGAATTTCATTGCTTACTTGGGATACTACAACACCCAGTCACTAGCAAGAATTATCTTTTGATCTCTTCTCCACTGCTGCCGCAAGCACATTTTCTAAACAGGGGCTATTAACTGTTTCGTGAGCGGTTAGGGGTTTTTTAAAACTTACTGTCTGGATCTGGAAAAGCAGAGCTGCTAGCTTTGTTGGGAATGGTGTTTCTCACTGGTATTTCTCAATGAACAGACTCACCCGTGCCATCTTAAAAATATCAGGCACACTATATCCACACACAACATCTATATCCACACACACCTTATCCCTTTCTTAGTCCTATTGCACTTTGCTCCCCACTAACAACTTGTTTTCATTGACCTCCCTGTGGCCAGCGGAAAGAACCTCATGTAAGAAAACTGACACATTTATGATACACAAAATAATAAAAATATTTCTTCCATTCTTGGACAGATAAATAATCCTTACGGCCCCCACAGGCAGCCGAGGAAATACTTCCAGGCACAAATATTATCAAAAGCTTTCTCCTGATGCTCCTTCCCTAGTTCCGGCCTAAAAGTAACAACGGGCTTGGGGGTGGTGTGTGAGGAGCTAGGCGATGTTTCACCACTGCTGATATGCCAGGCACACGTGGTGTAGTGCACATTTCACAGCTCTGGGAAGCGTAAAGCCACCCCAGACTAATTCCTGACAAGGCTGAAAATTTTGCTGGTATTGTGATTTAACAACTGCTCTGCAGACACAAGTAGGGATGAAATACAGGGTATAAGACAAGCGGAGCTTTGAAGGCCTCAGCATGTGAAACACTTGTCTGCTGTCTTCATCTGCCTTTGCAGGGAACACATCTAAATGCCTACCCTTAAAGGGAAGTCACTATTTTAAGGACTTACTCTGGCAGCAGCGGAATGGGAATTTCTACCAAACACATTCACCATATTGTAAAAACTTCAGGGACAAGGTTCAGATCCAAAAGGGGGGGAAAAAAGTTACATAAGGTATATTTCCTTTGTGCCAGGTGGTAGGTAGGAAGGCTGTGAGCTTCACTGCTCTGAACGTCACTGACTGAAGTCTGCCCTCCTGCATGCTGCCGCTGCCACCAACTCCTTCAAAAGTAAAGGGTCAAAAATAAGTTCAGATATAAGATAAAAAAAGTAAAAAAAAAATCTGCTGATCACAACACCAAGCACATGCATTTTACAGATTCAAGGGTTTATGCATTAGTTTCTTTGAATGCCTTTAAAAGCAGCATGATATAATCTGCCCAGAAGAGAGCAGCATTGACACCCTGTGAAGGACAACCAAGGTATTACCTATTGCCAGACGGTTGGCTGGTTCATATTATCAGCCACAACATGGGGACGCAGTTATTGTTACAATTGGCACTGAAATTTAGGAATTATTTCTATTAATTGATTAACATTCTAAGTAGCTTCCTTAAGAGGAGTTATGTCAGGTTTCTTAATAGGAGCCTTTGTGTCAAACAGGCATAAATCTGAGAGAACCACAAAGTTATTATGCTTGTATTAATGCAACAGAAACTGTATATAACATTTAAGGCTTGCTGACAGTAAAAATGCACCCGTGGTATACACAAAGCTACCCTTGATGCTCTGCAGATGTATCCTTAATTAATCACAGAAACAATCTCCTGTTTGCAGGGAACTTTTGGCAGATCCATTTTAAAAGGAACATGCACCAAAGAGCCTGACATTGTCAGGTGAAGTTATAACCCTCTTAGCAAACAAGCCCGTGGCTTCAGGATTTGGGGGAGAAAGGGGTATTCTGCCTAACTGAGGCTTCCTTCTCTTCTGTGGGACAGCATCGCCTCCTATTCACAGCTCTGCCAAGGATTTTCTATGCAACTTTGACCAAGTCACTGGGGCAGAGCTGTTTGCAGAGCGTGCCTCTGCCTACACTATGCCAAGGCAACGCTGGCGGGATGTCAAAGCACAGGCTTGGCACAGGCACTGGCTGGCTCTCCCCTGGCTGGTTTGTAATCAGGTTCCAGTCCTGCCAGTACCCAAGCGTGTTTGTGGCGCCGCACAGTAATTTGAGCGGGACCACCCTCCTGCAAGAGAAGCCCTATGCCTGCTGAAGCACAGAATTCCCACCCCCACCCCCCAAAAATTATTATGTTTTGTTGAACAATCACAAACTTTTACAACCCTGTGATGGCAGTTAAACCAAGTACAAAACTCTCTATTTTTCCCCTGCCATAGGAGCTGAACTACTTCCACATTTCTGTGTGGGTGATTGCCTCTGATCCCACAGAGAGGAGGTAGCTTTCTCAAGGAGTGTGTTGGGAGGGAGCAACTGTTGATCTCCCCTGTGAAATCCCATCTGTTCTCTTCAGCAACTCTTACTCGCTGGCTGAATGAGATAATGTTTCTCCGGCAGTAGCAGTAATTTTCCAAGCACTTTGCTCGGTGCAAAGTCAGAACTTGATTCAAAAAGGACAAGCAGGGATTTAATTTCGCTCTCTCCCTTCTGTTATGCAGTGTGTTGTGAATTAGGCTGCTGGCAGTCAGGTAGGGCAGAGTCTGGGTGGGTTTCAGGGTTTGTTCAACACTTCTGAAGACAAAGAGCCTTGTGCTAATATTAGAGGAGGGTTCTGGAAAAGGGAAGCCTTTTTGGGTGTTATTTTGGGTATTATTACTCCACATTTTTGACAACCTGCCATTTATTATTTAAAGCATATTTAGATGATTGTTGGTTTATGGTGGAAACTAAGTCAGCAGAAGATAAATGTAACAAAGCATTGACTTTAATGAATTATTTGGGGAAACTAAATGGAAGAGTGTGAGGATTTGGGGGAAAAAAAGCCCAAACCAACCAAGTGAACTTAAATAGTAATACGACCACCTCTTCTCGCCAGTTACAGGGAAACACCTTTGGTTTGAAGGGCCCTACCTGCAGCCGCTCTCCCCCTCTGTTATCAAGACATTTCCCTCGCGCTAAAATATCTGAATTTTCTTCCAAGGTGTGACAGAAATACGTGTGAAACACGCAAAGGTAAAGCAATATCATGACACATCCAACACCTGTTCGCTGCCGAGGTGCCGGGGCCCCCGGACCCCGCCACCCGGCGGAGGGGAGCGGCGGGGGCCGCGCAGGTTAGGCGGGCCCGCGCCTGGGCGCCTCCCGGCCCCGGAGCTGCCCTGCCCTGCCCGGCCCGGCCCGGCCCGGCCCCTGGCAGGGGAGGCGGGACCCGGCGGCCGCCCCCGCCCCTCTGAGGCTGGCAGGAGAGTTGAACCCGGGAGCCGCTTTGCATGGGGCCGCGGCGCTGCTCGGTCTGAGGAGCGCCTACCCCGCGGCCGAAGCGCTGCGATCCCCACCCGGGCCGGGGGGAAAGGCCAAGCGCGGACGGCCGATGGAGAGGCGAGAGGACGGGCGGGAGTGGCCGTACAGGTAAGGCTGCTGCCGCTGGCGGCGCTTCGCCCCGCTTCCCCCGCCCCGGGCCCCTCCGCGGGCGCCGGCTCTGAGGCGAGTCCGCCGTCCCCGTCCCCCCCCACCCCCTGTCGTGCCCGACCGCGGCCGCCTACCCGCTTTCACCTGGGCTCTCCTGGGGCCGGGGAAGGGGGAGGTCCGGTCCCCTTTAAAAATACCGCTTTTACAACTTTCCTGTGAATCTGCGAGGGGCAGGAGCGGTGATTCGGAGCCGGTTAACCCGGGGAGAGTGAAACGTTCCTCCCGGTGTGCTCGGGGATGTGAAAGGGCGGCGGGAAATGGCTGAGGGAAATGGCCGAGGGGGCTCCGAGGGGAAGCCCCGCCACGGAGGGATGCGGCTGTCCACCTAAGGGCACCTGGCAGTAAGGACAACCTTCGCTGCCTGGAGGCGGGCGAGGGAAGGTAACTTCCTTAAAACCGTACTTCCTGACTCTTTTTATTTTCCCTTTCCACCTCAGGAATGGAGTTGAGCATGGAATTAATCTGTACTTGCAGCCTGGACAGTCACAGTCGCAAATATAAGATGTGGGGTTTTTTTTCACAGAGGTGTTAGGATTTTTTGAGTGTTCTTGCGTTCTGTGTCTTCAGAGAAACCTGTTTCAGGGGTTTCGGTGTTTTTTACACCTGTGCTTTTTGTGTTAAATTTGAGGAATACAAACGTGAATACAAAGGTGACTTCTAACTGCCGATTAGGTAATGCCAATTTGAGGACTGAATATTAAAATGTTCCTCTTCTGATTCATGCTGTATTACCCGTGATGATCTCGTGAGCTGGAGTTTACCCAAGGCTGTGCTGGTGCTGCTCCATGGGCAAACTCCTCCTCTGTGAATGAAATAGGCAGTGGTTTTTGGAAGTTAAGCCTCGATGTCTGTCTTGCCAACTTTTCTGCGTGGACAGACCCCTCTGCCTGTTTAAATTCTACAAACCCTGTGAGTGCTCTGTACTCCAGTGACAATCGGCAGGTATAAAGCGTCCTGGGAAGTTGCCATAAACTGAGTTTAGCAAGGTGACTTGATATATCAAGCTAGAACAGAACCAGACTTGCAGTTCTGAAACACTATCAGTGCCGTGCTGCCTGAGATAATGTGATATACCATTGAAAAATCATTAATACTATAAGCACTTTTGATGCTACCTATGAAGAAGGTTGACACAAGGATTTGTGTGTTTTTCCAAACCCTATACTTTCATGAAGATAATTTCAGAAATAAGCCGTTCCGAAAATAATCTTTGTAACTTGTTCTTTTTGTTATTGTTTTCCTGTGCAGAACTGCGTGGAAAGTGAGTTCAGGCCATATTTGAGCTGTTGTGCTATACCTTCATACTTTTCAACCATTTGTATTATGGAGAAAAATACCTCCCAGACTTCTGCGTGGTCGTAATTTGGATCAATTTTGTACACAACAGATCCTTTGCTCTAAAAACTCTGTACTTCTAAAAGTAGTGAAATCTGTAAAATTGACTGAACAGTGCATGTTTAAATTAATTTACTTAAAGAGCTTTGATATGCTAAATGGAGTGTAACAGTTTGTGTAAAGTAGGTTTCTGTTAGGAGGAGGTAGTTTTGAGCTGCTTTTGGAAATAGCAACTGGAAGTTATTTAAAGCATACTTGCATACATTTTTTTCAGCTGTAGGTATGTAGAAACGTTTGTACAAGAATTCCTCTCTGTTTTGTAGGGTTGATCCATATGGGTTTGAAAGGCCAGAAGACTTTGATTATGCATCCTATGAAGCATTCTTTTCCAGATATCTAGTGGTACTCACTAGAAGAGCAATAAAATGGTCCAAGCTCCTAAAGGGGAATAACAGGATACAGAAGAGTTTAAAAGGTGAGTCGTATGCCTATTTATAGGTAAAAGCACATTATGTTGGAACTAATATAAATTGTATTAAACGGGTTTGCATTTTTGAATGTTAAATACTATTTTTGTCTTCAAATGAAAAACAGTAGTATAAACAGTAATAACACATAAGCAAGTATGCTGTTGTTAGGGGAATTGTTGATTTAAAGCTTGCAAAGGAGTAATCCTTCTTTGGCATCCACTATAATATGTTATTACATCTGTAACCCAGAGGTTATGGCCGCTGGCACTTCAAGATGCCATTTTACAGCTGTTTGTTGTATTGCTCTGTGCTCTCTTTAAAAAGACATGAAATTATGTAGAAGACACTGTCTTGAACCCCAGGGATCAGGGTGTTAGGGCTCTCAGTTGCTGGCTCTTGGACAGTTTTTTAGATTGCTGAGACTTTTTAGCTCTCCTTATCTTCCTTTTGTAAAATGACATTCACCTCGCAACTAAAAAGATGTGTACTAAAAGCTGATGCCTTACTGTGTGAAGAAAGTAAAATTAATGCAGGAGCTAATGCAACATAGGAAAAATGCTGATGGAACTCTTAATGGCTGCTTCAAAAAGCAAGAAAACCTGTAGTAATATTTTATCTTGCAAGAGAGACAGGGAAAAATAAATGGAGGGAGTCAGAAGGTGGCAGGGAATCCTGTGAAACTAAAGGAAGGGGGGTTTTCCTCCCACTCTTTCTCTGGGTTATTTTTTCATATAAGCATCTAAATTTTCCTCTTTGCTCTTAATAATGCTATTCAGCTTACTTTCTCTTGGGAGTCTTTTGGAGTTGGGCGAGGTTCTCTAGAAGTATGTTAAAGAAAAAGTGAGTAAAACTAAGCAAAAGTTAATCAGGCACTGACTGTAACATAGCTGAATATTTAGAGGTGTGCTTCAGGTGCAGACTTTGACTGCTGATTCTAGTGGTTTTGTTGGTTTGGGGTCTTTTTTTTCTTGGCACCAAGAATGGGATGATAACTAGTGAGACATTTTAAGTATAAGAGTGTATTTAGTGTATGGATGTCCATTTTAAGGCTGAGGAATCCCAGAAAATGTAGGTTTGAGCTATTGCTGCTCGATCATATGCCACTAATCAGAAAGCAGCTACTTGTACACTCTTCATTTTCTTCCAAATGTAAAGAAGCTTTTGTTTAGGGCGTCAAGTTTGAATATAGTGATAACTGTGCGGTGTTTTTGAATTAGTGAGGATTTTGAGATTCTGCAGAACTTAGTCTTCTTGTTGTGGTAAAATAATCTCAGGTTTTGATTAATCGCCTTCTTCTCTTAAAATGTGTGAACTGTGACCGTGGCAGCTTTTAGCAATTTCTGCGAGTTTGTTACATTTTTCTTCCCTTGTGTTCCCTGTAGACACAGAACGCTACTGTGATACAGTGTGAAAGCCTTCGGTCTTATTTCAGAGTCAAAACTTTGACCAAATCTCTCAACTTGTCCACCAGGCTTTAGTACTGATGGTTCTGCTGCCTCACTAGTCACGTAACAGCAGTAACAGTTAATGTGGTATTAATCATCTCTAACAGGCTACTGTTTGTGAAAAATGGGATACTGTAAATCCACTGAGTGGACACAGGCAGCGGCTCTTGACTCTAGCAAGCCCTTGCAGGCTGGTGCATCACCTTTGACATTACTAACTTTTGCTAAAGATATTTGGATTTGTAGACTGCATTCTCATGTATATATGTAATTCTAAGGAGAGTGACTGGAGTAAGTAATGTTGAGGAAATGCATTCTGGGCGTAAATTCAAAGTTGTTACAATAAGCCTCCCTCATTATCCTCAGCTGATACCTCAGAAGAGGAGAGCGACAAGTTAACCTGTACAATTACTGATTTTTAAATACTTCCCTTCTTATATCAGTATTAAGATTGAAGTCTGTGGCATATGCTCTTAGAATTACGTAAGCAGTTGTTTAGGTGTGTGCTTTATCCTGCAAGATGGTCCTGCAGTGATTTCCTTGCAGGCAGGCAGAGAGCAGAAGGTCTGCCTGGTGATGCACTAAATTTCCCTCCTCCAGGACCTGACTTCATTACTGTGAAGCTTTGCTCAGGAGCTGCTGGTTCTGATTAAATTCTCCTGTGCTGCAAGTCAGCCATAAGCTAGAACTGAGAGGGATGTTTCATTTGCCGCTTCTCCACCCCACCCCACCCCACCCCCCCCCCCCCCGGAATACCCATATCCTCATTTTGAGTTCTACTGGGGCCTTTTCTAAATGCATCCTGCGCTGAATAGACATGAGAGAGGCATTGTACATGTGGTATCTCAGTAGCTCCCCATCCATTTGTCTTTACACATAGAGAATCTCATAATTCCTGTCCAGGTGAACAGGAAGAAGTGATGACTTGTGTTAAATTTTCCAGTTTGGAAATGTGGTGTGTTCACATGCTACTGTGTTTGCCTCACATCCAGGGTGGTATGTATGTATGTAATTCTGTTCTACTGTCAAGAAAAATAATTAGATTACATTTTAACAACAGTAATTAAGCAGTGCATCCTGTTACTCTGGATTACAGCCTTCCGGCAGGGCAGGTCATAGGAATTTCGGCTGACAGTTCCTTTTGCTTGTTCTCCAGTCTCTTCCTTTTTGCTGTTTTCTGATATTTTGTTTCCTCCTCTACCCTTGTTATCTTCGCTGTCTCCCCTGCACATGTGAATTTTCAGTCAGCGTTTAGTCACTCTCTCTCTGCCACTATTAAGATCCTCGTCATTTTTGCTGTTCTCCATTTGGCCGCTATCTTTATGGAACCAAAAGACAGTGTTCTGCTCTGTCGTGTTTACAGGCAGGCAACAAACTGTCTGACGTAATTGCCCAAAGTAGCTTAATTCTGACCAAAAGCATGCTATGTATAAAAAATTTGGCTGTAAGTGGATTAGTCAAAACTGACCAAGAGCAGATGGTGCTTTCTAGTCTTTGAGGCTGATAAAATACAGTGAAAAGTGAAAGTAGTGGTACTAACCAGTGGTTATAACAGGACCTGGTTAGGTCCCTAGCCTGGTGAGTTAGTGCAAGGAGCATCCTAGAAGTTCAGGTTTTGTGTTTGACTGCAACTGAACATCTACAGCACAGATCTGCTTTGTTTCTTCTGTGATGTATTCATAAAATAAAACTTTCAATTCCTTGCTGTATTCAGCTGTTTTCAGCTCTTTCCTGAATTTTTCCTCTAGGGCCCATGTTAGTTTCCTCAGCATTCAGCAGTAGTTGTTAGTAACCAAAAAGTGCAGATGCTTCTCAGTCACACTCTTCTAATATTTTAGACAAGATAAATTTTATTTTTAAATAAACTTAGTCTATGGTGTGCAGTGAAACAATGGTAATGGGGGTAAAAAGGTAAAAACAACTTTATCTAGAAGCAAAAGCCTCCAAAATTTTCGTATTCTACCATTTAACAAGGACAGGCAGGTTCAAAGTGATTCACCTATTTTTAAATCTTGTTACTGTAAGTAATGCACAGTATTGGAAAATGTTAATTTCTGCATATTTTTCTCTTGAAGTTACTTTGGGTATTTATCAGCACTTCTGGACTACTGCCCTGTGATGTAGCTGTTTTTTCTTGTAACAAGAAAAACATTAATAAAGCATGACTCTAAACCTGCAGAAACTGGCACTGAGTGTCAGAGGTAATGGAATTAAGACTGCTTTTGTTTGCTTAAAAGATGGTGTTTCATATTGTTAATGAACAGAGGCAGAAATATCACATGAAGATGTTTCTTTACTGCGATGTTTTAAAGCTTAGACTGCGTTGTGTACACTGGTTGTCCTGGGAGTGATTCTGCATGTGGATACTCAGGGCTTGGTGGTATTCAGCAGTGCTACTTTTGAGATCAAGGCCTCGGTTTGCAATGGGAGTTGGATGGCTGACTGGAGGCATTGCACAGTCCGACTTCATCTGTGAAAGCTTCTTAAATCTTATAGTGGGAGGCTATTCTGCAGCGTGGACTGTTGTGGGCTTTTTAGTTCCTAAGGATAATGTGGAAGAGGGCCTATAGAAAACAAAATAAATAGCTATTTATTAAAAACAATATGATTTTCTGTATATAATATAACATGTATAAATAATATATAAAAACATTGCAACTGTCCTTATTTTCAGAACTACTTTGCTGCTTCTGTATGCCAGTTTGCAGATCCTGGCAAGTATGGTAATGGTGCGAGGAAGAAAAGCGCCATGTAAAGGGCTTTCCATTCCTCAGCGAGTGGGGGAGCTGGGGTAGGTAGTCATTTGGGGCAATACAAACCTATGGCTGTCTATTGCCATGAGAACGATGATGCTGAGGAATAATGAGTGTATGCTGTGCTGCAGGGCTGCTTTCCCCTTGTGCCAGTGTCAAAGGCTTGTTCCTGCTTTTCTTGAATTTAATGTGTGTTGCTGGATGTGGATGTTGGCTATGCTTTCAGAATTGACAGTTTTTCAGGAAAAAAACCCACATTGGAATTATATGTCAGAATATGATAATCCAGTAGTTTAGCCAGTAAATCTGCTTCAGGAGACATTTGCAGGCTCATCCAAATGTCTCTTCTTGTTGACCTAAATGGGACTGGTTCCTCATACTCATTCCTACGTTTGCTACGTCCATCGATAGGATTTCTTGAGCATGAAGAGTTCAAATCTTGGTGGTTGTGGTTTGTTGTTTTTTTTAAAGAAAAAAAAAAACCAAGATGAAGCAGGGATTATTAAACAACCATGGAAACAAGTGAATTATTTTCAGTCTGTCTAAAAGAAGATTGTAGTTAAAGTTACTTTACAGCTAGAACAGTAGAGACTGTAGCCCACAGTATAAATCCTCGTTGAAAAGTTAAACAAAAACTCTACCCTGCAAACTAGGTGTTTATTGCAAATGTTAAGGGTAGGAGTATATGTCTCTTGGAGAAAGTACCAGATTTTAGATGGGTTAAATGTCCATTAGAGATGCATGGATCTCTCTTGACACTAGGAAAGCAGCTTTGACTCCTAAAGGATAGGCAACTATGATTAGGTGGAATGTATTTAGAAGGTGGCTGGCTGAGTTGTTGTAAAACCTTGTTTCACTCTGCTGTTTTTAAGGCCTTTAATTCAGGCAGCATTTATTTTGAGTTACTGATCTTTGTGATTGGATAAAACCAGATTAGGCAATGATATCTTGTGTGTGTGTGTGTGTGTGTCTCTGTGTGTGGGCAGGATAAAAATCTCCATTTTCATTTGAGTCCCATAGAATTTAGGGAGGAGAAGTTAATAGTTTAATTGATGTAGGTCATTAATTTAGTAAGAAATGTCTGGTTCCTTTGTCAGTTTCTTCTCCCTGAAAAAGCAGAAAGATCTTAAACATCTGTGATCTGTTTTTTTGGGTCAGAAGGGGTAATGCTGATTTAGGATTATTGTACGAATGAGCAGCAACCAGCATTGACTCCCTATTAATATTTTTCATACCACTCCCAGGAGGAAGCTGCTTTGGCTGTCATTAGCCTGATGCTTCTTCCTGCAATCTTGCATCCTAGTTATTTACACTGAATCATCTGCTTAAAAAAAAAAACCCAGAGCACACCCTGATGATGAATATGATGCAGGAGATAAAAGCTAATTTAGATTTGAAGAGACTTCCCCAGTTATTCTAGGAAAAATCATCTGCTGCTCACTCATATCTCCAGAGGCTCATTCGGCAGTAGCCACATATTTCACGTTTCTCAGTTTCTGCTATGATTTCAGTGGTCTGGTGCTAAGCTGAAATCCTAGGGTTATGTTAACATGGCCATTTATGCTAAAGTATAACCAAGCAAAGGGAAAGAGCTGTCATGTCAGAGGCCATTGGTAATATAGGGACAGAAAGTCTGTTCTTTGGAGTGAAAAAGATCAAGGGGAAACATTGCTGTTCATATCTCCAGCCGGAAGGAGGGGAATGAGAGGAAAGGATTAAAAATCGTAATGGTGGAATAGAGGAGGGAGGAAAGCCTGGGTCTGGAGATCTGTGTGGGGAGTCTGAGTGGCAAGAACTTAAGGGTGCATTTAAAATATACTGCGTAGCTGAGAAGGAAATGCTTATCCTAAATGGCAGCATAGGAGAGAAAGCATAATAATCTCTAGTCAAGAGTTTTCCTATGACTTTCTGTTGCTCATTTCCAAAAGAAAAATACAGCTGGATTTACTTATTTATTTAAAAACAATTTAAAAAATAAAAAAACCAAAACCCACCAAACTTCTTGTTTTGCAGTGAAGAGATATATCAGGAAAGGCATCCCCAATGAACACCGTGCATTGATCTGGATGATTGTGAGTGGGGCCCAAACCAACATGGAACAAAACCCTGGGTATTACCACAAACTGCTTGAAGGAGAGAAGAATGACAAGCTGGTTGAAGCAATCAAAACAGGTTATTGTCTTGATAACACTGTTTCTGTCCTGTGTCCTTAAATGTAAGAGATCAAGTTATGTAATGGAAACTTTCTGTAGTAGTGGTTTAAGTGCTGAATTAACATGCAAATTAGATTAGCCTTAAGCTCTTTAACAGCACAGATCTTTCCAGGCTATTCAAGTGGTCAAAAACTTTAAGGAAGGTTAGAAATCATTGGGGAAGGAACTGAGAACAAACTAGAAACATTATTATGTCATCTCCTAAGCGATGGAAGAGTTATAACTTTGTACCATGAGACCTGCCTTTGGGCCTGTTTCTCCTTATTTCTGTCCCAGCAGGACACTGGAAGAGCAGCAGGGATGGTTGAAGATATGTTACAGTGGCCGTATGAGGCAGGTGAAGTATGCTAGGATTTCAGCTTGAGGAAGAAGACTGCTGAGAAAGAGCTGCTGATAGAGCTATATGAATTATAAATGGTGTAGAGAGGGTGAACGGGGAGCAATTGTTATTTGTTTCTTGTAAGGTAAGAACCAAGGACACTGAATGAAATTTACCATGCTGCAGGTTTAGAAGAGGATATCACTGACTTGTGGCAGTTGTTACTGGAGGGTGTTGCTGGGGCCAGAAGTATGAACTGGTCTAAGTAGGAATTTGACAAACTGAGGGGCAGGGAAATCCACCTGGTACATGAAATCCCGAACACTAAATGTAAACCCCTGACAGAAGGGAAGTGTTGGCGGAGAAATACCCCTCCTTTACTAATCCAATTTTGTATGCGTTGTCAGTGAACATTGATCAGTGGCCAATATTGGTGATGGGGTATTAGGGCAACCAGATGTTAGACTGGCCCACTGCGTATTTAAAAGAGGCGGCAGGGGAGGACAAGCAAATAGAAGTTTGATGTAACTGATATTTGTCCTGAAACTTTTCAGCCTGCTGCAGCAGAGTTTTTGTAGAGAAGCTGATATTGACTGAATTGCCCAATTAATGAGTCAAGAGGTTGGGCTGTGATCTGGACAAGAACAATGCCAAGGTTGTTTTGTTAGAATGGCAGGTGCAGTTGTCATCTTTTTCCTCTTGAAAAAGCCAGGTAGTTAAAGTTGGGGGTTTATGGCTTTTTATTCGAGTTAAATAACCATCTGAACACTTCATTTTATGCTGAGTTTCTCCTCTGCCTCTCCCTGCAATGGCAGCAGCACTGTGGGCTTTTGGGACTTCACGCCTTAGTGAGGCATTTTGTAGCATAAACTTTCATGTTCCTACAAATATGGTAAGGACCTGGCGAAGGATCAAACTATTCAGTTGGGATGCAGCTGCTGCAAGAGGGAGTTGCAAACAATTTCTTTTCCAGTACTAGACAATGACATGAAGGGTCATATCATGGCAGTAGGTGGCTTTTCACACAGGTTATACCATGAAATAAAAATATTTCTGTGGCAGAGGAAAAATGATGGAAGAAGATAAAGATCTGTTTGTGAATTATAGAGGAAATAAAGTTTTGGAAGAGCTAGTGCATTGAGTGGAAAACTGCAGAAGAGAAAACTAACAAGGAGCAAGTGAGGGAAGGGAAAAAGAAAAATGGGTTGGATGGTTTATTGGAGGGAGGGGGGGGAATAAAAAGAGGACCTTGGACTCCAGAGTGATAGATTTCCCTTCTAGAAAGGAAGAAACTATGTGAGTGTATGAGGGAGGGAAGGACCAAAGCATTTAAGGTGAATGGAAACTTGGAGTTTAATAAACCTAGTGCTCCTGTTGACTGCAAATTCTATAGTGGGCTTTAGCTGAGGACTGTTTCAGTGTGAATTGTTTGACATTCAGTTTGTTTCTGTCTGTGTTGTTTTCCTATCATTGTAGTTATTTTTAACAGTAAACTAAGATGTGGAATCTTGCTGCTGTTCACTTTTCATGTCTGCAGTTGCCAAAATTTTCAGGCAATCGTGCTGTATTTTGTCCTGCAGTCTAGCTGTAAAGTTATAGCCCAGGACAATGCTGCGGTTTAAAAACAAGAGAACAGCAACCGTGCTGCTTTTTTTTGGGGCCTTTTTTTTATCTTAGGGTTAGGGACAGGAGGACAAGGCCAACCAAAGACTTTATTTAAAATTCAGTTTAAAACATGTGTAAGAGCCAGTGTGTCATGTTTCTTTTACATACCCAGAAGCTCCAAACAATTTTCATGTATGTTTGAAACTGATTTTCAATATGGGAATGTCTTTAATGGGATATAATCAGGTTTAAAAGTGCAGGTAGAATGTGTAGAGGAATGGCCTAATCTTCCAAGAAAAATCTGATAGAAGTCTTTCAGCTAAATAAATCTAAACTGTCCTTTTGCCATTTTTTGCCCTTTAACTTGCTGATTCTTAACTGATGGGCTTTATTGCTGATTTTGTGTATATGATATTTGCTGTTTGAACGTACTTTATTTTTTTAAAGAAATGTAGGAGAGAGCATAAACATAAAAATAAGACCTTAAAGAATGCAGGTCTCTAAATTTTGATGGAAATTTTCTGGGCTTAATTTACATATGCTTTGCTCTTCATGCCCTAATATAGTAAAGTTTAGTAGGACAAATGACGCTGGCAGGATAAAATGTGGCTGCTCTCCTAATGCAAGGGCTACCTGCTGGTTACAAAAAGGCTGGGGTGTAAGTTGACTTAGCGTCCTTGCAGTAAGTCCCTCTTAGGCCAGGCTACTGAATTCCAGAGTAAGCATGTCTGTGTCTGCAAGGCCTCTCACAATCACGTGCAGCTAATATCCACGTTTCCACTCTTGCATTTCATGAGGAACAGTTGTAGGTGCTGTGAAACCCAGGTTCTGATATTTACCAGTCAGCGCCCTGAGCCTGCACTGCACTGCACTGTATGACTGCTGGCATAAGGATCTGACTGCGTGGGTTGGACAGTAGTTACAAGATCTTAGTTTAGTTTGTGATGGCTTCAGAAAAGTAATTCAAACAATACCCATTGCCACTTAACGGGAGACACTGAATATTTTACTACCAAGCACTAATAAGCTTCTCTGGGGTTAAACTATTAGTGGAGGTTGGGAATTTTTACATGAGTTTAGGGCATTTAACCATGCAAGAGCAAGGAGAACAGCAGTGTCAGCTCTTTTGGCTCTCTGTAAGAGAACCCATATCAGGTTATATCCAAGCAGCAACCTCAGTCTGGTCTGAACAGCTAAAGGAAGATCTGGAGGAGTAAAATGTGTAGTGATGTTTCCTCAGAATGTTCTTCCTCGTCCCCAGTTATCTGTGGCTTGGAGTTCCTGAGTCATATGCTACATGTTTGTAGTTAATAGCACCAGATGAGGAAAAATTTCACAAAAAAACCTGTTTGCTCCTTTTTCATATCATCTACCTTGCTCGTGATTTTGCAGATTTGTGCTGTCTTGCTCATAAGCTCTAATCCACCTTGTTTTATGCTATGTATGGTAGCCATTTCATACCTGTGATCTTCCTTGTTGCCATTCTCTTCTGTAACTTCTCCAATTCTGATATCACCTTTTGGAGATGAAGGGGACTGGAAGTTATGCAGGTGCTTCTTAGATTCATACAGTGGCATTACTGTTCTTTCGTAGGAAATCCTAACTGTGTTTGCTTTCTTGATTGCTGCAAGCTATTGAACTGTTATTTGGTACTGGTGGTGAGGGGTGTCAGGCTCAGTTTCTCTGATTTTTAGTTCATAGTAAGCTTGACCTTAACTTAAACAAACAAACAAAAAAAACCAGCCAAACCTCCAAAACAATTTCTAGTTCCAGGTGATGCAGGGAAAAGCTTGAAGATGAGACCTAAATATCTAGTTGTAACAAATTTAAAATACCCTTTATTACTTGTACAAGTCAAAATTGATGACCTAACCTTATTATTCTGGAGGTTTGCAGTGGAGTTTTTGAATGCTTGTAGTTGGTGGTTGAGGTGAATTTTTGTTCTGCTCTCTACTAAGAAAGAAAGAAAAAGAAATTACCTGCCTGGAAGCTGTTCAGAGCAGATGCAAGTTACAGACGTAGCAGCAGTAAAGAAGTGACTGTAAGTGTAGTAGAGGATGTTAGTACTTGTGTAATTGTAATTGTGTAATTGTGATACCAGGTATCGAAATAGATGTCTGTTTTATAAACTGAGGCTAATGTGGCTTTCTACCTATATTTGTATAACTGAATGCGAGGTAGAAATATTGCAGACTTGTGAAAGGGAAGAAACAAGCTAGCAGTCTTCTCATGGTTGCTGCACAGAGATAAATCAACAGAAAAGGAAAGGTGTTGGTTTTGTTTCACAGCAGCATAATACTGCCACCTCACAGCACTGAAAGATCATTTTAAAAAATGCTTTTGGGATTTAATCTGAATTTACTGCAAAGGAGTAGCTAGTCTTTTCTTTGTGGCCTTCTTCCTGGTCCCATGCTCCTATACCTAGTTTGGTTATAGCCAGCAGATCTGCACACAACCACAAGATGGTCATGGTTTTGGGGTTTATCTAGCAGTATAAAGTCTTAATGTTCATTTCCCTGCTTGAAAAAAACTCTGATTTTTTTTTTTCCCCAAACTGGACTAGTTGGAGGCTGTGTTCCTTTGGATGCTAACGTCTGTCAAGAATGAAGTAGGTTAATGGATAGCAGGTCAGAGAGTGGGCTGCATGGAGTTGGAGAACGTGTTTGGATGTCTGCTCTGGGACAGGTGTAGAGAAGTGGGGGTAACTGCTCAAGTCAGGTGAACAGCTCTCACCTGATCCTGCCATTTGCCTTGAGTCATCTCTGGCAGCCATCTTGTAGTACGGTAAAATGTATCAGTTTGTGTGTGCTTGGGGAGTGGGTTGACTTCCCTCACCTTGCAGTCAGAGGAGCCTCAGAGCTGGAGGAAGAGGGAGAGCATGCAACTGGAGCAGAAAGGGGAGGATGGAGAGGAAGCAGGACACCCTGCTCTTGTGCCAGATTATTACCTTGAGGGCACCAAGTCCTGTGAGACCATGCCCTATATCTTCGATTAAAGGTAAAGACTTTTAGCTCTTGTATCTTGTTTTTGTCCCCATCCCTTCCCCCAAATCAAAATACTGTTAATAAATATAAAGAAAAGTTTTAAATCCTTCATAAAGTAAGGGAAGACTTCCCGCAGTCCTTGTGGGAAAAACATGCTCTGCAATCAAATCAAATTGGAGCTTATTCTCTCAGCTGCAGGCCTTCCTCAGGCTGTGAAGTTGAAGACGAGTTTGGTTTGAGTAGTCTCTGCTCTGTACGTGATGGGCTTTTCATATTCCCCCCTCACCCTTGTTCTGCATAGCTAAGAGGAAGAGCCATAACTGAAATGTCAGCATTAATCTTTTCTGTAACATCCAGCATATACTTTAATAAACAACAAATTTTGATTATGCAAATATTATGCTGCTCTTCCTATGATGAAGAAACAAAACAAATTTATTTATCCTATAACTGGCAGTTGCTCAAGTCCTTTTAAAAATTGTCTTTTTTTCCTTGAGGTTTTTTTTTTTCAGTCATGTGAGAGATGAGGTGAAATATTTCCGTGCTCTCCCATTTCTCTAAGTGATTTGTTCACTTTAAAAGGAAGAAATAGTGATTAGAGTGATAACTTTTTAATGCTTGTGACTTCCATGACATTACTTGTGATTTTTGGGGAGCTGTCTTCCTCTGGTTGCTTACAGCTCAACTTTGTATCAGAACTGTAACAGACTTCTTCCTTTATGCAGGAAAAGGCAGATAAGAAGTCATAACTCTTAGGGTATAGATCTCTGTACAGTAGTGCTGTTACTGATTTTTTTTTTTTTTCTAAACCCAATATTTTTCTTGCTAAATATAACCAAATCAACTATTCATATTTTATCAATGTCTTTGGTTTTGAAAATCTTTAAAGTTGCTTTTGAATAGGACTCTTCTCCCAACTTAAACATCTAAAAATCAGATACACAAGTCTGGACTAGTGACCTTGGTTTCCCTCTTTATAGAGTGAAACAGGCCAAAAATTAACTCTGCCTGTTTCTTTCCAACAACTAAAGGGAGTTTGGGTGACTAGATTGAACTTGCATGTCTAATTTTTAGACCTTTGTAAGGACAGATGAGTCCTACTATTCGTGTTTGGTCTGGAAGAAATGAATGTTTTGAAATGTCAGTAATTGCATAGTCCTTACTTGTTTTAGGATTGAGCTTGAAGCTTTGCTGCTTGGATATCAAAAAAATCGCCCTCCTTCATCAATGGAGAAGCAACTTTTCTCATGGTCACATCATGGAGAAACTTAAAAACCTTTAAAAAGGTGATTTAAGTACAAGTTACCAGCTGAAGAAACAGGATTTTTTTTTCTTTTTAGCTCTTTGGGACTGTTTGGTAGAAGTTCACTTAATAAGTCAATTGAAAGTTCACCTGTTTTATTATGAGAATATGCTTCCCTAGAGGCGCAGCTCATTTCATGCCACTTGGCTAGATAAATTTGGTATGTGTTGTTTCTGTCAGTCTAAACGTCTGGTTTGCTTTCATTTAAGCCTTTGCAGTCAGATGTTGAGAGAGCCCAATCTGCAGGAGAATTTCTTTAGTACGGCTTGAAATTTATTTCTGTACAGTAACAGGATTCATCTTTCTAGGAATGGATTATCCTTGAATGCGGATGGCCTTCTGGCCAAAATGGAGGTAAAGCTGTCTCTTAAAGTTGATCCACCAATACTACAGTTCAGTGAACCAGAGTGAAGTTTCAGTTGTACTTCAGAAGAGCTGTAAAAGTTTGTTTGGAAAGTGAAGGAGGGAATGGCTCTTAACTTCATTCTTTCTCCCTTTTGTCTAGACATGAACAGAACATTTCCAGATAATGTAAAATTCCGCAAAACTGCTGATCCCTGTTTGCAGCATACGCTCTACAACGTGCTGGTAGCATATGGGCATCATAATAAAGCAGTAGGATATTGTCAGGTATGTAATCACTGTTTTTTAAACAATGCTGCATTTCACCAGTGATAATTGTTCTTGTGCATTTCTAGAAGCAGATCCACAAACTATTTCTGTTTTTAAAATAGCGATGGAGAGGGAAATTAATTGCTTCAGGCAAGTTCAAATGTCCTTGTGAGTTTCTCTGTGGCCTTCTTCAAAGCTAGCTTGATCACGTTTGGTTCCACTTGTTAGCTGCAAAATAAATGTTTTGTCACACGTGGTTGTATCAAGATTAGTTGCTTCAGAGAGGAAGAGAAAGCGAGCTTGCCTTTTCGTCTTCTTCCCGCCTGCCATCTTTCCCAAGAGTCCTTGGTACATGTGACGAGACATCCTGAGATCGCTATTTCCTTTGTTTTCACTGTCACATTTTTCAAAATACAGGAAGAACAGCATTCATCCGACATCATGTAGTTGCGGGGGAAAGTGGTAGCATTTATTTGGTGCCATCTTCCAGTGTAGTCAGGCAAGTAGGAAGAAACTTGTTTGAAATTCAACCTGATACTGCTTAGAAGGCAGCTCAGAAAAGCTCCAGTCGTCATTGCCAAGTACTGTGAAGTTTTCTGTGGGGCACAAAGTTGATTTGTGACAGTAAAAAAAAAAAGTGGCCATCTTTAAGGACCGTAAAGAAGCAGAAACTGTCATGAGCAAAAGGTGTTTTCAGTTCACTTATTAAGTCCTCTCCTCTCTCCTCCCCTTCCTCACCAAGGGTACATATGCTAACATATACCTCATGTTAGTTGAGAAAGTTAGTACAGTAAATACAACTGTTCCAAAGTTAAAGGAACACGAATTGTATTTGTTGAAATCTGGAGAGGAGAAGACTTAGAAGGACTTAAACCTAGACTGAAGTCACTAAAAATTCTGAAGTCACAAAAAATTATTTTTGTGTATCCCAACTGTTTTAGTACAGAAATTATTTGAAGAATGGGAGTAAAAGATGAATGATTTTTATTATTTCCAGTATTATGTATTTATTAAAATTTTGATATTTTGAGACTAACAGAAGGGGTTATATGGAATTATATAACAGAATTATAAATATTCTCTTTTGTGTCAGACTCCTATATAGAGGTCGTCATACCCACAAACATACATAACTTCTAAACCATGCTAGTTTCTACCCAAAATATATGTCCAACTGTTACTAAAAAGTCTTGGTATATTAACTAATGGACTAATCTTTGCATTTTACCTTGACATTATGAACACCAGAGATGAAAGAAAAAGACTTGAAAAGCCTTATGTGATTTCTTTTCAGCTCTGGTCTCCTCACAAGATGAATGTTATCTTTTCTGGATAAATAATTAGAACATAAACCAAAGGTCAACATCTGCTTTCGAAGGCATGTTGTAAATCAAGAGAAGTTTCAGGAAACCACCTTTTCTGTTAGTGAAACAGCAGGCTTCATCAAGATAGATATAGTGATACCCACTACATAAGAGATCCTGTAAATCCTAGAAAACTCAGAGTGAAAAATGGCTTTTTTTTTTCCTCAAGTGTTTTGCAGAGCTCTTACTCACTGAAGGCCTTTCAAGGGTGATTTCCATAATGCTAGTGAATATCTGGTACTTACTGGCATTTAAGTCTCCCATCCGGGTGTGTATTAGGCTCTACATTGTGATGCTGTGACAGTGGTACAGTGTTGGCTGCCCTGGTATATATAACCTGCAAAATTTGGTGTCCTGTGAACATACGTCCCAGAGTGGGTTTTGGTCCATGCCGTGTTAAATGTCAGCCTCTTGCCATCGTAGATGCAATTACTGAGATAACTGTCCATGTGGAAACAAATAGTTGCCTTCTTAACTAGAAGGCCAAGCACTGTGTAAGGCCATGCAAGGTCTATTCAAGCCATTTGTGTAACAACTGCTGTAGTGACTCAAAGCTTGAAAATGAAACATCGGAGAAGATGCAGTGTCCTAATATTTCCATGTTCCGAGAGTGTTGTGAGGCCTTCTGAGGTGGGACAGGTGAGTCAAATCTGTTGAATGCAAGAAAAGAGATCTCAGTTCAGAGAGGAAGTCGTAGCTTCCAGAGGCTGCAAGGGGTGTTCTTTTTGGTAGCTGTCATCTGGCTCACAGCCATAATTGGCAGCACGGCAGGGTCCCCAGAGACAGTGGTACCTGTGGCGTTAGGCATGCTGGAGAAGTCCATCTCGGGGGGAGAGAGAATAGGGAAAAGGCCAAAGAAAGGGACGAAACAGAAGAAGGCAATGTAACTAACAGCAGCCTTCATAGCCTGTAAATGTTTAAAGATAATCTTCTGTTAGCTTAGGAAGACTTTGGGGAGGTTTGCATCTCAGAGGCAGCTTTTGTATATTGTCGTACTGATGTGGTGTCTATGTTATTATGGTTGTTGGCTTGTTTACAATGAAAAGACATACTTAAAAAAATGCTTAAGGAAGTGGACTACTGTGCACCTAAATCAGTTACGTTGCCATAATTTGGCAGTGTTATGGTGGATACAAGAGGAAAAAAAGTGCCTGAGACAGAGGCAATACATTTACAGGGAATACTACTTCGTGACCTGCATGTTCTGTATGCTACTTCTCCAGTCAGAGGGTGTCAGTAATGATTACAAAAATTGCACAGTTGCAATTTGGCCAGTCATGACTTGACTACTTTTGACAAATTTTCTGGTAGCTCTTCCAATCCCCCCCACCTCCTAGTGTTTACCTTCTGTTTGCATGTTGAAAGGCAGGAGATGTAGTGGCCAGTCATTGACTAGCATGTGAAGTACTGGAGGTATTATGGAACCAAATGATTTGTATACGGTCATTTGAGTTAAGCAGCAACAGCTTGTAAAAGCTGCTGGAGCTGCAGCTTTTTACTAGAGTGTTTGGGTCAGGCATTCTCCTGCAGCTGCACTGTCTACCTGCAGGTGTATTGTGTTTGTACTACATGTCTAATACAGCTGTGTTTTGGTTCTGGTCAAAGCAGTCTTTTGGATTTAACAAAAAAAAAAAAAAAAGAAAATTGAAGGTAAATTATAGGCTGCTAAGCTCTTTCTTTTCATTTTTTCCTCTCCTTGATCTTTGTTAATAATTCTTGTTAGCTGTCATCATGCAGGTTTAACAACTTACTCAACTGTTGGCCTTTATTACTAGATTTCACTTAATACGCCCACTTTGTAGAACTGTAGTAGTTAGCCCTTAATCAAAAGAAATAAACTAGAAACTCATAAGCATATGCGTCTTAAAACCATTCTTTCTATTTCAGGGCATGAACTTCATAGCTGGATACCTTATTCTTATTACAAAGAATGAAGAGGAGTCCTTTTGGTTGCTAGATGCTCTTATTGGAAGAATACTGCCTGGTATGCAAAAATGTGTATAGTTGTATTCATATATTGGAGCTTGGCTTTTATTTTATCTTTGAGTTCCTCTCCATTTTTAGAGGTTTTAGATTTTAAAATGGACTTGCATGGACTGAAGATTCTCTAGGGTCCTGGAAATACAGGGCAAAGACACAGCACACAGGCAAAACTTGTCTGGTTTATAGTCAGATTTTAGTCTTGATGCAGTGGTTTATGTATATGTTAATTTGCAGTCTTACTTATACCTGTTAGGTAGATATCTTCTTCTATCAGTATGATGCTGGGGAACAGGACTTGCGAAGGTTTCTGAGATATGATAAGAGACACAGATGAAGCAGTGGCTGCAGAACGAAGATGGGAGGTGTGCACAGTTTGAGCGCAGAGCCTGAAGTAGGAATTGCCGGTGGCTTGAAGTAGGAATTGCCAGTGGCTTGGCTGGAGGCAGCGTGAGCTTTCTTTAGAGGTATTTGGCAAGGTGGTGGTAGTTTCTGCTGTGTCCCACATTTCTGAGCGGGGATATCTTGGGCTCTTTACACATGGTGATTTCGAAACAAAGCAAACGTATGTCAAAATCCCTGTCGGTGTCTATGTGAAGTTCTTGTCAAAGCTGTGTTATAATCAATGGTGATCTAGCTGGGTTGGTCAACAGAGTCCAGATGGAAATTCTGCACACCCTAAGCTATAGGTAATATCTACATCTCATCAGTTCAGTAGCCCTCTGGGTTCCCTTGCCTGGATCTCTGGGTTTGCAGGAGGTATTTATGCACTGAATTTTGCCCTGTGTATAAGCTGAATCTCACCACATGCTTGGAGGAGTTTAAAACCAAGCAGTCATCAGACACAGCTATATTTTATACTCCTGTGAAATACATTTGGGAATGTTCTTTCCTGGGATTTAATTACAGAGGAAGAATGGTTTCATCGTGAATTCCCATTAGCATTGCAGAGGACTGACTACAGTGACACCCTTAATGCAAAGCCATACTCAAAATGGAAGACTAATTTTTCTACAAGGAGGTTTTGAAATTCCCTATTGGCCTGGTTTTGCTTTTGAACAGATATTTATTCCAAATGGCTAGAGACTGAATTTAGTATGACAGTGTCAACTAAGTGCTGGCCAAGGACATCAGGGTTGATACTTACTTTCACTTTTGCTTCTTTCTGTTCTTGTTTAAGATTAAACAACAAAAAAATGTGTATAATTCTTGATTCGTTATTGAACAGAAGGGAAAGACTTTGAGAAAGAAGGAGAAAGAGCTGAGGGAATCTCTTACTGCTTTTGAATGAATGTAAGAAATTCTTTTACACTGAATACACCCTATAGAAACTCAGATTTTCCTTGCATATAAGCGGAGCGGCTGGACTTCGTTTGCATATTGAAGGAGTAGAGACAAGCAGGGAGTGCTATGACTTGTTGAATCAATCTGCAAATATTTGAGGGTCTGCAGCCTTGAAGTTTACTTTCAAGCTATAAAAAAGGTCTAAAGAAAACTCTCTGTTGCTTTTGCTCAGCCTTGAGACCTATAAGCTGTGCAAACAGGTCAGAGACTTGAGGGCTGCTGTCTGCCACGTGACCTGCCACTGGCTGACATCAGCGTATGTCTTTCCATTGACATCAGCGCGTGAGGGATAAGGCCCTCAATAAAAGGCACATTTCACTGTGATGGCAAAGTGATGGCAACTTTGGCTTTTAATCTTTTTGATAGTCTTGCATGTTTTTATTTGGGGCAAGGGAGTAGATTCAGGATTTTTTTATTCATTGTTTTTTGGTAGGGATCTTACTTTAGTCTGTCATAAGACCTTTAGTTCTTCTTGTATATCCTTCTTCTATGCGTTGCTAATACCTAAATGACAAAAGTTGCTTTTATTTTTTTTCCCCTCTTAGTTGTTGCATTTATCTTACACCAGTAGCATTGGTGATGAGAAGAAACTCATATTGTGAAGGGCAATTACTGTGTGTAAAGACATACATTTACTGAAGTTATATTTATAGATATATTTTTACTACCCTGTGACAAGAGTCTTGTTACAGATTTTGGCCTGGGTTCAGCACATCCAATCAGGCGTCCGTCTGAGGTGCTGAAGTTAGAAACACGCGTGCTTATGTTTCTTTGACAGTCAGTGGGGAAGGGGATATCTGATCAGAATTGCTGATCTGAGTGTGCCTCTATCTCCTCCACAGTCAGTTTTAAGAGAGCTTGATGTGTCTCTTCCAGCTTGGGCACCTCAACAAGAGACCAAGTTAGGTACTATTAATCTCTCATGTAGTAAAAATATTTGTATTGAGTAATAAAAAGCTTTATTGTCAGAAGACTTGTTGCCTGATGCTCTACCCCACCCCCACCCCAAATTTTCCCTCCCTTTTATTCCCACTACCCTCCTATATCATGCTTGAACTGTGCATTTACAAAAGTCAGAGCATGACGGATAAAATAATTGGCATAATTTCAGTAAAGTAGTGCGTGTGTATGTGGGGGAGAGAATCAGACAGGCAGACTGTCTGCATAAAGAAACTAACTCTGGTAAGTAAGTACTGCCCTTCTGTTAACAGTGCAAGGGAGAGCGCATTTCAGTTTAAAGCCTTATTATTATTTGTTGGGGAGGCAGAGAAATATTGTATATTCTCCAGATCTTCAGAGGGAAAAATAGCAATCATTTTTTGTTGGATGTTAACAGTCTGATTAGCCAACATTTTTTCCTTTAGTTTCGTTGCTGATGCTCTTTTTCTTGATACGTTCGTGCAGATTGTAATGTATTTTCCCCTTTCATGGCAACGGATACCCCTCCAGGTCATGTCCTCATTTTTTTGAGTGTGTCCTGTCACAGCCAGTTAAATCAGTGATGATTTAGGACAATTTAGCAATACCTCCTCTGCCCTCTGCTGTGTCCCTGTGAATGCTCCCTTCCCCTGGCCTACAGGCATTTAATTACATTAAACAGCTGCTCAGTACCTTGATGCTGACAGTGTTGTTTTTTGGTCAGCAGATGAACCAAGCCAGCCACAGATCAATGTCATTGATTGAAAAAAAAAATGTTGAATGTGACAGACGGGAGCACTAGTGGCAGCTTTCTGGGGAAGAGACAGAGAAGGGCTCCCTAAGCTATGGCTCACCTCCCCTCTTCTACTGCTTTTTAGGTCTGGGTGGGGGTATGTACCATAGGATATGATGAAGGTGTAACTGTTCCACCCACTGACAGGAGTGGGACTCCATCAGTAGAGGTTTTCTGGATGAATTGTTCTTTTACACTCAAGTGGAGGTGGCACAGCTGGAAGAGTGAGCCAGCAAAAGCTACCACTGGGTTTGTTGGTCTGTGGAGTCGTGTGCGTGCCGTTCGTCTGGCTGAACATACACTGCTGGGTACAGCTGGGTGAAGCCAGAAAGATCCTGCTTCTGCTAAAGCCAAGCCCATAGTCTCCTGCCTGTTGTGTCTGTCAGCTGCTCAACCAGGGATTTGGAGGGATTAGGAGCATATCTCATTTAAACACAGCAAAGGGGAAGAGAATTGTTTGTTTAACTGAAGTTTTGGGTGTTACCAAGATCTTTTATTCCCAGGTCCATTCAAAACAGATGGCTGAGTAGGCAGTATTGCCCACAAGAAGCAGTATGGATTCAGTTCAAGCTCAGAGTGCACGTGTCTGCAATTTGTATTCAGCGTAGCTCTAGTGTTTCTGTTCTGTTTGTAGCTCTGGTTCTTGTTGAGACTTTTTTTTGTTCTGTTGAGGAAATATTGGGGAGGATGCTTTAGAAAGCATCAGGAAGGTAGGAACTTTTAACTGTGGTACTTTGGTGTGTAATTTAAGGAGCATATTTGTCCTGTTTTACATATTTGTGATTAAATAGTGAGTTTAAGAGAAGAAAAACTTGACAATTTGGACTCGCCTTAGCATGACAGTTATGCTTACATATAGCAGAACGATTTCCCTCTGCTTCAGTGGTACTCAGTTTGAAAGCAGCAGTGTTTATCAAGATATACTCTAATTAGTCTACTAGACTGTCATACTAGAGTGAGTTACTCTTACTGAAAACCGTTGTAGAATAACTCCTCCAATGGTTAAGAGAGGACTTATTTCTACACTAGCGTGTTCATGGCCAATTTTATATCCTTTTATTCTTGTGCCAATGCTGACTTTTGGGGGTAAAAAAAATCATCCTCTCTTGTGCTTATCTTTCATATATTTGTAGGATACAGTCAATGCATTTTACAGTTCTTTTGTATTACTAAGCTGCTTCAGTGGAACTGTTGCATTATATTCTTCTCTGTTCCCATGTTAGCCTAATGATTATTTTGTGTGCCTGTTCCAATTTGAATTGATTTTTTTTTTTTTTTTTTACTTGATCACAATAGCACACTTCTTTTTCCAGGGGAAATCTGCCAGTGCAGTGGCATTATTTCTCTCTCTTAACAGCTGAAGGTGTTTTATTTGAGAGAGAAAAACTGTAGGATCTCCCTTGCCTTTTTTTTCCCTTGTGGCACTCTGGTTTTGATTTGTGATCTCAGTAATAATGCATGTGCTATTGCTCCTCTCTCATTGTCAACAGATGTTTTTTCCATGTCTTATAGGAATTCATAACATCTTCTTGCTGAACTTTATTTGCACATTCTTGTCCTTGTTATTTTAAATATCATCATGTCTCTCTTACTCCAATCTTTTCACTATGTTACTCCATTGTGCCTTGTGTATTGACATGGGACAATGTCTCTCTAGTTTAGGATTGTTAACAAATACCAGCTTTTTCTCCAACATTGTTAATAAATTTTACATTAGGAGTAGCATACAAGCATTCTTCAAGGATCAGTCTAACAACCTTCGTTCAGCCTGGTACTTTTTAGCCTTTTTTTTTAAATTTTTTTTTACCCACATGTACTGCCCGATTGTTTATCAATAATTAACAATAAGAACAGACTTTTGAATTATGAAATAGTCACAAAAGTAGTAGACTGCACTGAACTAACTGGCATTATCTGCAAGGACACAAGGTGCAATGCAAGATACCACTTCAGTGGGTAGTGTAGCAACTGCCAGCTAAGGCAAATGTCTGCATGTTGAGATAATAGATATGTAACGCTTTTTCTGTTTTGAGCTCTCTAAGGTTCTCTATTGTATCAGCTGTAGACTTGCAGGTACTGTTGCATAAGAGATTAGGCACAGTAAAAGACATGAATATTTGAACTGAATAATAACAGTTACATACCTAACTCTTGCATATCCCTCTCTTGAGTGATTCATGTTATAACACTCTTTGAAGTCCCATCATACAGACTTGCAGGTTTGAAGGGGAGGGCCACTTGAGAAACGTAGAATGCTGTACTACCTTTACAGTATTTCTGTTTAGACTGCTTGCTTTTAATTGCAGTTAAGCATATATTTATTTCATTCCTGTGGCTGAATTTATTTTAATACCCTGAATGGGTATTGCCAGGGCAGCTGTATCTCTTAAGACCTGCTTCTCCAAAGGAGAGTGGAACTTTGTTTCACATGAAGCATTTTATTCAGCTGTGCAGGTAAAAGACTGCTAGACCTAAATAGTAGTAACGTTGAGCTGAATTTGCAGCCTGTGAAGGAGACTGTTGTGATTAAAAGCTTGTCCTTTCACAGAGGAGGCTTGAGCACCGCAGGCATGTGCCTTTGGTGAGGAAAGCTTCTTGCAAGGCTATGCATAACACGAACGACTTCATGTTTGCAAAGTAGTTTTTGATAACAAGCTTTTTTTTTTTTAATAGCACCATCAACCCAGAAAATTTCAGCAGATTGGTCAGTTCTGGCCTGTTTGCTTATCCTCCTCCTCTGGCAGCACCAAGCTACAGGGCCGTGAGCTGGCAGAGTGCTCTCTCATCCTTAGAGAGTTCCTCTGTGATAGTGTGTGGAGCTGTAGCAGTGCACATCTCTGGAGTACAAAGTCACATTTGCCACTAGGAGAGAGGAATGCTCGGCTGGTAGGCTGAATAATTAGGAGATTTGAAATATGGGACTCCAACATGCTTTACTGTTAACCAGCAGCCATGGTGAAACCATTAATCTTTGAACATTAGAGGTCAGTTTTATTTACCTAGGAATTAACCATGCAGTGTCCTTTTAAGCTGAAGGTGGAACACAGGAATCACCATGTGTCTGTATTTAGAAACCATGATAAGCCTGACATGTTTATCACTTACAAATCTGAACTGCTGGGGAATCTGGGAGACTTGAGCAAGCAGGAAATGAGTAACTGATGTTTTTCTTCTTTAAAATGATACATATATTTATACTTCTGGAATAACTTATTTCCCATATGTATTGTATACTCTCCACCTCCCCCCACCCCCAAATCACAAGCCTCATCAATAAAAGAGCAATTTCAATATTTGTAGGTGTGCTTTAGGTAGCGGGTAGAAATCTTAGTTTTGTCTAAAACAGAGGTTTCCTGTACATGTCAAGAATATGCATGTTGTCAGCCTTGCTTTTGTGAGGAAACATGCTGAGTTTCAGCTGTGCAGCAAAAGGACCCATAAGTGTTTGAAAATGCTGAAGAATATTGTGTTCCTTGATACGGCTGTATTTATACTGGAAGAGGGACCTAAATGACTTATTCCACCCAAAAAAAGTAAAGTATGCCACTTGCCTTCTGGCAAGCAAGCATTGTATTAATATAATTTCATTATGCTGAACTTGAAAGTATTTTCAGTAGGCCGCCTGTGGTACTACTCTGGATGGGACTGCAACCCTTGGCTATCTGTGCAGGCAGTGGTATTTGACCCTTTATCTCCCCAGTGAATCAAAGTTTCACCCCTTTCAAAAGCCACCAGCAAAATAAACTTTTCAAATTAAATCTTAGTTCAGATAGAACTGATCAAAGGTAGAATTCCCTGGCTGCGTACAAAGGACGAAGGTAGGTGGAGTGGTAGAAACCCGGAAGTGTGGGTTTGGGAGAAGAGGTCCCCTTTTTTTCTGGATGTGTAAAAACCAATTGGTGGCCAAGCCTTAGCATCCAGCACAAGGATTACTTAGTTTGTGTTTTATATTTTGTCAGAAAAACCATGTTGGAGGGATGGGTTTGTTTTTTGGTGGGTTGTCTTTTTTTTTTTTTTTTTAAGCTAGTGGCTCTAGCTGTTAATACCACATGTACGCATTGGTGCTTTGAAACTCTAGTTTTGATAGGCCTGTCTCCATGTTAAAAGGATTGTGCTGTTTTAACTGCAGAATTAAAGCAGTAGGGGTGCAAAGCCAAAGCGGGTACTTATTTAATTTTTTTCTAGCATTTTTTTTTTTTTTAACCTTCTAATTGTCAGCCAGGGCTCTACATGTTCAGTTACAATTTTAATTATGCAGCCTTCCTGAATATGTCACTTTGACAGCAAGAATAATAATATAATTGCTGACAAATGTATAATGGGGTTATAGGTGCTCAATGCAGGTCCTAATATACAGTTTTGTATTTTAACTTGTATATCCCTGTAAGATATATTCATATGCCTGAAGTAATACCTGTGTTAAATACCAAGACTCAAAACTGGAAATGTAACTGGACTTGCTGCACACGGAGCCATCTGAGGAAATGGTAGTATTTCCTCCCATTCTGCTCTGGTCTACTCTGCAGTAGACTTGTTTGGCTGGAGCTCATCTTTGTAAAAAGTCCCAGACTTGGTCTGAGAGAGAAACCCTACCACCACTGCTAGTAGTGTACTCAAACTATAAATCATTCTCATTAAAAATGTTTGCTATACTTTTTATTGAAATTTGCCTTGTCCTCGCTTGTAGCTATTGCTTTAAGACTTTCTCTCACTGTATTGAAAAGCCCATAACGCCTAGGGTGTTTTCTCTTATGAGGTGGTCAGGTTTGCTTTTCCTTTTCCTTGCATAAATTCTAGAAATAGAGAAGTTCTTTACAGAGCTAAGTAGTGTTTTATAACCCTTTCTTTCATGTCCTTTCAGTTCTTCAACTTCATGCCTTAAATGTGAATATTAGAGTTGGATGCAATTTTCTAACCACAGTTTTGCTAATGTCATATACAGAGATGACTTGTTCTCTCCTTCAGTAGTGAATATATCCAAGGATTACTTTGGCCTTTCCTCAGCTAAGACGTGCTTACTCTGGATTTGTCATATTTGCAACTTAAGATACTACAAAATTGTTTCTTTTCAATTGCTCAACTGTATTGCCAAGTTTTCTTTTTTTTAATATGGTGTAGTATGAAGAAGCACTAATAGCAGGCTTTGATATTGTTTCAAAATATAGTATAATGAGTACGCAGCATAGGTGGCTACATAAAGAATGTGTTTGTGGAAGGAGGTGTGCTTTGGGAGTAAAGGAAATTATATAAAGAAAATCATGTGCAGTGCACAGGAGTAACTTTTGTTTACATAAATGTACAAGTAGTAAATCTGTTTAGTTTCTAAAAACTACAACCTTTGTTGTTTCATGTGTTTTATGTTCAGAAGATATGAATGCATTACTAAGTTTTCAATTTATGGCTAGTAGAGAAGTCCCATTTGTTCCTCTACAGTTTTAAAACCTGTTGCTTCAAGATTAAAATTAATTCTCTTGTTAGCTTCTTCAAGCTTGAAGTAAGAGGATTGTGGCTTTCATTCCCCTTCCCTTCAGACTGAAGGGTTGGATTGGTTTCCCTCTGCAAATATCAGGCTAGAACCGTGTGTGTCTGCCCAGCTTTCTATTTTAAGCCTCCTGTTTCTGTCCCAGTCTTTTAAGTAATGTGCTTGGTAGTTCCCATGGTGTGACTGCAGCATTCTTGTAAAGAGCAGGAGAAAATGGAATGCTGGAGCTCTTCTTAAGTGTGAGAGAATATAAAAGTTGTGTTTTGTGCTGTGGTGTTAAGAATAATCTTGTCAGAGCAGTGAATTGATAAAATAGCTATTCTTCCTAATCCCATAGAGGAGTTTAAAAAGACATAGATCCAGGAATCCTTACTCAGCTGAAGTCCTTGGTCATTAAGACTCACTGTACAATGGTAAATTCATTTAAAAAAAAAAAAAAAGTTTGTTTCCTTTATAGGCATTATAAGCAGTTGTGAAAATCTGCAGTGCTTGTTCATGAATTTCTTCTCCAGTTGAGGAAATTGGTGTTAAAAGTCTGTCAATGTCTGTTGTGAATTAAAAGCCTTGGCTTCTAGCACCATTAACCCAGTAAGCTGCAGCCTTCTCCAAAGCCTGCAACTCTTCAGACTGGTGCGAATTATAGCATGCAATGGCTGGAGTGAGGCCAGGCCATTTGGAAACAGCCAAGTGATGAATAACCCGTGTCTGTGGGTGTCTAGCAGCTCACTGATACTATGAAAAAAACCCACTGTCCACAAAAGGAGTAATTCCAACAGTAGTGGACAGGAGGAAGGAGGAGAGGGAAGAAAGGAGAATATTGGCCAATAGCATTTTGCTCAGCGTTATATGTAATTCGTACAAGAGTGCTTTGGTAGCTGTAACTTTAATCTAGACTAGTTTTTACTGATGCAAATGTCTCTACTGAGCAGCACATAACAGAGAGTTAGTATAAAAAAACCCCAGCCAGCGAAAAACCCCGAACATTAGCCAGTTTCATTCTCCATAACTAGAATGTCTGAAAGTTACGTTTGTGCTTTCTAACATGCTGCCAACTTCAATTTGTTTCTCCAATAGGTTACACGTGGAGTCTTTGTTTCTTTGTATTTCATCTCTGCCTTCTGTAACGTCTGGAAGGATATAAATTTTGCCTTTCTTTCCATTGTCTTTATAATTAGCAAGCATCGTTCTTCCATTTCCATATGGTAGCTACTACATCTGCTCAGAATCCCACTGTGCTGTGTGAAATGCAAATAGGAAACGAAAGGGCTCTTTCTGCTCCACAGGATCCATTTTCCAAGTTTGGGATCAGAAGCAAGAGATGGATACAGGCAGATGGGATTATGTAGAAACAATCAAACACTGCCTTTTTGTGTTTGCTGAAAAGGTGTTAAATCGTTTCTCAAAACACTATTATAAACTTCGTGTCATCTCAGTATCACAATCAGTAAGCCTCCATAAAATTCTTATAGTCTGGTTTTTTTGTTTGTTTTTGTTTGTTTGTTTGTTTGTTTAAGGTATTTCTGCCATCCAAAATGAATTGGGCTTGCTTATGGCTTTTCTTAAAGCTAGTGTTTTAGCTGTGAACAATAGAGCTACTGCTGGTTCTGGTGTGAATTCAGTACCTCAGGACAGAAGTTCTGGTTCAGTTTGGTTTGATGAACGAAAAATAAAATATGGCTTGAGCCTGTTCTGGGTTGGTTGATTGGTTTGTTTGTTGGATTTTCTTCTTCAGTTCCCTGGAGAATTAGGAACTTATGTTTTAAAAATAACATAGTAAAGAGTTCAGCTTGCCGTTTAACCACATATCTGCAGGATATCGCTTTGGCCAGGACATCTGCAGGGGGTCACTTTGGCCTGATACTGCAAAAAGAATTGGCAGTACTCATGGTTTTCCTCCTTTTCCTGTTGTGACTTTCTGATTTCCTCCCAAACATAGGTTGTCCAACTTTTTATGCCAGGCTCATGATGTATATTCTTAGAAGACCTATTGTACCTTTTTTGGACCATCTCAAGGTAGAAATAAAATAGCAGAACGCTGCCCTGCCTTCTTGGACTAAGTGGGCTGAGAGTTGCCAACAGGGAGAACGAGCAAGTCCATAAATTGTGTAGGAATAGCATAAATGGTATTTAGATGCTCTGAGAAGGGACTGCTGTCATAATGTAGTTTGACCTCTCTGTAACTGAAGTGATGAAATTCATTCTACATGTGTTGCATGAAGTTCATAAACTCAGCTATGATAGCGTATCTTTTTGGAAAGGAAAACGTTGCACTGCCAAGGTTGTTTAAAATAACCCGTGTTCAGCAACGTGCAAACAGCTAAATTTTTATAGTGAAGGATTACTGGAAAGGATTTTTTCCCACAAAGGCACATGGTAGAATCAGTTTCCATTTTGACTTGAAATGTAGAACTAAGTGCTTTTCATGAAGTTGGCCATTTCTGTTCATGGCAACCTCTGCTTTTGCCTGCCAGCTGTATTTGTCTCTTCTGGATTCCAGTGAAGTCTGGAAGCAAATGGTGATGTGCGTCTACAGCAAGACATTTCTGAATGTTGCATATTGGCATAAAAATGAACGATCTTTGCTTGTTTGGGGGAGGAGAGAGAACCCCAATTCCTCCCCATCCCGTCCCCCCCACCGTGGGTCTCAAGGACATTATAAACATATTCGTGTGAATAAAATACTTCACATTGCTTATGACTGTGAGAAGAGTTAAACCAACTAATTTTTGATTTTTCAGTTTGGTTAAATAAACTGGATTGCCAAGACAAATCACTCAGCTTGTCCCAGGCTGGGTTATCTGGGCTTCTGAAATGATAGTTAGAAATGCTGGAAGATAAGCAGCAGAGCTGAGGTCTTGGTCTTGGGTATTTCTATAACACTAAGAATTCATATCATGTTAGTTCCAGTAGGAGTATTTATATTTAACTTGACATATGCACAACAGACTTAAAGGATTCTTTTTTAACTTCTGCAGCTCTGACTTGTAGAGGTAACTTAAGGCTATAAGCATAGTGCTTCTTAAACTTTTATTTTTGGAACTCTTAATCTATTTGTAATGGAGAACAAGGTCATACAGTCCCTACAAGTTTTATCCTTATGTCCTGCAAATCTCATTACTGCTCTGGAGCAGAAGCAGACAGTTACGTCTTAGTCCTGGACATCCTGGTAGGATTCAGAGAGGCGCTAATTATTGTGATAGGGAGACAGCAGAATGTAGTTTAAGGAACATCTCTGCCAGATGCTGAGCAAGAACAGGTTTCAAGCTAAGTGACAGCATGCCACAGCCAGCGCAGTGTTAGTAACAAACAGCCTTTTAAACAAGGAAATAAGTCCCTTCATCTAGTCACCTCTGTTGTACAGTAGGAATAAAATACCTGGCAGTTGGTGAAGTTGGCTTTTCTTTTTTGCTGCTCAACTCCAAGAGGAAGAGAAGCCTGGCAGAGCTGCTGTTTGGGATCAGGACTTTGAGGAAGGGGCACTCGGGGGAGGTGAATTCCACGTGGGGTGCTGCCTTTATTGCTCTCTGTTGTGCTCTCAGGCACTCCGGAACTCAGTAAGGCATCTGAAGTCTATAGGCAGGCACTAGGAACAACAGACTAGGCAAAGCGGGTGTGTGTGGGCAAGCAATAGCCAAAGGCAAGCTGAGAGGAAAGTGAGGAAAGCCTAGGGCCAGTTTACAAAAGACCTTGGAAACATGAAGTTTCGTACTGGGAAACTTAGTTTTCATCTAGACATTTTTCTGCAATTTAATAATAATTTAATAACAGAATATAATGATGATTTATAATACAGTATTTAATTTGTTGCCTTCCAGAAGGAATTGCAATGAAAAAATAACATAGTGTGTGATATCACTTCTGTTTGACAATTTAAGGAATAAAAGGAAGCAATCTGGCTATGTGTTTTTTTCAGGGGGATGGTATATTGTCAGAGGACATTCCTATGAACCAACCTAGTTCAACAGCCTACATTAGATCTCCCCCCCCCGCTTTTTTTTTTTAATTAATAAGTGGCAGACTGGGAGCAGTTCCTGAGTCTGTTCTGGATCATCAACTGCTCAGTATTTTGCCAGATTATTGAGATTATTAATATGCTAATTAAATGTGGATTATACAAATCTAGAAATTTCAAATAATTTTTATGTTCCTTACGTATCTTATCATACAACTAATGTATTTTGATGGTAGGTAAGTAAAAATCATTTGCTGCCCAATATCTTGTGAAAAACAGCTTTGTGGTGTGGGGGAGGGTTAGGTTTGTGTAGCCTTGTTTATAAACAAGGATGTCTTGACTTCAGGGAGAGGTTCTGGGCAGAGCAGCAAATTATAAAAGATTAGGCAAATAAGGCACACACAGTGAAACATTTGCAGCAAGGGAGAGGTGCAGGATTTTTGCTGAGGGGACTTTACCAGAAAGCTTAGGGACTGGGCATCCCTAGCAATTAAGAACAGAAGAGCCATGTAGGTTAAATATTATTGAGACCGTTAGGCACCGAACCAAGTTACAAAATCATTTTCACTAGTGAGACCAGAATGGACCATGGAAAGTGGCTCAAGCGTGACACTGGATCCTCTTCTGCCTCGCCTGTGTGGTTCTGGCTAACCCTGCGTAGCCCTGATGACTCTGTGCGGGTCCCTTGGGCAGAGTGGGGGCATGGGTGCTGCTGGCTGTGCTCGGGGCAGCTGTGCCTGGAGGCCTGCCACCCCTCCGGGGTGATGCTGCCCTCAGCAGATGGATGTTAGAGCTGTAAGGTTAGACCTGTGCTATCCTCTTGGCTTTTCCAGTGCTGTTGTGTTCCTTGTAAATGATCTGTGGGTAAGTTTTGCACAAATCCGGGGTCCTGCAGGAATGTTTCTGGAGGATTGGAAATGTGGCTCTCCTAATTTGAGGAGCTAATTTTATATATATACATTTAATTATAAAAGTGTGTGTATACAGAGAGAGACTAAAATTATATATATTAAATTAGAATTACATATTAATTATGTGTAACAATTATAATAAACAGGCACACTAACTATAGTTGATCCTTTTAATGTAACTTCTTCTGTGAACTGGATGCTAATATCCTGGAAAAAACCTGCTACTCAGTTATTGGCATTTGAATAAAACCATTAATCACTCCTCCCGCTTGTTTTACAGCAGTGTTGGGCTGAACGTTGCGGTGCTGTGTACCAGGGCACATGGGAGCTGCTCCTGCTCCACGAGGAACAGCAGGAGGCTGCCCCAGATAAATGAATAGTTCCTTTTTCCTTTCGTCCAGCAGTACAATCTAACAAACTTGAATGAAATTTTAATTTACGCTGAGGCTTCCCGGCAGCTCGCTGCTTCAGTAATTCAGGGAGTGACGTATCTGAGTTGCCTGGCTGTTAACTTTTTACTCGCCAGCTCTCAAAAAGCTGGGTGGGTGTCTGTTTGCATTCTCACTAAGATCCTGACATTTACTTTGCTGTACAAATTAAAAATAGCAGCTGCTGTTGATTTCAGCATATCGAATGATTGCAGCAGTGCAGAGCAGAGAGCGTGTGGGCTGCTGTCCTTCCTCCTGAGGACACTCACTGGTGGTAATGTGAAGAAGTTTTAAGTACCCACATGTCTCAGGAGCACAAAAAAAAGAAAAAACAACTGGTTTGTGGATGTATGAGAGGAGGAGGAAGGGTAGGAAAGGGAAAAGGTGCCTTGTTCTGTTATGTGAAATGTGATTCTTTGTTTTTCACTTACATTAAAGCAGAATTTTAAGAAAGGATTACTCAGCCAGTTAATGTTACTTTACCTCCATTCCAATTCACAAAGGAGCACAACGCTAATGTAAAATATGGAGCGAGGTTTTTGTTTTGGCTTTTAGGTCATGGTGTGATTCCATTTGGCTTTAGTATGCTTTTTCATGGGCTTACTTGTGTTTTAGCTCTCAGAGCTTTCCCTACAAGCAGGCAAAAGGCAAATGGTTAAAGAAATGGCTGTAGAAGAGTTTCACCTATCATTCTTCAATGGGAACAAAGAAAATTAGGATCACAGACAAAAAGCTAGATTCCTAAAGGCTGACTGTGATGCTTCTTAGAACCATAAACCCTCCTGTAGGTGTTCTGCAGAACAGGACAAATGGAGAGCAAATAGCTCCTGCAGTGGGAAGTCCGTTCAAGAAAAACACTGACACAGAAAAAGAGTCGAATATTAAACTGCTCTTGTAATTTCATTAGAGGAAATTAAAGTGGTTCTAAGTGTACTGCGTACTTTGGACATCTTAAACTTCTTTGTGGCAGGGGGAGGTTTTATTAAAACTATTTCAAACAAACGGAGTTTACTCTTTCTGATTCCTTCACCTTCATGTGAACCATCAGTCTATGCTGTGTTTCTAGGAACCTTGCCAGAAACCAGCTAAGTTAGTTAGAGGAAACGTGAATTGCTGCTTTCCAGAGTCAGTGAAGGAAAGAAACACATAGGTGCTTGTGTTATGAGTTATTTTGTTCAGCAAATAATGTTAATAACATAGATTTTTGTCAGCAAAGCACTAGTTGAACCATCAATGATTGCTTCCCAGAGCTGGTGCCATCGAGTCCATTTAATGTTTCTGTCAACATCTAAACCCAAAATATTAATTCCTTAAGCATCTCTGTAACTTCTCTTTCTTGCTGGGCCATCTGAACTCTTATGAACTAAAATAATAATCTTCTTCCCTTAAGTATCCCCAGAGGTACTTGTTTATAGACCTGAGATGCTTGTTATTCAGCCTGCACGTGGGTAATGAAAACGCTCACCCTGTCAAACAGGTGTAGAGTAGCAGTCATAGCGTGCTCCATTTTTCTTAAATCCAAAATTACCAGTTTAGTGCAGTGACCAGCAGTGTAGGAGATGTAGGTCTAATTACAACACCTGCCTTGCAGATAAATTAAGGTAGGAAAAGATGCTGCCTGGGGGTAACCTGTCACTAACTTCCTTTTGGAAATAGTCTGTGAAAAGTAGGATTTCCTTGGCTCAGAGAAAAGAGAGGAAAAACTCATCACTTCAGGATTAGTTCATCCCCTAGAAGTGAGAGCTGGCCTGCAGCACCCCCACATAGCTGACAGTCAGAAATTTACATTTCCAGTTTGTGACTGGACCCAGTCTAAAGGCTATGGGTTGTTTTGGGGGTTTTGTTACCTGTCTGGGTATTGTGGGACTGGGAGGTGTGCAGCCCCCACATGTGGGAAGGAGGTGGTGGTTCTGTGGACCTGCTTAGATATTGATAAGACTTCTGTCGTTTAACCTAGTAGTCAAAAACTAACTATCATCTATCTACCTTATTCTTCCTTGGGAAGGATGAATTGCCTCACATCATCAGAGAGAAAGAAGATACTTTGATAGGCATGAAGGAAGTGTTTTGTGTAGCAGCATCAGCCTTGGCTGAAAGAGAAGTGCTCTATAACCACGATGCAGACATCTTCACTGCGTGCTTTAATTTAATCCAATTTGGGATTAATAGGTTCAACATGCCTTTATCTGCTCAGCTGTTCAGGACATTCTCTGTAATTTTGTGGAAAAAATAATGTCGACAGATTCCTGAATTTTGGTTTCTTCTCTCCAAGATTATTACAGTCCTGCAATGTTGGGCCTGAAAACTGATCAGGAGGTCCTTGGAGAACTTGTGAAAATGAAAGTTCCAGCTGTGGCAGAGCTGATGGAAAGACATGGAGTCATGTGGACCTTGGTGGTGTCACGCTGGTTTATATGCTTGTTCATTGACATTCTTCCAGTAGAGGTAATCAGTAACAGAAGATTCTCTAAATATACAGTCATAATCATTATTTGATTTGTAGTCCTTTAGTAATAATTACCTACTGGAAATCAAGAAGCAGTAATCTGAATTCTCTCCTTTCCTGCAGACTGTGCTCCGAATATGGGATTGTTTATTCTATGAAGGGTCAAAGATCATCTTCCGCGTGGCCTTAACATTAATTAAGCAACACCAAGCTTTTATTTTGGAAGCCACGAATTTCCCTGACATTTGTGATAAATTTAAGCAGATCACCAAAGGAACATTTGTAACGGAGTGTCACAGCTTCATGCAGGTAAATTCTCTGCAGCTTTTAGTTGTTACAAATTAAAAACAAGACTGACTTAGAAATGTCAAAAAGATGGATACATTTAAGAGAAATGTATCTGTAGGAATTGCCAAAAGGGTGGAGAATGTTTTTATATAATAAGGTTTGCATTTAAAGAATTTTTGGGAAAAACTATCATCTAAACCCATACATAGTAAGCCATTCACATCTTCTGTTGTACAGGGGAAAAAGAATCTTTTTACCCTTTCTACTAGTTAAGGCAGGAAGTCTGATGAGAAAACTTCAGTGCCTTCTTTCAGAGAGCTATGCCTTGTGTTCCTGTGTGTTTTTTCAGATTAATTGTAACAGAATGTTGTAGAACAGACACAAAGCGAATTTTAAACTTGCATTGATAAATCTTCACAGTGCCAGAACATAAAGCATTATATTTAGTTAAAGAACAAAAAGGGAGCACCAAGTCCTTTTTTCCGCAACAACCTGCAGACTAAGAATTATTCTTGTAAATTATTAATAGATTGGATGCCAAATCTCTATAAAACACTAGATTCAGAGCTTAACTCAGAAGACTGAAATGTAAGAGATATTAATTACACTAAAAAAATTACAGGAGCACATCTGTCATAAATCACTTGGCCAACTCTACTATCCTGTTTGCTAAATGTGCATGAAAATCTATCCCAATAGGTGACTTTTACTCCCAAGAGAGTTTTGTGCTCATGGCAGCGCTCTGTGCATAGGCCTGTCAGAGTAGGATGTCATTTAGGTTATGTTTCATCTTTGCTCACATAAAGAAAAATAAGCTTAACTTACTAATGTTTGTGAGCCTTTTAATTAAAAAGGAGCAAGGGAAAAATAAATTGCAGGTACAGCTTAATTTAGAAGGGAGATGTTTGAGGAATTTTCCCATTCCATAAAGGATTTAGAGTAAGAGTTTTGTTAAATGTTAACTGCCCTGAGAATACCAGTTCAGAGGCTGATACAAACACTTGTCTTTGAAGGACCTCTCCCCTCCCCCCCCCCATTACATTACATTTTATGGCAGCTGTTTTTAGGAAAATCAACTACCTTTTTCTTGCCATTACTCTGAATAAAACATTTATTTTAACTGCATTGGTTACTGTCACGAGGGGGCTTTCAAGGCAATTAAATAAACAATTTGGGTTAGGTTCTTATGTATCTTTGAAACACATACTTTAGGGTTGGTTGATTTTTTTTTTTCCCCAGCAGTACAGGTAGTGGTACCAGCGGAGGTGATGACAGCTGAGTATTTTAGAGTGCCTCAGTTTTTAGCATCACGCAATGCAGGCTTCTTTATCAGAACAATGTTCAAAACTGGCTCAGTTATAATCTCATCTTCAGAGTTGTCAGTTACATCTACAGAGAATTGAATTTTTAAACGAGAATTTTCTCCTTTTGCCCTCAGAAAATATTCACAGACCCTGGAAGCTTGCCCATGGCAACAATCAACAAACTACGAGAGACTTGCAGAGAGAAGTTGCTTTCTCAGGGATAACGCACCAGATTTAACCAGGTGGTCAGATACTACAGCAATTGACACATTCCTCTATTTGCACTGACTACAGCACACTTTAAGCTTTCCGTAAGTCAACTGACACTTGACCAATTTTCCTGCCTTTCAAGTAAGTGTTGTTAACATTCTGTACTGTACATCAGACTTTGTAACTGGAACAGCTGGTTCTGGTGGGTTGTTTTGTTGTTTGTTTTTTTTTAAAGGTGTTTTCAGAGTAGAATGTGACTAGTGTCAAGACACTCCTCCTAAAAAGAACAGTCACCATCCTTGTCTTTTCAGGGCATTTTGTAATATTAAAAGAAAAGTGGTGTATAAAATTACATATCCTTCCTACTGTATTAACTGTGACACTGCTATCATTTGTACAAAATAAATTAATTTAATTTGTCAGAACCTGTTACTTGGTGTGAAGAGCCTTTCCTGACTGCCACTAGTTGGCTAGAATACAGGCATCTTCCTTCTTCCTCTCTAATATCACTTAAGGAATTCCATAAATATGGCAACGTGCAGGGCAAGCCAGCAACGAGGAAGGTGATCTTTTACCTTCACTAACAGTTACTCTACACAGTGCACAACCGCTCTTCAGGTAAAGGCAGCAGCGAACATGTGCAAGTCCAGGCTACAGAAAGCAGCAGCAAAGAGTCTTCTGTAAACACTCTTGCTATTTATATGCTCTAGCACAGTAGGTAACAAGTAATTTGACTCAAATCTGGAAGCAGCATTTCTCACTTTGTTCCAAGGGATGCTGACAGTAGATGTTCTATTTCTACTTTGGTGTACTGAGGTCACACTGCGGGCGCTATATCCTCATATACGTGTCCCTAAAACACTCGTAGACACAGACGGACTTCTTCCTTGACAGAGAGAGACATCAGGCAGCTCCAAAACTGTACCTTTACACAAATGCAACCCCTGGGCAGAAACGAGCAGGGCAGCAGCCCTGCCCCCCGCGCTTCGGCCACATCCAGCCCTGCTGGGGGCTGGGTGCCTGGGAATTGCTTTCTTGTCCTTACAGAGCCCTCTCGTGGCCAAATCCTTTCCCTCGCCTTCCTGCTGGGGAAGGGAGGGAAGAAGACTGAAGAGAGGCCAGCAATTTGTGCTTTTTTTTCTCCCTGGTGAACAACTACAGTGGAAAGCCTCACTTTTTAACACCACACTCCTTTTCATACTCTACTCCAAGTTAGCTTGATTTCCTTTTCAAAGGCGGCTTGTCTCCACTCCCCAGCCCTGCAGGCTTCATTCCTCAGCATGGTGAAAAAAACCAAACTCCAACATTTCAGAGGAAATAGATGAGTGCTCTTCTAGACAAGTAAAGCCAGCTACTCAGCAGTATGATTCTGAGCTATGCCAGCCTTTATGGTTCCAGACAGACACCTTTTTCCTTGAGTACTGAATTGTAAGGACAGTAGTAGTACCGTACTTCTAGTACATCAGCAGGTATTAGGAAATACTAGTTTATTTACCACTGGCAAAATCCATAGTTTCCAGGTACCTTCAAAGTGGCAGGGCAGATGGTCCGAAGTATACCAGCCTTGCTGCCGTGCATGCAGTTCTCCCATTCAGAAGAACAGCATTCTGTGCAACGTTTCAGTGTGCCTTGGCTCCTGCCCTGTGTAGCCAGTACTGTTAACACCAAAGCATTACTGCAGGAGGGAGTCAGGGAAGTTTTAAACACAAAGGCTCATTTCCCAGCACATTACAACACACACAGACCTCAGCAGACATGCGATTCCTACTCTGCAGTAAGAATCCAACTTCAACATCAAACACAAAGTGTCATTTACACAGTCATTACACCAAGTATCTTAGCAGCACTTTGTGAAAGCAATGCTCAGCAGGGCAGACCAGTGTTTGGACCTTTCTCAGCAAGCAGCACTTTAAAGCAAGAGTTATCCTCTCTGGCTCTCAGGTTACTGGTACACAGGAGCTTTACCTGTTTCCAAACACAAAGTCCAAAACAAGGGACTGTTCTGAAGACACGTACACAGTTAAGCCTCACCGTTGTGCCACACAGGGAAAAAACTTAAACATCTCTTTAATGTAACTCCACGCTAAGGATTGTTTAAAGCTCTCTAAGTAGAGCCAAGCCAGGACTTCAGCACTTAGCAAATGGTCAGATGTTTCTAAGAGTGATCAGCAATGCTAAGATATACAGAAAAAAAGTGTCTTTATTAGCATTGTTACAGGCAATGCATACATAAGAACTGATCCTTAAAGTGTACAACCCCCCAGCCAAGTTTAAAGCAAGAGAATCAGCAGATTGAGATCTATATTGTACACATGTGCAGTAACAGGATCTCTCTGGACCTTCCAACAGAAGAGACTGAAATCACTTTACAAAAAAACCTAAATAAAAATAACACCCATTTTAAAAAAGTACCAGCTCCTAACAAGCTGGCAGAGCATCAAAAATATCAAACAGGGGAGTCATCCAATCATCAAGAGTTCCTGTAAGGTTTGAGTATTGCGTTGTTCACACCCTGCATATGCCAGGCATTGAGTTTAAAGCTTAGTAAAAAATACACACCTAAAAGACAAGGTGGAGTTTAGATTTTAAATTTCAATTCTGTCAGTTGTTACTGAATTTCTTTAAACGCATCATCAGTAAAATTAACCTCATCGCTGGATGGCAGCAGCACGATGAACAAACCTTTTCCCTTTGTTAAGAGTTCTGAAACTGAGTCAGTGTGAATTAGCAACATCCCTCTCTGGAATCTTTAGCTGACATGACCTTATGCCAATTCCAAAAAAGCACCCTTAAAAACTTTTAGCTTGTTTCTAAGTGGGTAAATATTTAAAACTAGTTAGCAAAATTAAACACCAGAATTTTCAGAAGTTACTTCTGTGCATAGTTAAATGCTGCAAGATGATTTCACATTTAATAAAGCAGACTTTAAAGAAGCAGCAATTTGCAAGAAAAGGTGTTCCCTTACAATATCAATCTTAGCTCAGGGGAAATGTGTGTCGGGGGCAGGGGGGGGTTTCCCAGCTTCTTGCAATTGCTTTTCATCTACACTGGATTTTAGTGCAAGTCATTAAATTGTTTGATATCCAGCATGGCTCCTCTTTCTGCCAATCAAGTAAGCAATCAAGACAATTAGAACAAGACCAGCAAGGGCTGCACCAACTATTATAGGGATCAGCATGTTGTTTTCATCCAGCTGACATTCTTCCACTGAAGAGAGAGAAAAAGAACCATGTTAGGCACTACTGCACCAAGAGATGGCTACACCCAGAACTTCAAGTTTCTGCTCTCGGCACATAGATAAAACTGGCTCAAGTTAACTTCTAGCTCAGCTTGCCAACAACCAAAAGGAAGCCTAGCCCACTAGCCATGATCACTCAGGATGAAGTCTTTCTAGTGCTAGTTGTATGCACAATACAGGGATCTATGACATTTCCTTCTTGAGACCTGTAACTGTTATGCAAAGCTTAGCCATCATAAATACACCCACACGACACCTCCCCTAGCCGCTTTGCTTTACCACACTCAGAGGACAGCATTAACTAAGGGAGTCAGGAACTTCCCAGAACTGTACCCCTTCTATACAACTGTCCACATACAATTAGGAGGGAAAGCTAATGCTCTTCCTTAACTCTTCTCTGGACCACAGTGAAGAAGTCCTAGTTATTTCAAAGCTTTTTACATACTTCTCACACCAGCTGCAACTCTCAGACATCTTATCAGCCCCTACAACATCTGTACCAGGGCATGCCGTGACAAAGCACAGCACCCACAAGCTGACACTTGGCTACAGAATACTATATGTTTATATCAAAGTGCCCTTCACAAATCTTAGGTTTCCCCCCAGAAATGTAAACCTCTTACCTGCCCCAAATTTGTCTCCATCAATCTTGAAAACCTGGATCTGAACATTAAATACATTGACAAGGGCTTTGTCCGTGACCTGGAGATTCTCCTCTGCACTGCACTTGTAGGAGTTCCCTACTGTAGCTCTCAGCTCGCTCATGCTGTTGTTCGAGGCTTCAAACTTTGGAACTGTGTAAGAGAAAGTCTTAGTACAGAATCCTGAGGAGCAGGAGCTGTAAGCTCATAGAGCTTAATTTCTTCCCTGACATTTCTAACAGGTTATTTAATGCAGGCAACCCTTAATTTTAGAAGTAGACATTGAAAGCAGACTTTGTAGAAGTCCCTACCTTTTGCTTCAGAAGGCAGAGTCGTGCTTACAGTCACACCTTGCAGGAAGAATTTTTCAGAACTTGCATTCTTTTTTAACAAAAAAACCAAAAACAAAAACAAACCAGTAGTTGTCACTTAAGCTTGAGATCTTAACAGAAGCTGTTTAGATTTGGTCTCAATTCTGCATGCATTTTGAGAAATGTTTTCAAAGTGTAGTCCATAATTGGGATTAGCATCCAAAGGAAGAGCTTAGTTGCACTTTTAAAGAGAAGAAGCTACAGAAGGCATGTGCCTTAGGGAAGATTACTTTGGGGGAGGGAAGGGGGACAGAGAAAAGGCGGCTGTCACCCCTCAGACTGCTGAGCTGACATCCACGCTAAAGGTATAGTCCCACCCATGCCTTAACCAGGCAAGTACAACAATCTCACCTGTGCTACATATACAGCCTTAAAGCAGCTCGGCACCCCACAGATATGTGGGGAGTCATTTAATAGCAACAGGTCTAGGTGATCACATTTGATCAGTCCCGCAAGTATTAAAAGCCACACAAAGCTGACAGAGTGGATTCAGTCCTCCTGGGGCAGGGCTGTGGGAAACAGGATTTCCAAACATCATAGGATTCCCTAAGACAAGCACACGTGGCTCTTGGGCTGTAGACAGAATGTTAATGAGGACTTAAATCCAGTCCCAGACTCGTACAGTTAGATGAGGTGCCTATTTGCCACAGGCTCTTCCTCTGCTACAGCAGAACTGTTCCCAGTTTGGGTGAGAAGCTTTAGAGAGCAGGCAGTATAACCTGAAAATAAATTCCCATTCCAAATAAAACAGATGTCTGTCCATATATACATGTGTGTACATACACATATATATTCCTTCCTCACAACAGTTACCAAGTATTAGACCCTCTAAATCCTAGCATTAAAACCAAAGGAATTACTTACTCCCCTTCCTGTAGCTGCATCTTTTTTCTCTTGTACTTGCCCCAATTAGTTTTCCCACACGAGAAATCCTGCAGACCCTACACGCTTTGTCTAGAGATTCTTACCAATGCGAAGTGGAAGATAACCCTTGTTTTCTCAAAGGTCAGATTCAAGAAGGCAGATGTATTGTTGCACGTCCCAAAAGAAGTTGTATTATGTGGGATGAAATTCAGCAAGTCCAATCCCACCTATGAGGGAAGAGGAGCAGTTATGACATTTGAAGAGTCTAATGCATCACCACACATTCAGTCAGCTTCTAGTTCGCTCGTACTCACATCCATACAAGGCTCTGTTTGCCCACACATTTTACAGACAACTGGGCAGACAGATGTGCAAGTTACAGGTTGGTGTCAGCTGCACAAGCGCCTCCAGGCTGGGACAGAGAACAAAGGGCATCTTTGCATGCCTAACGAAGCTTTCGGCACCCCTGACTGGCTGCCGCCAATAACCTGCTGCTTTCTCCACGCTAAGCTACTTCAGTGTTTTTCCTTATGTTGCTAGGACCAGTAACCACCACTACACAGGGGACAAGCTATAAAATACTGCTTTGACATAATCAAGGGGAACTGCCTGTAAGCGTGATCATCCTGCACTTCAGTTCAAAAGGCTTTAGTTTTGCCCATAGTACAGATTCTATAGTGTCCTGTATCTGCAGAAGGCTGCGGGTTAAATAGACTTGCCAAACAATCCAGTAGAAACCTCCAGTAGCTCTTAGCTGACCCTCACGTGACTCTGGAAAACCTATTTGCCACGTCCTCACTAGTCATTACATTAGAAATCAGCTGTTCCAGCAGAGCTAGAATGCCACGCTGCAGGACACAGCTTAAGGAATTTCACACAGTTCAGGTGGCTAAAACACAGTCTGTCACAACCAGCTACTGTACAGCCACACCAGCTGTCAGCGCTCATGATTTTACCTCTCACTCATCATCACCATAAGCAAATGCAATAGATCCCTTTGCACCACCACATACAGCATTAAGCAGCTAAATCCTATACAGACACCACCCTCCTCGCACCAGGTCCTTTATCACCAGGATCCAACTTAAGCTACACAAAAGCACCCATAATTTGTTTGCCTGCACTTGTCCTCTTTACCTCAGATTACGCCACAGGACAGGAAAAAGCAGCTGGTGATCAAAGGTACTTTTAACATAGCTTTACTGAACATAAAGGTTTGCTGACCCTTGGTCACTGTTGGCTACTGAGGGCCTTCAGCAGTCCCTTTGGGATTACGCTCATAGCTTTGCCTTAGGCGTTAGCGGGTAACGGGTCTGTCCACGGGGCTAGCAAAGCTGGGCTTTGCATCAACAACGGAGGGAAAGAACCTGGGCCAGGGCTGGATCTTACATAAACCATGTAGCATTCTTGCTGTTAGCATCAGCCATTAAGTAGCTCTTAAGCACTGAAGTCAAACCCAAGCCTCTTTGGTATAGGCTGGAAGTTAACTAAATCACAAGCCTATCCAGTTTTACAGTAGTAAGAATTTTTCTTCCTAATAGTCATTCACTGTTTTCATTTAGGTGCCTCAGGCCAAATTCCTGTATCTTATTTAACAGTTTGAAAATCTTGTTTAGATGTCATCTTTGATAATAAGAGAATCCTACTCATATCTTGTTAACTTTTGGTGGAGGGGTGGAATGTGTGGGATGGCTGTATACACTTACTGGATTTGACAGGCAAGTTTAGCACTCTTACTGAATGGAAAAATCTTTAAACACCACTTTCAGTAGAAGAGAACTCTCTGAATCATCACTAGTCTAGTCCAAGTTAGGCAATCCAAACAGAGGACAATCATGGACAAACACTACAAAAGAACTGGGATTTTAAAGAAATAAGTTAGCCTGTAATAATTTACCAAGTTTTCCCCAAAGAAGAAATCTGAAGGATTTGAAGAAAGAAAAAATAAAAGTACCTTTTCATCTTTTTTTAAATAGGTGATATTAAGCTGTAACCCCATGTAGGCAAGTACACAGGTTCCATTTGGACCAGTCACATTGTATTTACCAACCGCAGGACTTGGGGGCAATGCAGTTGGTGCTGGGCTAGTTGTTGGAACCTGGCTAGTAGCCTGTTTAGGAGTTGTAGGCACTACAGCAGTAGTAGAGACCATATCTTCAGCACATTCTGTCTCTGGAGAGAAAGGAAAACAGTCATTACCAAACAAAATGAAGCTGTGGGATGCTCTACCTTTTTAATCCTCAAGGGAAAGGAGGACACAATTTCAAGTTTCTTTTCCTGATAGAAGATAATAAAATCTGAGAAACACAACAGTAAATCATTACCTACACTCTTGTTGCAAAGTTGCAAAGCCCAGCATGTGAAAATGACACCTCTGCCGTTATTTACAGAAGTTCATGGTGACCACATCTGCTTTTATTCATGTCTGCCATTTCCCTTCACCATCAAGTCAGGATAAACAAGACACTGCTGTGCTGACAGAGCCAACGTTCCTGCCATACGTTCACAGCGAGGCTGAGATGAGTGCCTGGAGTGTGTGAGGGGTAGTCGTGTGCTAGAAGCAGAGGAACAGTTCTCTTGCCCACGGTTAAAAGTGGTCTCGCAGGAGATGCGTTTTTCTCCTTCCCCTCCCTCCCTCAGTTAACACTACGAGGTTGCAAGTGCCCTATGTCATTATTCTGGCAATACCCACAGTCACATTAAAATACTACTTGACCTCTCAAGTCCTCATAGCAGTGCTGTGGCTCTTCTATCCTTAACAGAGGGATTCCAAGACACTGCTTCTGATGGCAAATGTTTTGCTACATCCTCTCCCTTTGGGTGTCCCATCCACCCACCACCGGGGGTACAAGGCTCAGTGAAGGTGTGCAAGACTGCCTTCTCTTTTCATCCAGTTCAGCAGCAACTTCCAAGGCAAAAGGAGGAAGAACAGCGATCTATTTGCCAGAGTACTCAGAAACACCTGGCAGCAAGACCTTAACTTGATCTGAGAGCCAAGAAGGTTCCTGCATTGAACATCTGAGCCAAAACCAAAGGTCATAGCAACGGCGTGACTGTAGTAGGGGCTTCCATGTTCCAAGCCAAGGTCGTGTCCATGTGTCAGGGGTAACGGCTTGCAACTGTATAAGGACAACAGCAACTGCAGCAGCAGTTATTTCTGACTCAAAGGGCCTACTTCTAAAATTTAATCCATACATACGCTGCAGATACTAGATATCTAACAAATAGTCTCTGAACTTAAACAACTTAACTTTCAATTATGGCTCAGCAAGAGGAACTCAAATCACACCTTCTGAACTCTCAGACTCCAACGTAGCACGCTTTCATAATTCTACTCCATTTCTGGACTCAAAGAGCAGAGGGAAAGTGGGTGAATGGAGGAGTGACCCTACCTTTTGTAGGCTTAATGGATACTGGTCAGGTCCCAAAATGCATTAATTTCCTAATAAATAAACCAATCAGCAGCTTCACTTGGAACTCCAATGAAGAATTTCCCTCCATCTGCAAGACCCCTACATGTACAGCCTCTTACCCGAGTTAGCAGAGATGGGAACAACCAAAACACTTCAAGTGGAAGTTTCTCCTAGGTGGAGTCTTGATACAGTATTTTTACTGAACTGATTTACAGCATAACTCCTCGACAAATTCTTACACCTTTTTCTGACAGTTATAGGAAAGCAGCTGACAAAACTACCAACAGATAAAATTAAAGCCTCCTTTTCTTCAGAGCTGCAGATAATCACTACCATAACCTCAGTCACTAACTTCTAGGTACGCTGACAGATGTCACCATCACTAAGGATGCACAGAACCACCAAATACCAACTCTTCTTCCCTCAGCAAGCCTTGCCAAGATCACCAGCCAAAATATCCACTAATGAAGGAGTTGCAGGGAAAAAAAAAAGGTTGCGGGAGAACTCCAGATCTAAAGTTTATCAATAACTAGCTGCCTCAAGCCTACGAGAGTGGAAAGAAGGAACTGATCTGGAAAGAACAAGGTGATTTCAAGGTCACGACTAAAAGAAGGATAGAGTGAGAATTCTTTAACCATCGTAATAAGGAAAAAAAAAGCACCCAACAAATACGAACAAGAAAGACAAGAAAGAGAGGCAGCTCATTGTGCAGTAGAAATAGAAAAAACAACCCGGGTGCTATCCCAAGACAGTAATAAAAACTTAGGGATGATGATAATTTAAAGGAAAAACTGAGCATGGCAGTATGGATAACAGGAATGTGGAAACAAACAAATAAACCAAATTAAAAAAAAAAACCTTGATCTCAGACCAAACAACATCTGCCCCAGGTTCGCAGGAAATCACATGGTTTTTCTGAGGATCAATAGTTTCATCAAGACAGTGATACGACAGGATGGAGAAAAGCAACTCTGGGGGAGTGATCCTGGCAAATTAAAGTATTTATATTAATCTAATCTAAGTAGTAAATATGACTAGAAAAGAAAACAAATGCTGACAAACTCATTTTGCATAAGGAACACCCTCCCAAGATAATGCAATAGTGATTTTTCCTTTTAACTCCACCTATTATCTGTTTTTACATAGTCCTTTGGTTAAAAAAATAATTGTTACACAGTAGGGAGATTTTATAGAAGTTGTATAGAAGTTAAAAACCAGCGTTTCCCAATATCACAGTTTATGTTCAAGCCTGCTGGTAACTGATCACTTATACTCATCCAGTATCATAGCTGGATCAAGATATCATATTTTAAAAGTGTGATAGTTCTGGAGTAATAGAAATCAGGGTTGTTTTTTTTAAATTACTAATGTACGTCCACATCTTTGCTGCAAATTAGGTCACTGGATGGAAATGACTGATTAAGAGAATGATACACTGAAATCTGAGCCAGCCATAAAAGAAACCAACTCCAGTATTACCATGCATCAGGCAAGGTATTTTCCAGAGACACGGGGCAAGGTATAGATACTCCTGTAGAAGGCACTTGTTCAATGTATCCATCACATGCCAGTACTGACTACCCTAGTCTTTAGGATTCATTTCAACAGGTGCATAAGTGGGATTAAGAGCATAAGAAAAAAAAAATCCTACATTTCCCAGGGAAGACCAGACTTCTTACTTGCCCCAAAAGTAAGGCAAAGATTTATCACTCCCTAAGATACAACAGGTGATCAAACATCAAGAGCCAGGTAAACCGAAGAAGGTCACCACAAAAGCAAAGGACGTGAACATAGTACGAAGCAGTTTGTCTTCTAATCATTACAGCAGCAAAACTCCCAAATGCTTTCCAATACAAGCCATGAGGATAAAAAGTCATTTTGTGATTGAGCCTGACAGAGAGGGAACATCACTGTTACGGCTTATGTAAGGCCTCCTGTAGGAAGATGTACATATCTGCTCCCTACAGACCAGTTCTCTGTTGTCTGCCATTATATCACTAATTTTCCCCAGAGCGCACAGTAACTAGTTCAGACTGCTTTGGTAGAGGCATAACACTTGGAAGTTATCAGATACTTGCTAAGCTAGGATTCTGGCCATGCGCCCAGTTGACCTACCGCTGCACGCGTTTACACCCATAAATATTCACGAACAGAAAGAACACTCCCTAATACCCATACAAAACCCAGTGCACCATCTTCTAGTCAGGGATGCTGACAGCCCTACAGAGAAAACCTGAAGCAGGTCTATTAATTTCAAAAGACGCTGCTATTGGAGCTTTAGATTCAGTTTGTACCTCCCTAAATATGATTAGTCAGGACTTAAAAAAGGAAATAATGTATTAGTGGTAATATTAGTTCACCAAGTACATTTTCTGCTACAGGATACCTACTGTTCTTACTGAGCGTGCCATTTATGAGATAGGCTTCCAAAGTAACATTGCTAAACGTAATGTTCACGTTCTTCATATTAACTTGGGTGGGGCTGATGCATCTGTATTTTGTGCCCATATATGCCTGAATATTAGTTTTATGTGATACAGTCTTCCCTTCTCCTGTAAAAAGATTACACTGCGTTAGTATGTAACAGTATTTACAGAAATAAATCAGCGTTACATCTGGAAGGGTTACACAATGCGAACAGGAAGTTTTCATTTTACCTGTAGTTGCATTATGGAATAAAGTTGCATCTGACAGATTGTAGTGGAAAACCAGCTCTTTGACTTGGTACTTGTCTGCAGATTCTGAGAAATGCAGGCTTAATGAATGTCCTGCTCCAAAACCCAGTACCAGAACTGGATGAGACGTGTTACTTTTGCCACACGAGCTCTGTGGCTCTACTGTGGCGTTTTGTGGAAGAAAAAAGTGTGCAAACTGTGGGGTAGAAAACAAAACACATGTAAATGGGATGATGTAACAGCTTTTCCTTACTGCTTTTTAAATAGCCTATGAAACAGTTCTAAAACATACAGCTGACATTCATATATGCTATGTCTACTTATATACCTGGATATAGCAAGTAGCATGTTACTGATGCTTGCATTTCTGTGAATATTGTTCTCTGAAATTTGAGGACAAAACAGTACATACTCACAGCACCTCTTAGACTTCCCCCTGCCCCCAGTCCCCCCCCCCCCCACCCCAGCCCCCAGCTAGAACTATGAATTTGCAGGTACTTCTGTACTGGGTGAATCAAACCTGGCAAACCCTGGACATGTGAAAAATGGAAGAATTTAAGCTTTACTTCTTGTAGTACAATCGAGTAAGAACAGAAGCAAATGGTATACCCTACGTAGCTTGGTTATAATACTTTGAGTTTATTACGTACTGAGAAGAAACTTGGTACCTGAAGACCAACACAATGTTCGCTGGAACGTTTTGAGCTTACTGCTTACAAGAAGGAACAGCCAAAAGCATGGCATGAAAGCAGTCACCTCTGAATGCAAACTTGCATACTGGTAATAGCAGGATTTCAGACCACCAGCACCACTGAAAAAGTGGACTATGCAGTGTAACTCTCAGCTGAAATCACACATAGCAAGTGCACCACTGGCAAAGTAGCAGGATTTTTTCAATCTCACATTACACTGATCAAGAAAAAAATTTCAACAAGAGTGCCTCAAAGCATGCAAATGCAATGAGATTATAAATAAACCTCAATTCCTGTTCAGTGCTAAAGATACCAAAATAGTAAACTGAAAAGCAGAGTATTTGTGAATAAAAATTCTTAACTTTCCACTAACAGGCCTTTGCTGTTAATATGGAACAACTCGTATGCACTGCTGTAGTCTGTAGATACACTGAAAGCCAGACATTTGCTCAGTGAGAAGATCACAGGTTTCAGGGAAGTTTAAAAGCTACATGTCAGTGGCTATTTGAGTTGAAATCTAGTCCATGTAGCATTTTTGCCTTCACAGCTCCAATGAAAGCCATTTTAGCTACTAATAGGACTGGTGTGGAATTTCAGTCACAAAGGTAATTTCACACGTGTGTTGTTTGAGGTGGTTCCAGGCAGACTTAACCCTGTTTAATTAGATGCAGTGTCGGTAATAAAGAAAAAAGTTGATGCAACATGACCAGGAGAAGGGAAATCTTTGCTGAAACAGTTTTTCATGCTTAAATATTTGTTCAAAGCTTAGATACTCCGCACATGCCAAAATACCACACATTTTGTAAACACAAGTTCGAGACAAGCAGCGAGATACCCCTCTTACCTCTTTCAGCCCATTGCTTTTGTATTCCACTGAGAAGGCTACTGTCAGATCAGCGATTATGCAGACCTTACCACCTGAATCTTTCACCTCAAATGAAGAGGAAGCCTGTAAAAAGCCTGTTAAGAAAGACAAGTGGTTAACTTGGTGTCACGTAGGTTTTTCTTTTCAATCCTTAAGAGACAAATATGCACATTTCAGGAGTACATCCTGAATGACAGTTGAGTTTGGAAAACTTGGGCATTAACGGTCTCTATACCAGCTCCAACATCACTAACACACAGAGGACAAATTTAACACCCCACTTATAAAAAGGCAAAGCCACCCAAACAAAAACTGTTGACATGCTGGGTCCTCAGAGGGTAAGGAAAACTTGCAACAAACACCAGTCATACTGTTCAAGGCAGCTACTCGGCATTCACCCTACACAGCAACTATTTTACAAGCTTCAGCCAGAATTGACTTGGCATATTTGATCCTGCATGCCTATAGCGCTCGGCCTTCCCCCCGCAGCACACCACACAGCCTTCACTCCTGCTGTACCAGGACACTCAGCTGTACATGCACTGAATGCAGCATTTAGAAAGCTCGGATTGACCGCAGATGTTTTGGAGGGACTGCCAAAAATAGCGTGACGGAGTGTGCTACCCTTGCCAGGAGAACTTCTCTTTAATGTCATCGTGCTCCCTGCACTTGAGAGGAGGATGGGGGCCAAGACCTTGACACAGGCTGAGGTTATGTTTTTCCGACTGGTTTAAACTGACCTCAGATCGAGCTGCTGACAAAAGCACAGCTTTTCCCCGACCCGCTCTCCTCCAGCCCCAGCGCTCAGAGCACTAGTACAACTGACCGCACTAGTATTGACTTAACAGGGTAAGAACACATGGCGAGAGGAACATGGGATCATCCTTTCTGACAGCAGCGTGGACTTATGCCAGCATCCACTGACAATGAAGCTTCACCTAGGGGACGGGTTGCAGCAGGCAACCCTGGATACAGCCAGAAAGCTGGTTATCTTATACTTGATTTGCGGTAAGAGCTAACTGGACAGTGCTCCTGTGTCTGATCTTTGTGGTAGAGCGTTTTATTTTTCTGATTCTAAGTTCGTCACCACATGTGCAGCCGAAGCAAACCTCAATGCAAAAAGCCTGCACCATTTTCATGCTAGCACTTTATCAGCTTGCATTTGCAACAGCTTTAGTCTTGCAGAAGACCTGAAAAAAAGTAGCTGCAAGACAAACCACTCCATTTATCTCAAGCAAATAAGCTTTAAAGAGTCAAACATGATAATCTATTCAACTGCTGATAGAGCAAAAAGATCCAACTGATCCATCAGCTACCTTCTCTCCCCAAGAATTTTTCAAAAAGCAAATCCCAATTTTAAAACTTTTCACTACAGAACTATGGTGCATACAATTGTATTAAGACAATTATTAAGAAAAATTGGACTTTGGTCAGCTCGACTAGGGTAGAAGGCACTTCAGTTGTAGGAACACATGGGGAACAATTTCTCTCGCATTCAGCAAGCATTTTCCCCTGTTGCCTTCCTCCTAGCAACAATATATCCTCCCCCAGCACCAAAGGGGGCGAAAGCTTAAGCTGGAATTCATACACTTTACCCAGTTGTTTAAAGAGCCTAGACTTGAAACCAGAGCTAGACAGAAAAAAGAAATTGCTTAAGAATGGACAGTGTAGAAAACTCGTATTTCCAAGCAAAATTGTCCTACCTTTGACTTTACGTCCAGCTCATAATGTTCACTACGGCACACACACTCACAAAGAAAATGTTATTTACTGCAGTTCACCACAGCGCTAGAAATAATCGATGCTTCTCCGCATGGAAGTTTCAATTTGCTAAGTTTCCTTCAATTAAAGTTACATCTGGCACTTGTTTACAAACACTTATTTTCTCAAGAGCAAGATGCTTATGGTTTTTTTAAGATTTCTAGCACAGCATATAGGCAGGGAGTAGGAGCCCATGGCTACCTGAACTGACACTACCCACATAAAACATACTAGAATGAAAACCTTCACCATACACGCTGACTCCCTTGTTTGGTAGCTATTTAAAAAACTTGGCAATGTCAGAGCTAAAAAGAAGCAATTAATAGGCACTAAAAGAAAAAAAGAAGCAGGAAAAAAAGTTTCATAATAAAGTACAGGGGAAAGAAGACTGAAAAACAATTAAGAAAACGTTGCTGACCTATAGGAAAATGTGACAGACCTGCCCATTACAGATGATTCAGAGAACAACAAAAGACAATGCAGATGTACCAGACAGCACCAAATGGAAGACGGATTCTGGGAATAAAGAGCTGACAAATCACCCTCAGCAAGTTTTAGTAGTAGAGAATAAGGGGTGTGAACAAACAGTAAAAAACCCCACCTGCATAACTAGATTTTTGCAAGGTTAAGTTCACACCATGATATGAACCCCGATTCTGTTAGTGTGGAAGAAATGCTATAAAACCCCATTCCTTCTTGAGAAATGTTCAGCAGCTGCTGGATTTGCAGTGTCAGTGACAAGACGGAAGCATTAAGCACAAGACACTGAGCTGTCCTCGATGAAATGGCAAGAGGGCTGTTTCACTGTGAGTAAGCTGACGTGCACAAGGACCGTGATCAGAGAGCACTGTGCTGCAGCATTATCTGCTCCCATGGTCTCAGGGAAGGGATGGAGAGGAATACCGATGGAACCGAGTGAAACATAAGGGATGTACGGGCAAAGAAAAAAATCAGGAAAAAAACACTGAAGAACAAATCAGGAGGCTGAAGGAAAGAAGGTCCTGCCTACTCTTCGCTCCAGCCAGTTTAAGGCAGAGGAAACAGCTCGCTGGGTTTGGCAGGAAAGCAGCTGTTGAGTTTGTGAAGGCAGCTTCAGTGTTGACTAGTGATTAATGCGTGAATCATCACCAGCCCACAAATAGTAAGAGCCTACAGTCAAAATGTCAATACAGAAAAGCAAACTGATGTTGAATCAATTTGTCTTGGGAATATTTGTAATTAAGTTACATAAATTATTGCTCAATTTTATCATGGCATAGCTACAAATTGAGAATATTGCTTGTACTTCTCATAACAATAGCATTATTTGTGATTTAACACAAAAACTGATACAACCTCCAGTTTCTTAATGTCAGTTTTTAAATGCTCTTCTTAATAAACTCCAGCACCCTATTTGAAAACTACCTGTGGCAGAGCAGGTGCTGTACTTCAGACTTACACAGCTGAACGGCTCCTAGACTTGTCAACAGCAAAAAGTAAGTTCTGTAAAGTCCATTATTAATGTGGCTGGAAGTACTACTTCATGGATATCTAGTAAAGGAATCATCAAAAATGTATTACCATCAAAGACATTTCACTCAGTTCAGATGCTTCATTTGTATTCCAATAGGTTCCAAAAAAAAAAAAAAAAAGGGGCTGCTTACATATTTATTCTAGCTGGATATTTTCGGTTGAAAATCATAGGGTAATCTCTCCCTTTATAGTTCATCTCTGAAATTACAGTCTCATGCAAGAGAAGATTGAAGGTAAAACCGCTGAAGCAAAGCTAGATATGCTACTTGAATTAAATCCAGCATCCTTCCTGATCTAACATATCTACATCAAAAAACCAAGCAGAGTGTTTGTTGTATCTCAGAGTGTTAATACAAGTCAAACAAAACTAAGATTTTCTCGGTTATACAACAATTTGTCTTAAAGAACTCTACCTCAAAAAGCTATGTTTGTTTTAAACTGAAAACTACAAAGCTAACAAAATCTAGCACATTTGAAACATCTCAATCTGAGCCCTTCTGCATATGGCTCTTAGAAAGGCAGGATTCCCCATCTCTTGACTACACAGAGATGCTTCCGGGTTTCGAGCTTTTTATAATTGAAATCCTGTTAGCCAGGCACAGCTACCCTTGGGTAACTCTCCCATATAATGGAAACCTACCAAGGGAGAAACATCAATGGTTGCTGTGGTCTTAAAAAAGCGAGCATATATTAATGGCAACTGTTTACACTGTCTGCTTACGAAGAGGACTTCAGTTACTATAGTTAATGATTTACTTTGTCTCCAATTTTTATTAGAAACAGGGAACATTGACAACAAGGATCTCAAACACAAAAGCTACTTTTATACAATTTGGGTTTTCTGACTATATTCACATTTCCTGCATAAATAAAAACCTCCTTAGTATGTTTCTGTATCCTTCTTGGAAGGACGGACAGCAAGCCATCCAAATCGTCCTGGGCACATGTTCCACATCATCAGTAGTTCAGGCGATACAGATATCTAGTGGACGGGACTGTTTGCGGCTACGTTGCATGACTACAGTGTTAGGGAGGAAAACCATGGCTGCAGCGTAGCCCAGCTAACTGCTCCCCACAAGCGCCGTGACAGAGGTTCAGAGTATCACACCCACAGCCTGGTCATACACGCCAAAGGCTCTGCTTGGCTTCAGCCTACCCTGTAATTACTGCGCGGCAGTACTCTGAAGGTAAGGGGTGCTTGCTAACAGACGCCAGCACCACACAGTCATTCTGTACCTAAGCTACAGCACTGCTGTGTTGCACTGCACCTTTGCCCACATGTTCTTTGGGTTCTTTGGATAAACACAGCGAATGCTGCTATCTATGGGGCGCTAATCCAAGGAGATAGGAAATGCTGGTTCTTATCTGAAGAAGGTTTACTTCCCATTGTACACGTGAACAGAAGTGCCCAGTAATTTACTCAGTATGGTGGTTCGGAAGGATCCTGTCATCTCAGTGCCATTTTGTGAACAAAATGATGACGTTAGTCACCGCTTTAGACTCCTAAGTCTATGCCAGAGAAGAGAATGAAAAAACCCCTGAGGAGGTATGCTCTCCTCTAATCACTTGTCTTCTAATGTAAGCATCACTCACAGACAGACACCTGGTACGAGTCCTTTCTCAGAAGACTGAGTCAAGATCACTTGCTTAGGATCCAGGATCCTTGGGGTAGTGCAGAAAAAATTAGAACATTAAAAAAATTATATATTTTTGAAAGACCACACTATTTACTAACCCTAGCATTTCTGGGGAACAACTGAAAGCAGGAAAACCCCTTGACAGACTTGATGTATGAAGCACTTTACGTGAGACAAGATGGTCTTCATAAAATTATGAGTTATACTTACCTGTCACCAATGGACTCAGAAGACTGAACACGGGCTATCTGGAAAGCATACCAGGAAAAGACAAGGCTGGACTCACTTCCAACTGCTGTTGGACACGCTTGAACACACACACAGTGGTGGCAACGGGAAACAGGTTAATTCAGAGACGGATGAGAGTACTTTAGGGCTGAAGAGAATCAGTTGCACTTGTGCAGGTGCAGCACCTGGTTATATCAAGTTTCTGATCCAACCCTAGAAAATGCATCCTTGCCAACTAACCAGGACAAATTCATGCAGTCTCAGATTATGTTTTTGATATTGTTGGTTTCTGTTAAGGCAGTAAACATTTTGTTTCTCAGTTCAAGTTTGCCGATGAATATCCTCTGTCTTTAAAAACAAATTTATAACAGTACAAAAGCATTATAAAGGAAAGGCTATTTAGTAGCTGTACACTTGCCATTTGGCCAGAGAACTGCACAATTGCAGCAAGTTTAGTCACATGAAGTTTCTTTATGGTTTCCTATCTAGAGGAAGGAAGTCCTGGGATAGCTTTACAGCAGCTGATGAGTCCACCAGGAGGTCTGAACTCCCTTTTCAGTACACAAGTCCATTTGGCACTTGCTCTGGTTAGTGCTGCTGTATCATACCACACAACTAACACACGTCCTTCAAGGTAGCTGGCAGCCCCATCAACATTTTGGAGGAAGAACAACTGCGCTGACAATTTCAAGAGAAAGCCTCCCCATATGAGAGGATACTGGGGGGGATAATAAACCACTCTCCTAGTCCTGTCGAGAAGAGAGTAGATGTCACCTCTGTCAAGGGAAATAAAGACATACTGGTGTTCCCATATTATACAGACTGATTTCTGCCTTGTTAAGAAATCAGAAGCCACTTAAGTTTAATACAAGAAAACTAAATGTATTAAGCGTGGGCTAGTGTGCTTATGCCTGAGCACTGGAAAGGGAACAGCTGGACAAATGCCCACTGCTCAGAGCTGAACCACGTTTGAACTTCTGTACTCTACTGCCAGGACTCTACTAACACTGTCACACTTTGAATTACAGTAGAGAAAGTAGTACTGACAGCCAGCGGGGCTGTGAAGTGACAGAGAAGGTTAAGAAAATGTTACCCTTAGACTGAAAGGGATACCAGTCCCTCCCGAATTCACGTGCACAGAAAACATGGAAGCCTGTATGGGGTTTGCATGGCAAGGTTTTGGTAGTGGGGGGCTACAGGGGTGGTTTCTGTGAGAAGCTGCTAGAAGCTTCCCCATGTCAGATAGAGCCAGTGCCAGCCGGCTCAAAGATAGACCTGCTGCTGGCCAAGGCCGAGCCCATCAGCAACAGTGGTAGCGCCTCTGGAATAACATAGTTAAGAAGAAAAAAACAACCCCGTGTAATTGCAGACAGAGAGAGGAGTGAGAATATGTGAGAGGAGCCGCCCTGCAGACACCAAGGTCAGTGAAGAAGGAGGGGGAGGAGGTGCTCCAGGCGCCAGAGCAGAGATTCCCCTGCAGCCTGTGGTGATGACCATGGTGAGGCAGGCTGTGCCCCTGCAGCCCAGGGAGGTTAACGGTGGGGCAGATATCCATCCACCTGCAGCCCATCGAGGACCCCATGCTGGAGCAGGGGGATGCCTGAAGGAGGCTGTGACCCCGTGGGAAGCCCACACTGGAGCAGGCTCCTGGCAGGACCTGTGACCCCACAGAGGACCCAAGCTGGAGCAGTCTGTTCCTCAAGGACTGCGCCCTGTGGAAGGGACCCACGCTGGAGCAGTTTGTGAAGAACTGCAGCTCACAGGAAAGGCTCACATTGCTCATGGAGAACTGCCTCCCGTGGGATGGACCCCACGCTGGAGCAGGGGAAGAGTGTGAGGAGTCCTCTCCCTGAGGAGGAAGGAGCAGCACAGACATGTGATGAACTGACCCCCAACCCCCATTCCTCATCCCCGTGCTGCCTGGGGGTGGAGGTAGGGAAAACTGGGAGGGAGGTTAAACCCAGGAAGAAAGGAGGGGTAAAGGAAAGGTGTTTTTTAAGATTTGGTGTTATTTCTCATCACCCTACTCTGATTTTATTGGTAATAAACTGATTTCCCCAAGTCATGTCTGTTTTGCCCGTGACAGTAATTGGCAAGTGACCTCTCCCTGCCCGTATCTCAAAATGAGCCTTCCATTATATTTTCTCTCCCCCTTCCAGCTGAGGAGGAGAGTGATAGAGCGGCTTTCGTGGACACCTGGTATCCAGCCAGGGTCAACCCAGCACAAAGCCTGATTTACCAAAACATAAGATATACTTCAAAATAGTAGGCCTATAATTTAGAATTAAGATAACAAAGTAACTGCTGCCACTCGCATAACCAAAAGAGTCTCCTGCCAAGCTTATGAGAATAAATACCAAGAAATCCATTATGGCACCAAGCTTTCTCAAGGAATTGACTTGAAAGAAAAAAAACTGTTGCGGTTAAGCTGAAACAAGCAAAGGCAAAGGGCGCCTTCTTAGTACTAAAAATAAGCTATCTTTAGGACATACAAAAGTCTTAACAGAGATAGCAGTGGTTAACTTTTCAATAAAACATCCATCTTTTCTTTTAGTAGGGTTCCCCTGGACCTAAAGGTAATTTTCATCTTATCATCTAGTACTTATCAGAAATCATCCTGTTCACTACAGAACAATCTAGAAGCAGATTACACCAAAAATGAAACTTCTAAGTCAGCCTGAGCAGGAACCTTGGGAGCGTATTTCAACAACAGCATGTCGGGGAGCCTGCGGAGTTCTTATTTTGCAAGCAAGAAGTTACTTTACAAGTCAGAAAAGCTGCCGAAGTCAAAGCTGTGCAACCTATCACATGACAACAGGCTTGGGACTAGCACACAAATTCAGATCCTTAGAGACTGTGTCAACACACTTAAAGAAGCTATCAAGCAAACACTATGTTAAGGGCAGCATTTGCTAAAGCAATGTTTCGAAAGTCACACAGCATAAAAGCTGTTCTATCCTGTGAAAACTACTTCACCCTCAGTCTCAGTTCCATACAGTTAGCAACGCCAAAACTGAGGAAAACAATACAACACCAAATTACTCACTGGCTGGAATTTATTATCCACGTTTCTCTCAACAATCCCTACACTGGTAGCAAGGTTTGAAATTCCCCTTTGGACTGGAGTTGTGCAACAGAATTACATAGATTACACATCAATAACCCTGAAGTGGCATCACGTTACCTTTTCAATCTCATTTTTCCCTTGTGCAAATCTCAGACACTTCACTATTTACTCAATGATACCGAATCCATGCCTGACTCTAAACTTAGATTTTTTTCTGAAATGTTTTCTCCGATGTATTTGTGTTTCAGCAAGGAAAAAACCTACCGGTGCTCTAGGACTCAAAGAGCACAAGCAGCATCCTTGGGTTTGGCACACAACCCAACCGACCCGTCGTGTTCAACAGCAGGCAAGCACCATCTCCCCTCATATTTCAAAAAGCAACAGCTAAGTTTGAGGGGAGGTACTTCATTTCCCATAGCCCCCTTCCCCTGTATTTATCACTGTATTACCTAAATCTTTCTTTCATTCCATATGAGCGTTTGATATTCGTTAGGAAATTCATCCCAAATACTTAATGCTGACATATGAAATATTCAGCTTAGTGCTTGCTGCTTTGTGTGAATGGGAAACTGAAACAGTGAGTGAGGTGTGGTGAGGTATTCTGGGGGGAAAAAAAAATTCTATTGTCCCAAAGTCAAGGCATTGCCAAATAAGCTTTCACATCTGACCCACCCATGCTAATCTTCAGCCTTCTGTGATCATTACCTTATCCTGATCTGTGTTCACTCAGACGACTAAAAGGCTGCAAAAGCCTAAAGAATTCACCCCAGATCTTCTCATTATCTTGTATCTCATATTCTTCTCCCCTCGCTACCGCCCAGGCCCCATGCTCTGGCAGAAGATGGTGGAGGCTATCTGTACTCCAAGGAGGGGTCTCTATTTGCACCACAAAGTTTTCTGCTGAGACCATAGGATAAAGTTACGTAGAAACACCCAGCTACTAGACACTGGTACAAAGCCCTGTTTGTCAGCAAATAGTTACTCCGTGGCAAAATAAACTAGTCTGTTGCCTCAGCTGCAGCAACCTAACACATTTGACATGCCAGAAAGTAACAAAGCTAAATGCATTGAATTATGCTTCTAACTGCTAATTAAGCAGGGGAAGACTACTACGGTCCCAGAAAATATTAACTCTGGTACCACTTAAAAACTATGGAGGCCGATTAGAAGACAAACAATACTGATTCTTCATTTAAGCCATAACTATATTAAACAAGCTCTACAAAGAACTCCCTCTGGAACATCTGTTCAACACCACTCAGGTTGCAGATGCCAATCCTAGGAAGCAAGTCCAACAGCACTGCAAGTCACCGTGCTCGCTAGACTGGCTCGGAAAGCACTGGATATTTGAGCTGCTCAGTGCCCCTTGCGAGCGACACCTTTCAGGCTCAGTGTAACAGAGGAACCAAAGTACTGCCAACGACAGTAGATATCTGCTACTAAAGAAACGTTACAAGAGTTTCAAAGGCTGTTGTGCTCTCCAGGAGGAAGGGAGATAACCGTTCGCAACTGATGCTTGAGGAAATATTTTTGCTAGCTGCTGAAGAAGGTTCCTTTGCTGCCAAAGCCACATTTTGGAAACTCGATAGTGTCGCGTGATGCAGCTGTCCAGGCAAGAAACCTAAAGCAAGGTAGTTATCAGTAAACAAGCAGGACACGCCTCCTCACAACACAGCCTCGCCGCGCTAACAACCCTTCTCACCAAGGCACTAACACCTCTCTATTCCAGCGGCATTTCAGGTTTCACTCCCGATACGGCAGGGTGGGAGCCATTAAGCAAGGGAGCACCACAGGCCCTGTGGAAAAGGGCCACTTCCCAGCAATGACATCAGTAGCTCCTGCGTCTCCACGCCGCGGGAGAGGCAAAGGCGTATTTTCAGGTGCTCCCCGGAGCGCTGTGCCTAGGCTCGGTGCAGGTGCCGAGATGCGCGCTCACGGGCACTGCCCAAGCACCGCCACCGCCGCCCCCCCAACCCTTCCCCTCTCGCCCCCGGGAGCTGCCGGAGGCTCCCTGGAGACGCGGGGTCCCGGTGCAGGGCCGGGGAGGGACGTTCTCCCCAAAGTTCCCCAAAGGACCCGCCGCCTCGGCGCTGCGGCGGGGCCCCCGCAGGCAGGACACCCCCCCCCGACCCTCACTGCCCGGGCCCGGCCCGGCCGCGCCGCCGCCGCCGCCCGCAGAAGGCCGGGGATCCCCCGGGTCAGAGCTACCGCCCCGGCGCGGTGACAGCAGGCAGGAAACAGCGACAGCCGGTGCCGCGTCCAGCGCCGCCGGCCCCGGGGCCGCCACAGGCCGTCGCCGCCGCGGCGGTGACACCCCCCACTGCCCCCCCACCGGTCGCCGCAGGCCGCGGCCGCCCACCCCCTCCTTACCGAGCAGGGCGGCCGCCGCGAGCAGCCCCCGCGCGCCTCGAGCCCGAGCCATGGCGGGCCAGGGGAGAGAAGGGGGCGAGGCGACACCGGCGGGAGCGCGGAGGGGCGGGGGCGGGAGAGGGAAGGTGGGCGGCGGAGGGGACACCGCGCTCGGCAGGCTGGCGACGGCCCCGGCCGGTCATGTGACCCCTGACGTCACCCCGGCCCGCCCGGGAGCGTCACGTGACTCGCGCAGTCGCGAGAGCCGGGGGCGGAGCTCCCTCGTGGCCGCCGTTGGGCGGCGGGTGTGGGCACTGCGCGGAGGCGGGTGTGAGCTAGGCGCGCTGTCGTCGTCAGCGGCTGCGGTTGAGGCACAGGCTCCGCCCACTCCCTGCCCCGACCCGCGGCGCCTCGGGCGTTGCGGCCCCCAACGGGCCGCCTGCGCGGCTCTCAGCTGCGGCACGGGCTAGGCCTGTAACGCGTGTCGGATGAGAGCGGCGGGAGCGCAGGGGCCCAGGTCGGCCTTACCAGTTCCGGGCATTTACCTGTGGTTCCCAGTGGGGAATGCGGCACGGGCACCGCTGTGTTAAAGGGGAGGTGCTGGAAGAGGGTGAGAAATGGCTTCAGTGAGCAATTAACCCACCTAAGCTCTGTATTCCCGCCAGAATATAGAATCATTAAGGCTGGAAAAGACCTCTAGGATCATCAAGTCCAACCATCGACCCCACACCACCATGTCTCCTAAACCATGCCCTGAAGTGCCACATCTACACGTTTTTTGAACACCTCCAGGGATGGCGACTCCACCACCTCTCTGGGCAGCCTCTTCCAATGCCTGACCACTCTTGCAGTGAAGACATTTTTCCTAATTTCCAATCTAAACCTCCTCTGATGCAGCTTGAGGCCATTTCCTCTTGTCCTATCGCTTGTTACTTGGGAGAAGAGACCAACCCCCACCTCACTACAACCTCCTTTCAGGTAGTTGCAGAGCACAATAAGGTCTCCCCTCAGCCTCGTCCAGATGAAACAACCCCAGCTCCCCCAACCTCTCCTCACAAGACCTGCTCTCCAGACCCTTCACCAGCTTCGTTGCCCTTCTCTGGACATGCTCCAGCACCTCGATGTCTTCCCGTAGTGAGGGGCCCTAAACTGAACACAGCACTCGAGGTGCAGCCTCACCAGTGCCGAGTACAGGGGCACAATCACCTCCCTGTTCCTGATACAAGCCAGGCTGCTGTTGGCCTTCTTGGCCACCTGGGCACACTGCTGGCTCGTGTTCAGCTGGCTGTCAACCAACACCCCCAGGTCCTTCTCTGCCAGGCAGTTTTCCCCAAGCAATAGGTTTCTTGCCACTGAGTTTAAAGGCAGTCTAAGGTGAATGCAATCATCTTGCTAGAATTAATCCAGTCCCAGCTGTGTATGTTCTGTTATCTCTGAAGTGATGAATCTATGTATACCTGTGTATACATATAATCCACATATGTGTTCCAAGCCAAAACAGGGATGTCTAATGTCATGTGGTTGCATGGGTAAAATTAATTGCTCGTTCACACAGTTTCTGCTCTTGCCTGATGTTTTTATAAACAAGAGTTTTAAGAAATACCAATTTTTTGGAGATAACTAGAAAAAAAGAGGTGAAGTTCATCAGTTGGCATTGTCAGATGTTAGCATAGTAACGGAGATAGACCCCAGGCCATTTGATCACTTTGTAATTCAATACCCTTTCTTGCCTAAGCTGTTAAGGATATTCTTTCTTTGTCTGAAACCTCAGAAGTACTTATTTTGCTACTGAAATCCTATTTAAAGTACTATTGGAAAGTGTGCCAATAGCAGGATGCGTCTGCTTTGTCATAATGACTGCCATGTCATCCTTCTCCTCATTACAGTGTACTTCAGCTTAATCAGCTCTGAGACACAATCCTTTATGCTCCCACGCTACCTTCATACATTTTTACTTAGAACCAATTTGAAATGCAATTTAGCAACTACCAGCTGCTGAAGTCAAGTCCAGCTACACTAAACCTGACCTTTCCCTGGTGTTGCCTCAGTTCACTTACACTTCCTGTTTCCCCAAAACATCCTAAAGAAGTTTATTTGCCCTTTGGCGTGGCTTGGGGATCTTTCTTTTTCAATGCCATTGCTACAAACCGACATTTCTTTCTTAATGTCACATTTTTATCTGTGCATTTTTAGAGACAGAAATGTTTTATTTTAGTGTGCTCTTCCCCGCAGCACTTCTAGCAATCTTTATTCTTGCCTTGTATTGCCAAAAGCAGAAGTTAGTCAGCTTGAGAAAGGACGTAATGAACAGCTCTGGACAAGTGTTTGAATGAGTCATCTGTAGAGGAGTTGAAGTTAATGGAGGCAGGACCTCGGCTGTTCTAATTTTTTGATCACCATTTTTGGAACCTGCAGTGGGAGTGGAGGAAGGTCTGTGGATTACTTGAAGACTGCCAGAAAACAAAATAGAGAGGGAGGTCCACTGTCAGGTTTAGACTTGCTGTGCAGGAGCCTGCCCCTCTACTGGAAAATTGGTAGGTGTCTAGAATTGTAAAATGGTAGATGCTTGGGTAACTACCAATGAATATCAATTTATAAGTTACACCAAGCAACAATGTTGTGGCAAGGAGTTGGTAAGTAAAGAACATAAAGCTATCAGCCGTGAATGATGTTGATCTTCAATGCTGTGGCTCATTAGCTTACTAAGGATTTTATGGTGGTGTAGAGACTGCACAAAACCCAATCTCTATGTCATTGTCCGCAGAAATATTACCAAGGTGTTTCTTAGCCTGCTTTCCTAATGAAGTAAGTCTTATGCACCCATGTTGTCCATCAGCCTTACTGCTCAATAACTTGTTGGCCAACATCAATCAAACTTGATAGCAGGGTAAGACATAAACAAACATAAAGTTACAGCCTCTGTAAAAGCTGGTATATAGACAGGCTGATGATCCAAATTAGTGCCGTCACCAAGGGGAACGTGGTCCATATCCAGCCCTTATGCATTTTGTTTGACAGAGCTGCTGGCCAACCAACCTGCACTCAGTTCCAGGTTAACCGCGGTACACCTCCCGGCGCTGAAGAGCCGTGGACGCAGAACAGCTGCTTATGGGGAAGAACATGGGAAATGACCTACAAGATCTAGGCGACGTTACTCACACAACACAAAGTATTCTGCAGAGCTGAGGCAGAATGGTAGCATAGAAGACAAAGTACAGGTTGTGAATTTTTAGCAGGAAAGAATTTCCACGAAATGACTCCATTTTTTCTGTAGCCTTTTGCTGCATACTATCTGACTTGACTGCATTATTTTCTTTCTGAAGAGACTTGCTGGGAATAGATAACCAGGATTATAACAGAGAGTCTACTCTCCCTAACACACCTCCCAAAGATCGTAAAACTACAAATAGGTCTATCTGCACAACAAATTGATGCACTGAAGTTGCCTGAAAGTTGTGTAATTTTTTTCGAATATGCATAGCACAAAGAAAGGAAGAAGGAAGCTTCAGCAGACTAAGGGAGTTAAATGATAAACCCAGGTTCACATAAAGGAATACGGGGGAAGCTAAAATACAGAACTAGGAAAACAGGGCACAAGGAGTGGGCAGGAAGGAGGCTGTTGACGGCTGGTAAGGAGAGCTGCCATTGCCAGGCTTGGGAAGCACCTGCGAGTCACCCATCAGCCTGCGTTCTTACACTTGCTTTCCCTCAGGAAACGTTGGGCTAGATGACAGGGTGTCACATTTAGGAAAATTGCTTTTTCAATACATGTAACATATGTCTGGGTTAGGTATCTGAATGTTTAAGTTAAACCGAGTTGAATTGGAAAGTTCTGAGTCAAAGTGGAAGGTTCTGGTAAGATTGGAGAGCCCCTACCCGTATCCCAGATTCCTGCTGTTATTTTTGCCATTCCATAGAAGCTGCTCCACGATTTGTTCCAAGGATGCTGAATTGCCAAGATCCAGGTTTTCAAGACGTATTCTGAGCATAGATGTACAACAGAGGAAATCTGTCACTTCACTACAGCCTGATGTCTTCAACACTGGGTGATCTTCCAGGAAGAAATTGTTAGCAACCTCTGCCCTGTGGGCACAAATACATTCAGGGGGCGATACCAACCAAACAGCTGGCATCAAGCCACCAGCTGGGTGAGGCTGGATGCTCAGCCAAATCCTATCACCAGCTATCAAAAAGCAATCAAATGCAGCTGTTTTGCTATAAAGAAGTGATTACCGTGCTGACCAATAAACTAACTGCTTACCTGTTCAGTTCAGAAATTTGAGGAAATGTTATTAAAAATGAGGACCTGAGGAAAAAAGAGAATCGTGATCACCTGGCCTGTCCATCTCTCTCACAGCTTCTGAACCTCTGAAGCCACTTTCAGACTGATCTGGAAGAGTAAAAAACTTCAGAGAAGGCTACATTCTCTGTAGGTTTGGGGATGGGTGGAGATCAGCAGCTGGATAAAGGAGGCTAAAACCAATGGTCCCACGAGCAGAAAACCCCTCTGCAGTACTGCTGCTTGAGGTTGTTAGGGAGGGCTGATACAGTAGGGGGCAAAGGGCATATATCCCAGAAAGACAGGCTTCATTATTTCCACTGCTCATGGAACAACTAATTTTTAATTGCTATACCAGAGTAATTTGGCCAAAGAGTTCTAGTCTACAGCAATTATGAAGAAGTGCACATCTCAGCACTTTTAATCAATTAACATTACTTTGGAAGGCAGAACCATTTCAGTCATCTTCAGGATAACACTGCTGCTTTTCATCTATTGTTTAAAACCGCTGAACCAGGAAGCTGGGGTTCAGAAAGGGAAGGCAGTACATATTCACTGCTTGGTATCAGTTACTGCACGCTACTGCCAACTTTCTGCGTGGATAAAGCCTCTGCCCATGACATTTCTGTGAGGCACATATTCTTTTTTGTTTTAAAAGTCTAGTAAGATGGATCTGATTGGTGTCTGTATGCATAGAAAGTGAATTACACAAGGTGAATGACGTAACTAACACTAAAGAACAAACTGCAGAAATAAACTGAAGTGCCACATTCTCACAAAGGCTAAGAAATTAATATTTAATATGCATCAAAGATTTTATTTGCATTAACTGAAGATTCAAATATTAAAATAAGTCTACATTAAATTACAATATTAAATATGTTTTAAATACAATAAACTAAATGTGTTTAGTTTCTAAACACAAAGGGAACAAAAATAATTCAGAAGAATGCGATACAGTTAACGACACCAGATGACAGAACAAGGATTTTAATATGTAAATCCGCAAGATGTCAACTCTTCGCAATGTTTACTTTAAGAAGGGGTGGTTGCCTTTTAATTGCTGCACAAAACCCATGTTACATAAACTTAGTACGGTATCTCTCCAGAAAATATTGCTCAGTTAAATTCTCATTTATGCAATGATCAAAACTCCTTTGGTAGCTCTTTTTCAGAATGAAACACACCAGTATGCAAATCCAGAAAATAAACAGAGTCTTGTAAGTATTACCACAAAAGGTGTCTTCCTTACAGTTACAATTATCTAGCAGATCTACAGTGTCTTTCATTCTTTAATTCAAATCAACTTACATATATACAATATGTAACAAAGTACTCACAAAATCCTTAAGTCTTTCAAGACAAAAAACTATGCTTTCACAATATCGAGACCATAAAAGTATTTTTAAAAAAAAGGGGTTGTTTTTTAAAGTGGAGCACGCTGTACAGTAGGTTCCCTGTATGTTATTTTAAAGGCAAAACTAAACATTACAGCAATTACATAGATGGTGATAAACACCAGTTGCCCTAAAATGAGGTAGGGCCTCTTTGACTCAGATCTAATCCTTGCCACCCAAGCCAGCAGAAGTAGTAATAAAATAGTAATCCCTATTTTAGCTAAATAATCCAACAACTCACTACACACACGAACGCAGTTGTCCTCTTGGCACTTCAAGGATCTCACTTCAAAACCTGATTTATCCAAACCAGACTGAAGTTTATAATCATCTGAAAGAAAATTAACTGAACACAAGTTTAAGGGTTTTCATGGTGCATAATTTCAAAAACTCAGTGTATTTCAACAACACTGCTCGTACACGAGTGTTCATCAATGAAGGGTTTTTAAAAAGTTACCCCAGTTGTCACTGTAGCTAAAGAATGCAGCATATAGGGTCTTTATGGATGCAGGTAGGAACACATAAATGAAGAAGCCAGACTTGCATCCGTCACAGAAGTATTTCTCACACAGTTAATTTTACCTTTCCAGCCAACTTCAATGACAGTGTTAAACAAAACTGTAAAACTAAATTTTGAAGAACCCAAAGGAACAAAAGAGTAACTAAAAGAAATAAAAATATGACGTTTAAAACCTGTAAGGAGTCTTGACAAGGATGATCAATTAACATGTCACTTTGCTTCTCTTCCACAGCAGTGCATGCAGCTGGTTGAATAATACACATCAACCTGAAATCTGCTAAAAGGAAAATCTGGAACAGCATAGGTATTTGGTGTCCTGAAGATACATGTGGATGATTTGGGGTCTTATTTTTTGGGTTTGTTCTTGATTTTTTTTTAAGTAAAAGCATTTCCTCTCCATTATGCAACGTAGTGGTACTGATTGGGGTTGTCTTTGTCTCTCTCCATATAGTCTCTGTCAATGAGAGATTCAATCCTCTTTTTCAAGTCTCCAGGCTACAAGAAAAGATGACATTAGTAAAAGAGTTTAAAATATATTTGTATTTACATTATGTTTGAAAAAACAGGACTGCTAAGAGCTATGTAAGAAAGTGTGCCATAGTAAGTACCTAAATATAATTTCCTACTGATACTCTGGCTTATTTCTGTTCACACGCTCATTTTAATACCTTAATCTTTGGATTTGATTCACACCTATTTCACATTTCTTCCCCTTATGGACCAGCTGAATGGAAAAGTGTATTACATGTTTTTAGGTAATCTGAGAATGGTTTGAAAAAACAATCAGTTACCTTTACGGGAAATTTCAGTTGATTATACAATTCAGAAACAAGAAGATTATGACCAAGAGTCTTTCTCATCTTCATTATTCGTACAATAGCAGCATCAATCTGATATTGCCTGTCTTGAAATACTCTCTCGGTTGTGCTGACCTGTTCCTCGACCTAAAGAACAATACAACACCACAGATCATACCACCTTTTGCCATTTTTTATCAATTATATTTCGATAGATAACCTTTCCAATGAAATGTAACTACTGCATTCTTATTCATCTTTGAGACAGATGCATGCATTACTGCATGCTACGAACTAAGAGATTCTGAAGCATACTGCTAAAGCAAACCAAAGATAAGGATAATGTAAAGAAAAAAATAACCTATGCCTTATTTGAAATCTATTTGATAAACTAAATCTTAAACACTCACTTCAGATTTTTGAGAGAACACATAACAGTTTGACATCTCAAATACAGGAGTCTTCTGTATCAAACTGCTCAACTCCAATTTGACTTCTAGGAATTTTAATATGCAAAGGCAAAAAGGAAACTACTCAATGTTAATTAAAACACGTCACCTTGTGTCAAGAATTGGGATTCAAGTACAACAAAGACATCCACTGCAAAAACAGGGACAACCCCGACTTTAAAAACTCTCTTGCCTGCTAAATAAAGAAATGATGAGGTAACATTTGAATCATGAGTTCAGTGTGGTACCAACACTTCAGCCATACCACAAAAACTTCTAAGATGGACTGAAACATCTACAAGATCCTATCAGTTTCACATATAGGCATTTAAATTTGCAAGCACAGGAAGGAACCAAAGTTGTTTCGATTTGAGTTTTCAATTCTTTATTGCCTCTGTGAGTCATCCTGCCTACCAAAACAGTTAAATATCTGTCTCCTTTCTCCATATGCAAAAACTACAAGAGGAAATGCAGAGATTCTGTCTCTCCATGTGGGACATGTGGAAAGAGTTAACACAAACAGAATGAATGCAAGAAATAAATACATACTGTTTCTTTCATTTGGATTTGGTTGATCTTTATTCTAAACAATTTATGCTTGAAGTCACCATTAAAGATGAATTTATCTCCATCTTCTACATCCTTGCCCTTTGGATTTTTAATCAACACTCGCGCTTTTCCACAAGCTAAAGACTGCAAGGTTCTTCTTAATTCGCTGTCCTCTGTGAAGAAGTTCAAAGTATGGGAGAAAGCAGAACGAAACATTAACATGAAGAGTTTCATGTGATTAATCTAGAAATACAATTGGAAAGTTACTGGTTTTATGTTTATGCCTTCTTCCAGCTAAGTTCCAGTTTGGTAACAACCTACAGCCTTTGAGCTTGGTCTCAAAATGCTGAGTGCGTGCGCAGAATTGTACATGTCAGGGAGACAGACCCAGGCTCATCTCGGTGAGCTTTCCATCCAAAAGTAGTTTCAGAAAACATTTCACACTAACGTGAGCCTGGTTTTATTGCTCCAGTTTTGTTTGGTAGTAACAGGACTTTGGAAGAAAAAAAAAATCAGCTGATGACAAGAAACTCAAGCCACCCATTTTATGATTTCATCATGATTTTTAACACACCAGAAAATATTAATAAAAAGAAAAGAAGCCTAACTTGATAGGAAGATGTTCTGTGAGAAGGCAGAGCTGACAGTTATAATAGACCCCCACAACAGGAAAGTAGTAGAAACAAGTGGGTGAGGAAAATTTTATCTAGTAAGATTTAAAGCTAAAAGCATTTGAACAAGTAGATAAACCGAAGTCTAAAACATCTAATAATTATGTTCCAAAGTCTTGTATCAAGATTTTGCATTAAAACAGCCTCTGCAGTCTCTAGAATACTTTTTAGCCACAATAAAAAATTATCACCAAGTGTGTCAGATCTCCTGAAAAGAGTTTTAGTCTAAAAATTCATAGGATCATAGAATTATTAAGGTTGGAAAAGACCTCTAGGATCATCAAGTCCAACGTCAACCCAACACCACCCTGCCTGCTAATCCATATCTATATGTTTTTTGAGCACCTCCAGGGATGGTGACTCCACCACCTCTCTGGGCAGCCTCTTCCAATGCCTGACCACTCTTGCAGTGAAGACATTTTTCCTAATTTCCAATCTAAACCTCCTCTGATGCAGCTTGAGGCCATTTCCTCTTGTCCTATCGCTTGTTACTTGGGAGAAGAGACCAACCCCCACCTCACTACAACCTCCTTTCAGGTAGTTGCAGAGCACAATAAGGTCTCCCCTCAGCCTCGTCCAGATGAAACAACCCCAGCTCCCCCAACCTCTCCTCACAAGACCTGCTCTCCAGACCCTTCACCAGCTTCGTTGCCCTTCTCTGGACATGCTCCAGCACCTCGATGTTCTTCCTGTAGTGAGGGGCCCTAAACTGAACACAGCACTCGAGGTGTGGCCTCACCAGTACCGAGTACAGGGGCACAATGACCTCCCTGCTCCTGCTGGCCACACTGCTCCTGATACAAGCCTTGATGCCATTGGCCTTCTTGGCCACCTGGGCACACTGCTGGCTCATGTTCAGCAGGCTGTCAACCAACACCCCCAGGTCCTTCTCCGCCAGGCAGCTTTCCAGCCACTCTTCCCCAGGCCTGTAGCGTTGCATGGGGTTGTTGTGACCCAAGTGCAGGACCCAGCACTGGGCCTTGTTGAATCTCATACTGTTGGCTCCGGCCCAACGATCCAGCCAGTCCAGGTCCCTCTGCAGAGCCTTCCAACCCTCAAGCAGATCAACACTCCCGACCAACTTGGTGTCATCTGTAAATTTACTGAGGGTGCACTCGATCCCCTTGTCCAGATCATTGATAAAGAAGTTAAACAAGATTGGCCTCAGAACTGAGCCCTGGGGACCACCACTTGCAACCAACTGCCAACTGGATTTAGCTCCGTTCACCACAACTCTCTGGTTGAAAGAAAGGTTTTGCAATCTGGTGCTGAAGTACAGTGTAGCTACGTAAAAGATTAACACTACTATTACTTCTAAAATACCTGAACTTTCACAAGTTGACCTTTTCCTTTTTTTAAACTTACAGCTGTTATATGATTACAAAAAAAACCCTTTAAGCCAAATTAACTGAACAGGCATTTATGATGTTTTACACTTTTTGGGTGTTTCACCTGCAGTAATGCAGATTGTTGAGTTGTGTTTTTGTACAAAGGCAGGGATGCTGTTAAAAACGCTCAGTATACTTTGGAGCTTTGCTCCTGCCTTGCATGCTCGGTCGCAGGTTACAGTATGCCAAAGGGGAGGGATCTGCAGTTACCTATCAATCACTAAGTAAAAGTAAAAACATGGAATATATTTGGACAACACATCTCAAAGAAGCACAGTTACCAGAAAGAAAGTAACAATTCTTTCTCTGAGTGACAATTTCTGCATTTTCTAGCTGCGGTAATGTACCAGAGACAGTCTCATCTTTAAAGAGACTGGCAGTAATTTATTGTAACCATGACTGGAAAACACAAGTTCCAACTATGGCCAGTTAATGCAGATGAAGAGAGTGATATTCCAAAGAGGCAGAAATCCATGTGATGGTTGGTTGGTTGGTTTTGGTGGGTTTGGTTTTGTTTTGTGTGGGTTTTTCGGGGTGTGTGTTGTTGTTGGTTTTGTTTTGTTTTTTTTTTTAAATAATATGGGAATTGCCCATGAGGTACTCTTCTACTTAGCAAGAGGAAAATTCATTTGAGTATGCCTTTTTGACCCCCAAATCATATGTATTTTGTGTTAGATGGCATATATACCATGGTATATAAAGATACAATAGACTAAGTCAGAAATGTGTGTAGAGACCAGTTGCCTGAACTGTTTCAATACTCAGGGGTTTTGACATCCAGATACCCACTTACTTTAAGTGCAAGATGTTTACAAAAATAACTTGTAATACCGTAAACACAGCAAGGTAGCTAATACTGAAGCTGCATAAAGGAATAAGTGTCTGGACATCAGAACCACAGAATATATCATAGATATATATATAGTAGATAATGAATGTAAGAAAAACATATTAAAGAACTGGAACTCTGGCTGTGGCTGTCCTATCCTGTCAGGTGGAACACTGAACATGGATTGCTAGGTTTTATTTTGTGAAAGCACTTGCTTAAGTGACTGAAAGTTTTAGGTCATACTAGCTTACTGGTTTCTGCCATGCTGACTGGTCATTTCTTTATATAAATTGCAGTATAACTCCTGAGTGAAACATACAGTATTTACTGGCACTATATTCCACTGTAGTCAGCAGGGAGCTGGGGAGACATGACTGACAGACCTGATGAACCCCCATGGATGCACTGCTAATGCTGCTTCAACAGGAGAAGAGCGTACCAAATTTGCCAAACAGATTTTTATAACACTGGAAAATCCCAAATGCTTCACACCTCACTCCAGTACACTATTCATGATGCTTATATAGTAACAGGTCCACAGGAACACCTTAAATAAGCAGCATATAACTTGTGATCACCTTTATGGTGTTTTCAATTAAAAATCCATGTACATGCATTGGGGGCTGACTGAATTTGAGTTGATCTGATGTTTGAGAATTAACTCTTTAAGGCCTGCCATTAATCTTAGGCAGCTAACTCCGCTTCAATTGAGAACAATTACACTGTATATGTATCGGATCAAAATGTCTGCCTCACCCAACATGGGTTCTTTAACTTGGCTAGTAACAGAGAAGCTAAAAGATCCCTGAATTCTTGTACTGTGAGGGCTAGTGAGTTCACTACTCACCATCCCTAAGCCATTCATAATTCTACAGACTATTGTATTTCCTTCTTTTCATCTCTCTCCAACCTATCATGCCCCAAGTTTAAGAGTTGAACTTTCCATCCTCTGCATGGGAACCGTTTGGTACCATCCATACTTCTTAATTTTTCTTTGTCCTTATCTATTTCTACTATACACTTTTAGAGATGGGCTATCCTGAAATTTAGAAGTATCCAAACACAAGCACACAAAGCAGATGCTTTCTGCTTTGCTCTCAGTCACTTCCCCAGATGTTACCAGTCTGCTTTTTGCCCTTCTGATCACTGATGAACTTTCAGTTGATGTTTTCAGGGGCCACAATGACTGCACAACTTCAGTCCTGAGCTGTCATATCTAACAAAGCCAATCTCTGATGTGTGGTTAAGGTTGTTTCCCCACTACAGGCATCCTTATCTTCATCAACACTGGAGGCAATTTTATCTCCTAATTGTTCAATAGTGTGAGATCCTTTTTAAACTTTTTTAGAAGTTTCAGATTTGACCTTCTGAAGGAATCAGCAACAAATTCTGTCACATTTTCTTCAGTTCTTTAATGACTGTGTTTAAGGACTGTGTTGAATAACACCTGGGAATCCCAAATAGTAGCTTCCTTTCACTATGAAAGCTACCCATTCATTTCTACCTGCTGCCTTATGTCTTTTATCAGTTCTTTACCCCTAAGAGGAACTTCCCTCTCAAGCCATGAAAACTTAGTTTATTTTAGAGCTTGTGAGGAACTGTTACCAAGAACTTCATAAAACCCAAGCACACAATTATGATTGTGCATATACTTACTGACTCCCTCAAAGAACCTGAAAGGGAAATTACGCATCACATAAATCATGCTGACTCTTCCCTACTACACACTTATCCATGAGCCTACCAGTTCTGTTCTTCCCAATGCAGACCTGCTACCCTGCAGTAATATGCAGAATTGCTCCACAAACTTAAAGAAATAAAAAAATAATAATTGCTCTTGTCACTCTTATTGCACCAAGGCTCACTTAAATGATAAACTAGACAAAGTAATTCAGTATTTATTTTGGAAATTTCCTGTAAAGCTTCTGGATGAATTCTACCAGTTGGTGGTGGTCTAATTTACTGTCTGATTTACTATTCTGTTCTAAACCCTTTACTGACACGTCAACTTGCAATAATTTATTCTGCTCTATGGCATGGGCATGGCTGGCTGCACTCTTCCACAGTAAACACCAATGTGTGAAGACTGTGTAACATCTCATAATAGGGTCTCAACATGAATACATGTTAGTTAAATAAAAACTGCAGGCGGCTTCCACCCCCCAGCCCCCAAAATGAGCTGGCACACGTGAACATTGAAGTAAAGGAAGCGGTTAGATACAATCCTTCAGAGTTAAGAGGGTCAGTATCCCTTTCAGTGTTCAGTTTAGAACTGAAGAACAGGCACCCTGGGTCAGAAGGTCCATCTAGCCCAGCATCCTGCCTCTGGCAGCGGCCACAAGCAGGTGAGCATAGGGCAGCGTATAAAAGGAAAGCTGACACAGCTCCACGCTTCCCTGCTCTTCCTCCTCTCCTCATCTGACTGCTCTCTAAGTCTCCAATAAGTCTCCAGTAAGTTTCTATGCATTGAGAAACCTTCAGTGCTTTGCTCTTCCCTGAACCTGTCTCATTGAATTCTGTAGACTTCCAGCTTTTATAACATGCTGTTCAGTTTTTGGTTTATGCCCTCTAGGTTGGTTTGGGTTTTTTTTTCCTTAATAAGACAAATGCCTATTCATTGAATTCTATTTACCTTTTGGTCTATTTAATTTAGTCCTAACATTCAGATATTCCTTCTACAGAAGCTGTCCCATGTATTCCATCTTTATTCCCATTCTCTGAACTCTTCTTGGATCCACTAAGTTATTTTTAGGTGGTGGATGGAGAAGTCTGATGAACTCTACAGACTTCCTGAAACATTTTAGTGTGCCAGTAGCTTCACTCCTTTTGAATTTAGATGGAGCCCATCTGTCTTGTACAGGTTCCCTGTTTCAAAGGCTTTCCTACTTCCTAATACATGTAGACCCTCTTCCATACGTCACTTTTTCATGCATACATTGCAATTCTGTCTGTCTAGCCCTGCACATGGTGTTTAAAATGTTTAGAAATCGTTTCTATGGCAACCCTAATGCCCAAGATTTCTACCATGTCCTATGTTATTTGTATCCATGAGCCAGGACCTCTGGTTCATCCAGGTCAGTCTCTGAGAGTCTGGCCATCAGCACCCTCTGCCCTTACTGGTCAATTCACCAAGGAGCTGCATCACAAATTCAGCTACTTTTTCCTAATAACTGAATCTCTGTTCTTTTCCAACTATCAGGGGTACCAGCCTTTAGCAGGGCACTGATGAGCAAAAGGATGATCCAAGTAGGAGCGCTGGACATATTTGAGATAATTTCTGGCCGTAAGAATTTAATCTCCTTTAGAAGTAGGGAGACTGCGAGGTGGGAATGGAACGTCTCTAATGCAGCTCAAATGTCTTGTGTGAGAAGACAGAGATTTTTATGTCATCCATCCTGGCCCCACAGACGATGAATTGTCCTCATTACCTGCGTTGCCCCACTATTTCCCACATAGGAGAAACACAGACGTGCCACTCAGTGCAATGACATAATATAGATAGCTTCCAACTACCAATCAGCTCTATCCAGCTGCCTTAGAAACAGTCTGCTGAAATCCTTTCTTTTGCACTATAACATAATGAATTTCCAAGCAGCAGATTTTATCTGCTGTTGTCAGGTGGCCAGAATGCAAGCTCTGAGGTACAGAAATACAAGATGAGAAAGCAGGAGCAGGATCAGGCTTGCATGAACTTATGTTTGTTCTGTAACCATTGTACTCTGACTAAATGAGCCTTTCTGGATGACCCTGATGCTTACCATTCACACTGGCATGAGTTTTTTCAGCTCCCTTATCATTGACAAAGTAGATGACTAAGCAACCTGAAGCTTCAAGGCCGAGAAGCTGGAGCACCTGGGTTGTACTGCCTTCTGCAACCCATCATTCTGAACCATGGCGATTCTTGATATCCCCATTTCACGTTATTTTAGTAAATATATTTACAATATTTTAGTGCTTGTGTGGGTTCAAGTACTCCTCCAGCAGTTGCTGTATTGGGCTGATCTTAAGATTCAGCTCGTGAAGGGCTACTGGGTATGACCTGCTGGTTGATGCAGAAGTTCCGGGGAGTAGAGAGGCGATACCGTTATCATTTTTAATGCCTATAGCTGTAACTATTTCAAGGAAGTGTAAAAATGAAAAAAAAAAAACCAACCCACCCAAGAGCATAGGAACACAGAAGGTAGATACTGCAGGTGGCTGAAAAGAAAACTATACTTTTCCTCAGTTTTCTTTGTCCTTTCTGCCTTCAGGCTTCTAGTGCAGAGGGAGGCAACTATAAAGTACATGCCCTGCTGGACACTGCTCCTCTTAACAAATCAGACCTATTGTAAATGGGGCACTCCACTAACAGCAATGGAATACAGGTGGGCAAGCTCTCAGTACAGCTCAACTGAAAATACTCTCTTGACTCACCCCAAAATGATGGTAACCTACAACAGACCAAAGTACAATATTTGAAACTGCAGTAGAACAAAAAGTCTATACACACAAGAGTCTTTAACACCACCTGAATTTTAAGAATTACTGGGATGCATCTGGCAAATCTAGTAGGGTGTTGGTAGTATTGTGCGCTACACAGCTCTTACTATTAATTTCGTGAAGCAGCTATTTTATCCACATGAGGAAGTAGCAGTGGTGTGTTTTCCTCATCTCTTTTGGTGTCTATATACTATTGGCTCATAAAGTTTGTCCTAATGATCATGGCAAATTTCTTAAAATTTGGCATTTACATGCTGAAATCATAATTGGCAATCAGTTGATGAAAAAAAAAATTTAAGAAACAAAAATTATTCTCCCTACCTACACCAGTGGCGATTTTAATTTCTTCAAAGCTGAATTCGTCTCCTTCATTAAACATAAGCAACACTAATGTCTGAAAGAGGGATACTTGAAATTCTTTCTTTCCCTAAAAAAGAAATACCAAATAATTAGAAGTAATACTCAAAGCAATTTCTATTGTATCCTCCAAATCTGACAAGATACAGAAGCTATAAATTCTTTTTTTTATTTCTAGAAGATGACACGTGCATTTTAGAATGCCTAGCGCACAGAAGAATCTGCCTGAATGCAGTATTGAGGCAACAAGATATTTTTAAAACCTCTTCTTTTGCTACTCTAACAGTAGCAATACAGCACACAGCAGAAGCTCATTAGAATGGCTTTATATTTGCTTCATTTTAATTACACTATATGAAATTCTGGCTTTGCTGCCATCAATACCAAATCTCTTTATACTTCACTGAACTTTCACTTTATAGAGATAAGCAAACTAATAGAAATGAAATCTCGGCATAGGATCAAATACAAAAGAAATGTTTACTATGATATGGAGCGACAGTATTATCAATAACAGGCAATGGAAAGGAAATAAATACCTTGAACTCTTCAGACAGCTGTAAACACCTCTGTCAATCGACAACTACAAACCTACCCATCTTACTGTTATGTAATGCCTAAACCTCCAAGTTTCATATACACAATGTGTTAGTAGAAGAATTCAATTTTTTTGGGAGTCTTTGCTCTGGCTCAATTGACCTGCATTACTAGCAAGGTATTCCATGAGACAAAACAAAACCACATTAAGAAACAATGTGGTTATTTAAGACTTAAATAATTCAACAGGCATTTCAATTTTAAACAGTCATTACATCACTAATGCTCTTCAGTCTTTTTGTACTAGTGAAGCATTGTAGAAGTGTCACCGGTATTTCTATGATCAAAACAATTCCATATTAAAATTAAAAAGATGCTGCACTTTTTTCTTTAATTTACTGCTTTATTACAACTTACTTTATTTGAACGAGCAACAATTTCTATCGAACACAAATATTACCAAAAGGTATCACATTGTTCTTCCGTGAGAAAGGTTGTATTTTGGTTTAATTATAAAAAGCCTACTTTCTGTACAAAATAACAGTACTGAATTGCAATTATTCCTCCACAAAAATGTTACTACCTTTATAATTGACTTAAAATTTATCCCAACAGGCTAAGCATTAAATAAGCAAACTTACTTCCTTGAATTCTGCCTTTAGGACAGCATGCCCTAAAGTGGTCTGCCACTGAAGCTTTCGACCACTGTGTTTTCCCAGGTAAAAGGTTTTAAATACCTCTTGAAGCTTTATCATCTATAGAGCAAAGAGAGAAAAAAGTTTATTAGTGTTATACCAGTGCAGCGATGCCAGATGATCTCACACATGTAATTTCTTCGGTTCTCCTCAACAATGTTTCATAATAGGTTTTCACACAAAAACACTTAAATCCAAAGAGCAAAATGCTGCTTTCAAGTACACTGGTATGCACAAAGAAAGCCTCAATTCAGTTACAGCTTTTAATTCACTCACCACCTTTGTCTGTTTGTTTTAAGTAAAATAACCCCTCTGTTAAAGGGTTTTAAACCTCAAAAATAAATACTGGTTTTGTCCTGGACTTTGAATCTGACCAAGAAACCACAGGATAAAAAGCATACATCTCACGCCTATAAACTACTACCATCTGCTCCCAAGTTCTTCCTTTAATTTGTCCTATACAGATTCAAGTCTGATATACCTCCTTATTTCCAAGTAAGGGTTTTTTACCCCTCCATTTTCATGATGTGTTGCTCAGGCTGGATCCTTCTCAAGTAGTCTGCTACTGAGGGAAAGACTCCCCAGCAGCAAGAGCAAAAAGCTTCTGCATCTTCTGAACTGAATGGGAACCTTGCTGCCACCTTTGGCCTCTGAAGCGCTTCCCACATTTCAGATCAAGCAAGGTATTGGAGGAAAAAGAACTCCAAATACATATTTCAACTTAAGTCGCTACTGATAGGAGCTTTGCAAAAATCTCTCAACCTGGAAGCAATCTTTTTTCAGGCAAATGCCATTTAAGTGCAGGGGCTAGTTTTGTGAGACGCATTGTGGGGAACAGAGGAAGGATTTCAGAAAAAAAACAAACATGCAGTAACATAACTATTGGCTAGATCAAAATGCCTAACCAATGTAGTTAAAGATTGACTAAATTAAGGTGAACTGTCCAGTTTTAAACTTTTAAGTGCTTGACTGCAATGTTAAATAGGACACTGATTTTATTTTAATACTAATTTTATATTATTATTATTATTTAGGTTGGATATTAGGAAAAACTTCACCAAAAGGGTTGTCAGGCATTGAAACAGGCTGCCCAGGGAGGTGGTGGAGTCTCCATCCCTGGAGGTATTTAAAAGAAGGGTAGACATGGTGCTTGAGGATATGGTTTAGCGGTGGACTTGGCAGCGATAGGTTAGCGGTTGGACTCGATGATCTTAAGGGTCTTTTCCAACCTTAATGATTCTATTATTATTAAGGTGAAAAACATATTAAGTTAAACAATCACCACAAAAAAGTGGATTTTATTGGATTTTATTCACTACTTCCCATTCCACCCCCCCGCCCCAATTCTGGAATCTTTAAAATGAAATAAGCCTCTTACACATTTAGCAGAAAAAACATTAGATGAAGGCATTAGTTCACCCTATGATAGTGATTATGATTCCACTCCATGAAGCACATTTAGAAGGAGAATTCAAACACTAACCTCGGAATTTAAGTGGACTTCCATAGGTGTATAAGTTGGCCAATACCCCATAGTTAATATATTTACTGTTAGATCTATATTTCCTGGGTCACTTTGGTTCTGCATATACTGAAATACAAGAGACAAAAAAATCACTCAAGTATACTGTTGCATGCTAAATTAGAAAACAGATATACTTTAATTAGAAATTTAAAGCTGGCAGAATAATGAAAAATTTCTACAGGCCACATCCTTGGTTAGACATGCTCTACCAAGATTTTGAATTTCGTGACTATTTATTGCTCCCGTTCCCTGTTTCAAAACACAGCAAGTGGCTGGAAGTAAAAAGAAAAGTACAATGTGCCTTGAAGTATCCTAGACTACTGTCTTTGCAGGGAATTAAGGTCAAAGGAACGTCAATCACATACAAATAAAGCAAAAGAAAAGCTTTAGATCAGAAGCCAGGGCAAGAACTGCAAGATCAAAAAGATCCTCTGGGACTTCCACACATCTGTTAGACAATACATTTTCTTATAACTTGATCATAGCATCAGTCAAGCTAGGCTGCAAAGTCTGGGACAGAAAAGTCACTAGAGTATTTTATTACAGGAGCAGATGTCCTGGATCAGATCACTACCCCAGTATCCTGCCTTCAATAAGGCCCCAAAACAGGTACCCAGGGAGAAGTACAACCACAGGGTGAGCACATACAGTACTTCCTCCAAGCATTCCCTCAGTCACCAACAGGTTGGATGCTCTGGGTCTGAGACACACATGGTTTCTGTGCGCTCAGCAACCTTCAGGGAGTCTCTCCGGTGTGGGTCATTCACGAAGAATTCATCAGAGCAGCAGCAGTTTACAGAATGAAGGGATATGGACTTCAAAGTACGTTAGACAACTAAATGACTATGTGGTATTTAGTTATTTACTTAAAAAGGAAAAAATAAAACTGTAAAATAAGACTACCTCTAAATAGGTATACAATAAATACTGTTCTATAAATAGAACTATAAACAGACTCTGTTACCTATGACCAGGACCTGCTCAAAAACTATTTCATTTTATTTTAGCTTAGTCCAAGGTACAACACCATTAAGTGCTTCCCCAACACTATGGAAAATTTAGCAGATGAACACAAGCTAAATGTACCTGCTTAAACTGAACCATGACATCTTTTGACAGTTCCATGTCCTTGAACATGCCCTCCAGTTTGCTGGTAAAAGCAGCGCCACATTCTGTCACACGAATTAAAAGCAAAGATCCCACAATTACAAAGAAGCACAGACAAGCAATAAGGGTTTACCCTGAGACAGCTGAGCCAGATTTGCTGAGGTCCAGAGCACCCACAACCAGGTACAGGTTTTAAGGATTTTGCTCCTCTCCAGGTACATTAAACTAGTCACATGTCTAAGAGGTCAGCCCAATAGTTCTCACTGAGCACAATGAAAGCTGTGATATGCTCAGCTATTACTTAAAATCTGGCTCGTCACTTCTTAAAGCATGAGAAAATAAGGATTCCAATTTCCATGCCAAAATGCAATAAAAATTAAACACATCTGAAGGCACCTACCATGTTTAAGCTTTGACAACATGGACTTCTCGGCATCTACTGATGCACTCTTCCCAACCAGCAGTCTTTTGGCCAAGTCTTTCTTATAAAATGCCTCAAACACATCTTTACCTGTATGGAAATTGAAACAAAGAAAATACAACTGAAATAATACATTCTATTTGTATCACTGCACCTCAGGTTTGTGACACAAGCCTTTCTCATGACATGTTGATCGGTAGAACAATATTCACTATGCAACAGTGAGGAAAAACACAGACAACTTGTTCTTTTCGTATTTTAATTATTTTCTTAACATATTTTGCAAAATCTTTACTTCTTTCATTTTTTTTCAGGAACATGGGTTGCCTTGTATTTCCTGTTGGATCAGCTACAAGTCACATTGAATTAGTCTGGGGTCCAGAACAGTCTCCCTCCAGTGGTCTGATTTATTAAAATTAAAAAAAGAAAAAGGGTTCCTAGATGTTAAAGGAATAACCTTTAAAAGCCTAAAGGTGCAGAAAAATTGTCAGAAGTCTCACTTAATTTGCCAATAGCCTTTTGAAATAAAGACGACATACAGGCACCCACAAACTTTCACACCTTAAACCAGAGCTTCCGCAAATCTTTTCTATCGATAGTACAAATATATCAGCAAGTTTTTTCACTTTTAAGAGGAAGAAATGCACTGTAACTCAAGGCGCTACTTGCACTGCCTGCAGTAGCCCTTCCTAATTCCTTGCAAACACCTTCCAATGTAGCAAATCCTCTGATACTCTTCCTTCTCTATCCTACCCTTGGTAAAGTGCTGTTTCATCTAACAGCATCAAGATACTATCAGAAACTCGAGTACCCAGATCCTAACTAGTAATTATTGTCTGCTCTTAAAAGGACTATTATGCACAAGATAGCTCAAAATAAATTTACACTTTTAGCTCAACACTACAAAAAATACTGAGAGAAAGGGTTGGTCAAAGTTTCAGATTAACAGAAATTAACCTCTCAGGTTGACAAGTTGCCAGTCTGTCTTCATTCACCAGTAATTATATTACTTTATGACTGGTTTCTTGTTTGCTTTCCCATTATATTGTACCTGTTTTGGATTTTATGAGGGAAGAACCCCACAGATCTCAAAACAAACTAATACAGAATTGGGTAGTTCCTGCTTATTCCACCCCAGCCCAGCATACATGTCCCAATTCCCTCAAAACAGTGACCATGCATCTCTATTGGGCTCAACTACGTACTTTTTCTGATATCCAACCTAGCAAAAAGAAATTTCTTCTAACACATAAGGAGCATAAGGCTTTTGCTCAGATACGGACACACATTAGGGAAGTCCATTTCAAAGGCAGTAAAACACAGCAATAACATTTTCTCCCATCATTCTGAGCCCTCCTCTGTGTTCATTCTCAGCCACGATGAGAAAAGACAAATCATTAGTTGCTGGGTTTTCATGTGCTTTGCACCTATGACACACTGAAGTGGGCAGGGAAGCGAAAATCTGTGCTAATCTCTCTGTTCTTTGTCATTAGAGGAGAGGCTGTGGTTACAGGTACGGTTAATTTATGTGAGGGGAAAAAAAAAGAACAAACAAACAAAAAACAACTTGCACCAACAGCTCTAACTCTTAGGTCTCCACTCACAGACTGTAAAAGGCCTGAACTTGCCAGTCTCCATAGAACAAGTCTGTCCTCCCTGGTGTATTTATTGTGCTCCTTCAGATGTAAGGCAATCTGAATTTAAGACCAAGTCAAACAGAAGCTCATGCTAAGGAAGATCTCTTACATTCAGAGAAATATTGTTCTGCTAGGAAAAAGGAAAACATTTTTAACCACATCAACTGTGAAACGATATTTCTTACCATGAATGAATCTAAATATGATCATGATTTTGTCAAGGATTCTTTCCAGCTCTTCATCTGTTGCTTCTTTATTACCAGCTCTTAACTTGGAATCCACATATTTTGCTACAAATAAATAAAACAGTTTAACAGCTTTAAAGAAAATAATCTAAAATAACCAACTTAAGCATCTCCCACTTGAAATAGTACTATATGTTTAAATATAGGATAAGTGTTAAATTTTCTATTTTCCCTTTTCCCATCCTTATGTTCAGTGGAATGATAGAGCCCTAGTGTACTACTGCCATAATGGAAAAATACCAGAAAAAGGAACCATCCAAGAAAACAAAAAAATGAATACAGTGTAATAATTAAAATCAATGCATTAGAAATTCCCACATTTTGTGTTATAGTCATAGCAAGCACATTACTTGTTGAAAGACAATATTTTGTAAGTGTACAATGCATATGAATGTGTTTTATGAGAAACAGAAACAAACAACACAGAGAGGACTATATTTTTGTAGACCTTTACCATGTCCCTCATGCTCCTTGGTAGGAGCATACCAAAATTTAAACAGAAGCAATGCTTTCAAGTTAGTAGCTTCAGAATGCCAGAAATAAGGTTAAGCCATGAGTTTAGCTAAGTATTTATTAAGCCTCATTACTATCCTTATGCAACCTTCTGTGTAAGAAGGAAACCTTTGCAGGAGCTGAAACATCACAATCCACAAATGACCGCAGCCCGTATCATGGCTTTAACCTCTACGACTAGGTTGTTCAATTTGTCCTACATAAAGCTGGTTTTAGAAGGAAGCCACAAAATAAGTTGAACAAAGGCAAAAGAATGTACAGAGGAAAAACAACCAACCAAGGAGCAGGATCCTCTCCCAGTATAAAATGCCACAGCTCCAGTTTTGCTGCAGGCAAAACAGTCAGAACAGCTTTTGCCAGATTAGGGATAAACCCAATGACAGTATTTTTAAGATGTTTTTATTATTTTTCCCCTTAATGAGCACTAGTTCTCCCTTCAAAGTAATATTTTTTTTTTCTCTATTAAAACTCCTTGTATTGGAATGTTTTAAAATTGTTCTCCCAGCATCAGCCTTCAAGGCAGATAGATGGGCTGTACTTAGTCCTTTCTGAGAGATCCACAACATCCAAAGAACTCCTCTAATAGCACAATTAAAAACATTTCCCTTTTTTTTTTGCCACAGCTACTCTTCCCCCTAACCATTTACTCCACTCGTAGCATCAGCATTATGCTCTCTGAGCAGTTGTTAGCACCAGGCACCGCGCAGGAAGCAGAGCGGAGGGACAGAAGTTGGCATGCTCCGTCAGGACACCACGTGCATGCCTAACAGCACACCCAAGCTTTTCAAACCCGCAACGCTCCCAGGTTAACTTTTGCCTCATTTCCCAAAAACAAGTCTCCTAAAGCAGAATGCGTTCTGCATCACTATTGCACTAGCACACTCAGCAGCATTATCTTATCATGCTTTCTATAGTTTTTTTTAAATATTTTACAGAAAAATATTTGTGTACCTATCAATTCTGCAGGCTTATTTGGTCTCTTGTTGATAAATGTTTCAAAGGACTCCTTCATCAAGTTTATAAATTTTTCATTTTTCTGAAAGCACACTTCTATGATATGGTCCACTTTATCCTTAAAATCTAGTAGCTCTTGCACCATATCCTTGTCCTTTTCAGGATTAACCACTATTGTTGTCCCAAAGTTCTGTAAAACAAACACTTTTGATAATAAAATATTTTCGAGTGCTACCTATCTCCCCCAACAGACACAGTCACCCTTATAAAATTTATCATTAGAAATAATAATTTATTTTTTTTTTTTTTACAGAGCTACTTATGTGACTTCAAGTTTTCAAAAAACAAGAGGTACTGAAATTTAAAATAAAAACCCAGACACACGGTAACGATTTCAAACATTAGTGCTTGATTTAAAGATTATATACATTTAAGACAAAAGTTTAAAAAAAAAACAACCAAACAAAAAAAACCACACCACCAAAAAAAACACAGTAGACATGACTGTATGATGTGCAAGTTCACAGTTAGATATAGAACTACATGATTCATGTAAAAGAAATTACATGGAAACTGCCTCAGAAATGTTAAGCATAATAGGAAACTTTGCACTATTTTTCTTAAATCCGCTACAGTGCTCTGTTGATGGAACAGATGGTGAAAACTCAACTGCTGCTCATCACTCCAAGATTTCTCTTTCAGCGAGGCCTTAAATGCAAAAACACCTAGCTTACTTGCAATAAACCAAAACTTCCCTGTTCGCAAGAAGCAGCCACAGACTTGAGTTTCTTTTCTTGTTCCTACACACCTACTATCTTAAAGTTAAAGGTAACAATACTATTTGTCTAGTCAACCAAAATATCCTGTAAGGGAGGGTTTTTAACCTATCAGACAATTTACAATTGCTTAGTAACACTGATCGGCACCCTAGACAGAATGACCAGTTTTCCAAGGTGAGAAAGAGGAACATCTGCACAGTAACAGCAGAACAGTATTCAATCAGTGTATTTTCATCAACTGAAGTATGTTAGACACAACACCAGGCAAAGAGAGAAGCGGAAATCCCTCCCAAACCTCAGAATTTCCATTTCAACATCTAATTATCTACTGTGATCTTTTACTGACATCTTTCTCAAGTAACATTTCAGAGTGAAGCAAGACAAACACAAGGCTGCCCAAGTACCTTAGGTTCAATATGTGCATCACAGAATCACAGAACAGAATGGTTTGGGTTGGAATGGACCTCTGAAGATCATCTAGTCCGTCATATTTTACACTTAGCACAACTTCCCCTTCATTAACACAGCATCTGGACATCTCACAGTCTCTACCAGTTAGATTCATAAATTGCAGGGCATTCCCCTTATTCTGCAAATGGCAAACCGAGATACAGAAAGCTAAGCGGAACCTCTGGAATCATGAGAAGGTGACTACAATAGAGCTCAGACCTTCACCCCCGTAACTTGGCACGCTCTCTGTGCTTTTTCTTACACTGGCTCAAAAGATAGAAGTTAAGTTCTTGAACCCTCACTTTAACACATTCTGTCACACAGAATATTTGAGAGGAGGAGATTTACTGACATGACGGAAAATGGTTTCTAGCTTTTTGAGTCTGTAAAAAATTTTCTTAAAAACAAAATCATAAAAGGTCTGATTCTGCGAGATGTAAGGTGTGATAAGCCAACTTAACAACTTGCTGCTGTGAAAGGAGAGGTTCTGGTCCTCCTCCCCTTATTTTCCTACCTGTCCCAAACTCCTGCTTCTTTCATTGGGCCAAGCACCAGGGCTTTTCTTTAGCTCACTAAGCCTGGCATAAAACTGACCTTGCCCAGGTACTGTGTTAAAACGGATCACAAGAGTCTACGGAGCACAAGGATTAAGTCAAGAGCATGATCTGGGAGCAAGGAAGAAGAAAGATATTTGTTCTCGGCTGCAGCAAGCTGTTCAGTTGGCCCAGCTGTCCATGGATCCATGGACTGTATATGGGGACACTGGATGACACCGTGCGGAGCAAACCCCACCTCGGTTCTGGGGGCCTAGGGAAGACAATGTCCCACACGCATGGGCTGGGCACTGGTGTGCCATGCAGAACTCAAGACATCGGTGTGCAGGAAGGGCACCTCTGAAATGAACTGATGTTGTGCACTTAGCCCAGAAGATTGATGAACACGTGGGCAATTCAGGAGAGAACTACCACATCCGGAATTATCAACTCTGGACAGAAATATCTTCTCGGAAGCTCTCCTGCTTTCATCTTGCAAGAGCACTAGAGTGCAAGTTCTCTGGGGCAGCGACATGCATATCACACCTAGCAAAACAAACCTGAAGCGTCTAAATACGACTTTGATGATGGATTATTTTCAAGGAGTATTCTGTTCAAAATAGCTTAGACATTCATCAGCTGTAGGTTGGTTACATGTAGCACTGCTGACCTCTAGTAGAATAGCTACATTCTGAAGTTCCACTCCTTTTGCAGGTATATAAATAGTTGAGTGTATTTGTTGCAAAACACAAGACACAGAACAATCCAGCAGACTCTAAACACGTGTGCATGCGGCTCTATTTAAAAGCAAACAAACCAAAATAACTTCTTGTATAATGTTCAAACCTTTAAGGAAAGCAATTTCCATGTAGAAATTTAAACCTAAAGCTTAGGTGCTGCTGTTTCTCATCATGTGACTGTTACTGAGGGGAAGCATTAACATCCCTCCCCATACTTGCTTAAAACAGAATTCTGATGTGTGCACCTACATATTTATTCTTGTTTTTGAAAGAAGAAATATATGATAACAGCATAAATTTTGACATTAGTAAGAGATCTTTGAAATACCTTGATGTATTCACTCCAATGTTGCAGAAGAATCTGCTGCCCACCTTTTACCCGGCTGAACAGCTGATATGTCTGGGTCAAATCTGATATTCTATTTTCATCGAGTAGGTTATCAAGTCCTAAAAAAAATAAAATTAGAAGAAGGAGCATGTTTGAACACAGTTGAATAAAGACATTTAGAAATATTTTAGAAAAGTCTCTGTGAAATACATCGAAAGACAAGACCCTCCAGTCTGCTTAAAAAGTATGAACTTTTTAAGGCTAAATTTCTGAAAGAAAGTGATATGCTCAGGGTTAACACGTCCCCTTGTTTAAACTGGATGAAATGATTTATAGTATAATATTTTAAAACTGTTTTGGCTGAAGTACTTTCCCAACAAGATGTTGACTACAAGCCTTTTGCTTAAGAACAGTGCTTGATTTGAAGGGTACAGTTTTATTGTGAGGTATCACAGAACCTCTAAAGAATAGGATAAAACAGTAAGATAAGTAAACTGCCTCGGACTTAAAGATACTTCGCAAGATTTTTTCCTGTGGAGTGTGGTGAGCCATCTTTTCAGATTAAGAACATGCTATGAATTGTCTGTGCTCATACGGGTGGAATAACACAAGACTACAAATTCCTGCCAAGCAACTTTTGCCTTTTTCAGTTCACCCTATATGAGACTAGGCCTCTGACTAATGAATGAAGAAGCAATGCTGAAGGCAAAACATGAAGCACAACTACATACGCATTTCTACATTTGAGAATATGATAAATATAGTCCCAGTGTAATCAGAGATACATTGTCTGGTGTTGGTGACAGAGGCTTTAGTAACATGGGAGGGAGGCATCAAAGGCTTATAGCATTTTTTAAAATCCAGAAAGCTTGACTTTATACAGATTGACAATTCATATCATCAGTGTAGCTGACGCTATACAACTGTCCTACTTCACAAAATATATTTCATTAATTCCAATTACTAAATGGTATTAGATAACAAAGGATTTTCAATCACTACTGAATTATCCCATTTCTACTATATTCTTCATCTTAAAAATACTTTCACTGTATATTATAACTTACATGCTCAGAAAGGCAACCAATGTTCAAGAATTATGTCTGGTAAACTTTTGTATGCTATTTTCAGATTTCCCAAACTTTGCGATATGCCTAAACTTTTGAGATATCGCAAGAATCGCAAGACATATTTCATGTAAGACGACAAATTACAACGTCCTGAATACATGTGACTGGTGTTCTTCTGGCACTGAACTGGGAATTAAGAAATGCCTATTCCATCACGTCCAAGCATCACCTCCTATTCATTTAAAGACACCAATACACTAACTGCTTTGTCATAACATGGATTATAAACTTTAATCTCCCCTCTTCCTCTAGCATATGAGCTGTGTGACTAAAATAATTGTTTTGTCACATACTTGATAAATGAAAAAGACACGTAGGAAAGTCCTCTGAGACAAGGCTTCACACAATTTCCAGAAAGCACTGCCACAGCCTTAGAAAAATTTATTATACTTGCAATGAAAAAACCCATCAATATCTAGTCAATGGCAGTTGTAATAATAATAGAAGAAAAAAGATTTCTTATACATACCCTGCATTTGTGAGCTTTTTCTTCCCCCTGTACCAAACTGACTACATCACATGCCTTCTGCTAAGGAACAAAACCTACGAAAGGCAGTATCTTCTTCTATGTGCATGGAATACTAGGATGTTATAAGCAAATAACAGTGTGCCCTGGATCAAATGAATGCAGGAGGTCATGCAAGTCAAGTGATGTTAGACTTTTTTTAAGTGCAGACATAGAATGCAAAAGCTGATCCAACAATACTACAGTCCTAATATGTATTAACTAGAAAAATGTACAAATCTCTCCATATTTATGTGGATATTACATATACATTATGAACGAATGAAAAGTTCAGATTAAACAAGACCATGTACTTTCTGGTTAAGCCAACTGATAAACAAATGTGTCACTGTAAAAGTTACTTAAGAATAATAGTTGAAATAAAGGGCAAGCAAAATTTACATATGTCAACAAAAAAATAATTATTCTTACCTTCTGTTTATGATAAGCTTAAGAATAGTTAAGATGGAGTGACCATGCTTATTTTTATATATGTCTTGAAAACAGTGAAATAACCTATTCCCAGAGTAGTTTAGAGGAAACCGTGAGCATATGTCTTATCTTTAAAGGGGACGAAGCAAGAAGCGAAAGGGATATGTGTAACAACCTGCAAGTGTTAACAAACATGGACGTGAAGGAGCTCAAAGATACCAAACTACCAGGGACAGCTGTTTTGCAGCAGTAAAAGAAACAAAGAGGTAAGGAAAATTCGCTAGAAGATCCAAAACCTAAAATATGGCTACTGCAAGAAAAGGAAAGGATCATTTAAAGTATTAAAAGATCAGGGAATACTGACCAAACCCAGAAATTCAGTGAAAATGGAGAGACTAAAACCTAAGAGGAACAAAGAAATGGTGATTTGAAGACGCTATTGTCTGAAAAAGGACTTCCTAAGAAGACTGCAGCTCTTATCTGAAATTGCCAGACAAAAGGTAAAATACAGACAAAAGCATATGTAATTTCATTGCCTTGGAACGTTGTCAGTTTCAATAACTCATCATTCTTGAACTAAGCAATCGCAAGAGAATATGTATATAATTCTAGGAAATAAGCAGTTCCAAAGGTTTAATTCCTAAGACCACTGCTGGAAGTCAAAGGAGATTTAGGAGGTTTAAAAACCTTTACAAATATGGAATTTTTAGATATTTGTTTCCACATATACAATTACTTGTCACAGTGGGTTAGCTTTCTGTATCTGTGGAAGCTTTTTCCCATGGCTAATACACCTCCTTAAATAAAAGCTGTGGAGTTTATAGTTATTGCAGAGTATGAGAATTTGTTGCTTATCAGAGATTATATTAATTTAAAAAAAATACCTTTTTGCAAAATAGCTGATAAGTGTTCTCCTAGTAGCTGCTTCTCCACACAAGCAATCAGTGGTTTCCTAAATAAAGCAAGAAAAGTATATTAGAAGTATCAGAGTGTAAGGGAATTGCCTCTTGTCACAGAATATTTGTAGAGTAACTTACATTGTAATACAAAAAAAGATCAACAATTTTCTGATTAAAACAGAGGCTACAAATTTAAGACAAAAATGTCACAAGATATAAGTCAAGAAAGAAAGCAATAAACCATATATGTCATTAAAAAGGAAATTCGGGTTTGAATACTAAAATGCAAGTTCTTACACAGTAGAAGAGAGAAGCTTAGAACCAAAAATCAATACAAAAACAGTTCTGGAAAAGTGTCGAATTGACAACAAAACAAAAGCCTCCAAGGGTCTGATCACCAAAAGAACAAAATACAAAATTTTGAACAAAATGTTCAAACCTCAAACTACTTCATCTAATTGTGTTATGCACTTACATAAGCATAAATTGAACTAGAACCACAAAATTCAAATTTACAAAACATTTTAAATTTATCCTTGAATTTTCCCAACTTTTTATTATTATGAAATATTTTTGATATATTCACTTTAGATAGGACTGAAAAATAATGGCAAGTTTTCCTTCACATCTTATATAGCCTAAAAGAAGAAAGAAATGCCTGAAGTGCGAAGGGATAATTAATTTCCATGTTTAAACTTCTACCGCTGCTTACGATATGACAACAAAAGACCAACCATTTATTTCTGAGTTAAATTTTATAAAACTGGTTCTCAGACTAAATTTCTCAGAAATTTAGCTTTTCTAGAAGAGAGGTGCTCGACTTGGATTGATGGAAGCCCTTCATGTAGCAGCATCCACTTTACGTCCCTACCTTTGCTAAAAAACCACTTCTCCCCACCAACGATTTGCCTGACCTTCCATACGATGCCGTTTTAGTCCCTTCACCTCAGAAAGATTAAATTAGAATTTAGAAAGGTTCAGAAAAGGGAACAGGGATGATCCAAGTATGCAGCAGCAGCTACAAGAGAAACAACTTGATGTGTTAGGATTCTTCTTTCTGGGGAAGAGAAGACTTAGCAGGGATACAGTGCATTGACAGGCAAGGAAAAGGTGGTAGAGGACTGACCGATCACTTTCCCTTCCAGTAAAAGAACTGGGGTCACCAGTGATGGTACTAGGAGCCAGACTTAAACAAAAGGAGGCAATTTAACACGTGGCAGCTAGTGCACAGGTGGAGCGCTTTGCCAAAGGCTGGCACAGATGGAAAAGCTTAAGTGAATCCCAGTGAGACAGTGCAAGTATTTGAAAGAGATCCAGACAGACCGACCACATCAGGTTCAGAAAATACCCTGAGCTGAAAACAGGCAGATACTAGGAGGGTATCAGGGCACCACATATACTTACTTACTTTCCCTTCAGTGGTTGTAAGTGAATGTGAAGTACCAGCTAGATATGGCCATCTTTACGGTCACTTCCATAGTCCCTGAAATTTCCAACTACTGCTATCTACAGCTTCTGACTGTCTGCAATGGTAGAAGTAGCCAAGGCTGTATAAAATACCATCCTTTACCCCAGAAGACCTAGTGTGCCTACAGGGGAAGCAAGGACAGTTCATCTGCTTGAGACTGAAAGGCAAAGCACTATTTCCTAACAAGCAGACAGGCGGAATGTGTATTTATCTTGACTGCTAGCTGATGAATGAGCCTGAAGGTAACTTCTGTACAGCCCCAAAGTCATTTACCTTGGTCATCTACTGACTGACCAGGAGACATGCTTATTCTTGTCAGCTGTCCAGAAAGAGGCATGTTCTGACAGGCTGAATAAATACCTCTATGGGCTGCAACAATACACACTCCATGCATTGCATAAATCTGGTTTGAAGTATTTTGAATGTTGTTTCCCATGATAGTTTTGTCCTGAAAGTATCATTTCCATCTCAAGATCAAACCCAGTAACTAAATTTAACACCTTTTCTGCTCTTTTCATGCACACCCGAAGAGATAGTATGACCTGAGGACAACTCAAGGGCACTAATTTTAAGAACGGCTGTTTCTTCATGCAAAGGAAAGAAATTAGCGTGAAGCCTTCTAAAAGTAGGTTTCTATGCCTTTAACTAAGGACAAGACTCAAAACAAGGACTTTATATATATCTTGACTAAAAACATAATGATATCAACCTATTTTTTAAACTTACACAGTAAATAAATGCTTATGTGCTTTAACTTTATACATAGAAATAGTTCCTTGTATTTTAATGTGGCTGATTTTGCCAGAAAAAGTTGTCACACTGCAATCAGCATTTACAGAGAGAAGATTCAAGTTCAAATATGTACTATGACACGAAACACGTGTGTGTTAATATACACATAAAACATGCCTGAAGAAAATAATAAGTTTAAAAGATAATTTCTATTCAGTCATCCTTTTAACACTCAATGAAATGCCAATATGTTATCCAGGAAACTAAAAAATAAATGTTATTCTCTTTATTAACTGTTATGTTCTTTATTTAAAAAAAAATTAAAAAGCAACAGCTTACTGCAGGACAAATTATATATGGATTTATAGCATGTCAGTGACTCCACAGTACTTCCTGAATGCACATTCTTACCCCAGGAAAACTCACACTATCACTCAACACCTGAGTGAAAAAAGGACAAGCTACCTCCCATAATACACTGGCAGCAGCTGCACTAAAGCTGATCTACTGTAATTGCACATCCTGGACTGCTCATGAGTGATGTTCATGTCCTCTACCCTACACCCTAATTTAACCTTTTTTTTTTTTCTTCTCCTAATGAGTCTTTCTTTCCCTCAAGGGATTTGTGGTTAATTTTGTTATCGTACATGAATGGCTAAAATCAGCTGCCTCTCTATTAATGCAAATTTGAGTTTTTATATAAATGCTTTATAAGTTCAGTATACACTGATAAATCTTTCTGGATAAGTTTCTCCCCTCTTACTCAAAGTATGTTTTGTTTTCAAAGAAATAACTTTTGATAAAGTCTTAAAAAACCAAACTGTATCACAAGCCCTGCCAACAAGATAATATCAGTAAGATAATACAGAAATAGTCTCTACAACCACAGATAATCACACTGTTTTATGATGGATGCTTGACTTATGCTAAGAATGAGAAAATTTGTACTCACTGTGTGCTGTGGTCTAAATATGTTATTACTCTGTCCCCTTCTTCTTCCAAACGTTTATTAACATGGTGAAGATATTCTGGGACCTAGCAAGACAACAGAATGCCAAGTTTAACTACAAAAGTATGAAAGGCTGATAATCTTGTTCCATGACAATTATTTTGAACTACAAATTTAAAGAGAATACCAATTGGAAAGGACTATTCCACCAGAATGTTGTTATGTAGTACATAATTGATATTTTTATTTATCAATGTTACTTTTAATATAAAGTATTATAACTGCACCTGACAGAAAGGAATAGGAAAACAGAAATCTGGGAACTTTTCAGAGGAATTTGATGTTTTCTTAAAACCCTTCTGAGCTAAGCTAGCCCTTAAAATATCATAGAGCAGATTTTCGGTTGGTGTAAACCATATAGTTCTATTACTTCAATGGCAGTTTCTCCAGTGCAATATCTGTCCCTATGGAGAGTTAACACATTCAGCACATATTACTACATATCTTTGAAACTCAGGCTTCGAACGATCAAAACAGTTACACGTATGTGCATACACATGCATGTGCATATGCATGCATATGCAAATATGTGTATGCATTATGTGCACATGCATAAGTGTGTACAAGTTTACACTGTATAAGTTAGGACCTTACTTTTATGTTTTTCCACAGTTTCCCACTAGGCTTATAAAAGCAGTCAGACTCTTGCTGTCAAAATCTGTGTCAAAGCATTTCACTTCACATCCCAGTGGAAAACAAGGTAATGAGGTGAATGGAACAGGATTAGGCACAAGGATTCACCTCAGCGCAATGTAAACGGATGTTTTCAAAATGTCTGTAGTGACTTGATGTTAAAAGGGAATTAATAAAGGTAACCTTCCGCATTTTAGACCACAACAAAACTCGGCGTTTGACATACATTTTTCAGAGATAACCACATTTGCAGGCTGCCCACTGCAGAGCATAATTTTATCACAAGAGAACAGAAAACAAAAATGTCTTATGCCTATTTAATTAATAAGGAAAAGAAACAAAACAACAAAACAAGAGTAAAAAATAAACCATTTACTTAGGTATTAAGCACACACCAGAATTATGCCAGTGGATATTTCTTGGGCAAAAATAATATTGCTGGCACACCTTTAAGCTGTATGTGGAAATTACTTTCAGGTAGTGTGACTTTAGCTACACAAAATGTCTCCGGGTTTCTCCACCCTTAATTATACATTTCAAACACCAAGGCAATCTGGATACCTGGATACAGTACTGTGGTCCCCATCAAAACCTGTGAATGTGTGCTTGCATGCCTGGGCACCAGTGAATTTCATTGAGCATTAATACATCGTGGCACTACCAGAAGTTCTCACTAGCAGATAAAATTAGCATAAAAGCAATCATCTACAGCATGCACCTACCTCTCTTTCTTGCATTAATCTTTGGCCCTCTGCAGCATATAAGCAATTTGTCTCTTCCAGAAACCTCTGTTCAAATGATTCCTTGTAAACCTGCTCAAGAAATTAATTTAATTAGTTACATTAAGCTGTCAGTAAGGATAACATATATAGGCTGTCAGGCATAGAGGGCAAGTAAAATCCCCAGAATACACAGTTATGGGCAGTGCCAGAGTAACATTACATTAACACAGAAGTTCTCTGTTTGCCCACTGGTTTTAGAAAGACTGAGATCAGAGATGACTTCACAGTGCAGCAATAGAGTGTTTCAGTCATCAGTACTCTAATTGTCTAAATTGACAGGCTGCTGTTCAAGGTACACAGACCAATACCAGCACCCTACATTAGCACAGCAATGACATCCAACCCACCTAAGCTCGACTCCCACTGATATTTCTGTGGCAAAAAAAGTAGTAGGATACTTCCAACTAGTGAAACATTGGCACAAAACAGGTAATTCCCATCAGTAAAATAATAATATGCTCCATGATGCATCTTCAGATCTGCCAGGTTTATCTCAATGGCCCAAAAGCAGGATAAATTAATTGTACCAAACAAGGTGAACTCGCTTTCTCCAGGGAAGGAGCAAGGTGATGTATAAAAGAAGGTTACGAACAACAATCACAAACATTAAAAAATTTCTGCATAATGATTAGCAGCTTAGTATAGAAAGGAGATAAGTTAGAAAGGACAACTACATACAAGAGTTAAAACAATCTGGGGAAGGTAGCCAGGGAATAACATGTAAACAGCAGGACAGTGACAAGAAACAGATTCCTTGAATAGACAGAAGTATTTCTTCCAAAAATAGAGCAGAGCTGTAAAACTCATTAATGCATTCTGACCAGGTTTTTTTCTTATGGACCATTAAGAGTTTTATTTTTTCAATACAAACTTAAACATGAAACATCTGGCTTGACAAGCATTCGCAGCATAACAATGCACTAATTCAGCATCCTGAGTAGATGTCAGCTCATTGCTTCAGCCTTGTCATTACACTAGCTCCAAGTTCAACAGGATCAAATACCAGATTTCATTTCTTACCTTCCTTGCCTTCATGATAACTGGAAGAACAGTAACATAACAGTATATGGAACTATTTTCTGCATAAAACGTGTAAAACTCTACAACAGGAAACAGCTGTAGAATAGGATTTATGCAAGCAGGAATCAACTTGCAGCAGCTGGTTCTCAATTACATAATTGCCTAAAAATCAGGAATTAGTAGGAGCTTAATTGTTTTCAAATTAAATCTAAGATTTGCTTCATTAATTAATCTTTCTCCAGAAGCTAACTTCTGTAGGAAGAGGGAGAAGCATAGATCCTGGAGTACAATTACAGTGTTATAAGCACATCTCTAACTCAATGAAGTGACGGGTATTATAGAAAACCAGATTAGATTAGGTTAGTTTCCCTAGTGAAAAATGAAAGCTACACTTTTGAGCCAATGGAGGAGAATGCAGATCTAAATTCAGTTCTGTAAGAATGATCAAATAGAGGGGAATGTTTACCTTTAGCAGAGTACATTGCTAAAAAATAATAATGTTAAAAAGTCAACACCTCTAAGAATCTCATGCAGTTAGAGAAGGCAAATAACAATTCGTGAAACAAAAGTGGGGAAAAGCACACAAATCAGATCAGGTCATGTGATCTGAAAAATCATTGTCAGAAGTTTGCCTTCTCTTTTGAACAGAATAATTCATTTTTCCTGTTACACTACAGATAGTTATGAATGAAAATCAGGATGGTTAATGTGAAAGGCAGAAAAGCAGGTAAGCTGTTTGACCAAAAAGGACTATTTAAGAGTCTTCTGTGCAGTCTTCCTCTTCAAACTCTTTTTTAAACCTTCATCCAGTTTCATAACACTGTACACCACACGGGAACAGAGCAACCTCAACAGTTCATAAGAACAAAAGACAGCTCCTAAGTTTTACTGCATATCACACAAAGCTGCAACGTTCACCAGAGAACAACGTACGCCAGAGTCAGAAGCACAACATTTTTTTATTCTATTTGGTTACTTAGTACCTACGCTACCGGAAAGTTCCAGTAAGTTACAGATTGACCTTATTTATTTGAAAAGGTTGGCCCCAACTTTACATCTCATTCTATCCTTGGCATCTCTGCTAAGAAGTTGCCAACACAGTGATGTGTTTGTGATATAGACCCAGGGTCGGGACTCCAAAAAGCCTTTTTACACTGATAGAGGTGGTCTTTTTTGGTTGCTACATTTAACCAGCACTAGGATTAGAACACCAGTGATTAAGACAGATAAAATATTACACATACTAAGAGACTTGCAAACCTATTATTTAAGAGTCTATAAGCTACTATGTCAGCTAAGAAGAAGAGGCAGAGAGGTCTCATTTACAAACAGAGAATGAAAGACACTGCATCTAGTACAAAAAAGGCAACCTTATCAGTCTAATAGCTAGATTTTGAAGCATATTTACTAGAAGAATAAAATTATTCCTGCACAGCACACAAATTAGAAGAGTCCAACTGTACTAAATGTAGGTGTAATTAGTAAAGTTTGCTGTGCTCACCTGCAGATCAGAGAGCATACTCAACAAGCTTCGCAACAAACTTCTGTCCACAGCTTCACCATTCCGTTCTCGTTCGATCAGGAGCAGGATTCCATCAATAGTCTTGTTTTGAACTTGCTTGTCACTGATGACGTGATTTCTAAATAATTCTAGCCCCATATCCCTGTGTGAATATTGAAAATTGATGAATCACACTGTTGATTCTTTCCAAAAAATCTATATCTCAGTTTGAGAAAAATAAACACCTATAAAATATATACAGCGTATACGTATTATACAGAAAGAAAATATATTAATAGTGTGTATATTCTTTTGGTGCTGTCTTATACTAAGAAAGTATAACAAGAATTATCATGATGCCAGGCCACATGCTACCAGATGCATATACTTCCGCTAAGAACTGTGACCAGCCTGACCATATTTCATATAATAGACTATAACTTTCTCTGTTTATTAAAAAAATTACTACTCTAAAAATAATTTAAAAATCTGAACATAGACCTGAACACAAAATTCCCTGGATCACTCAATCTATGTGTAATTTTAAAGTTCTTTTTAGAAGCATGAATTCTCTGTATGTTTAGGACCTTATGATCACCCGTATGAGATTCTTGTTTCATTCTAAGAGGATGAGGAATGGTGCTGCTGTGCCATGAAGAAGCCAATTATTAAACATTGTCTTGGCCAAGGGAAGCAGAGGAATCTTAGGCAAAACTTGTATTCTCTAATGTCCTCACCTGCATCAGGATTTCAATAAGGGAAATTTTCCCAGTATGAGGAAGAGAGACACAAAGTATGAACGGGGCAGGAGGATGCCAGGTTTCTCAGGCAGCCTGAGGAACTCCCAAGAGCAGAGAAGCCAGCCAGGCAGGGAAGAGGCATGCTCTCACCTCCGTACTTTATCTACATCTTGTTTTGCTTTAGATGGAGTACTGATACCAGAAATTTTTGGCAAAGCCTAGGTTTGGTTGATCAGGCAACAATATAAAATGACCCTCAGGAGGGATGCTGAAAAACAAAATGCCCAAAGACATGACTATGGTGTGCTGAAAGTACAGCAGCATCTAGGGGAGCTGGCTTTTGTCTCAATGCTCTTGAGCCACGGGTCTGGACTCTCAAGAGGACAGTGCTGGAAAGATGATCTGCAACCTGTCAGTGTATCTGACTTCTTTAAAAGACAACTGAGCAAGAAGGTGAGCATTGAATTTTGTCATAACCAGGAGCACCTGAAGTAACACTTGGCCCAGGGTTAAGGCGCAGAGGCATCAGCCCGAATAGGTTCCCCACACAACCAGCCTCACTCATGCTGTGACAACTACAGCTATATATATACCTTGACTTTTAAGCATATGTTCACAGACCTTTTTCTTCTTTTACCCTCACTTTACAATGAATATTCATGGAGAAGGAGGAAATGACACATGCATACACTGACATATGTATTTCCATAAATTCACACAAAATATTAGAGACCTATTACCCAGATCAAATATAATGTGAAAAATTTATTTTCAACCTTTACAAATATAATAGCATGTTCAACAAACTCTAAAGATTCGAGAAATACTTACATGGATACCTACCATATAGAAGGAAGCATTGAATTCTGAAGGACATATGTACGATCCAAAAATAAGAAAATGCTTCTGATCATGATCTGAAAATATATACAGAAAATGTTTCTCTTCACCATCATGTGGCATTTTAAATTATAAAGCAACTTTCAAGAATTACATCACATAGCCATGCACCTTAACTGCCAATAGGTGTATTTTCAACTTTTGTGGTAACTTGTACAGTCACCGGTATGTAATTTATTGATGTCAATACTATTACTAAGTGTTATTATCCAAGACAGTTTTCAAATTCATAACCATTAACTAAATAGTTTTATTAGCCTGTTATGAGTTTTAATGCGACTGTGATACTTAAACCACTCAAGCAGTACCACCAAGACATTCAGTAATCACCCTGAAATAGCATGATTTTTGCTCTTTAAAAGAAGCAGCTTTAGGCAGAGACAGTAATGAACTGTGCAACAGATGTTTTAATAATAAAAGTCAGCTGCCAAAATTCATTAGAAAAATAGAGAAACATTAGTTCTAATGGGAAAGAAGGTATAAAAATATAGCTTTTCTTTAAATTGAAAAAGTGGGAGGAGGTGGGTTTCTAGCTTATTACTCTTTCATGTTCAAAATCCAGTTTTAACTTTGCTCATAAAAAGGCTGCCCAGCTTTCAGTTTAGCATAACTCAGGATGTCAGTAACCAGTTCACCCCCAGGACAGCTACAGAGATTTCTATCCCCAGCTGTCCACCTACTCTTCCCCTAAAAGGTAGCATTGCTTCTGGAGCAATTCTCAAGCTGACACTGCTTCTGGCCAAGCATAGTAAAGTAAAACAGCAGCAAGGCTGGTTCTTTTTTCTTAAATATCACAAGAGCATCCTCAGCACATGGGCAAGAAAGCCACTTGCTACAGGTTGTTGCTTTAAGGAGAAAAAAATAATTAAAAAATAATAGAAAAGAATGCTCAAAAGTCATTAACAGTGTTCATTGTAAAAGCCTTTTTATAAAAACACAGGTCCAGTTTAATTACATTTTCAAGGCAATAAACTTCAACTCTGTTTTCATCAGACTGTTGAATTTGTTTTGAATAGTTTCTATAATGCTCTCCATTTTACTTCAGATAAAAATCACATACCTCTGCCCATCTCCCACAAGGGAGAGGAGAGGGGTGATTTTGAGGCATGAAAATAGTAATTCAACCATTTGGGGCACCTGTAGCCAAAGCTAAGCGACCATGCAATGAAAACTCATTGTAAAATGATGGTTTAGAATTATAATGATGCATTCTTAAAGGGACAATTCACACAGAGTGTCTTTGAGAGAGGATTTTTTTTTCTGGAACACAATTCACTGTGAAAGTAGAGGACAAGAAGAAAGAGAGAGTGAGTTTCAGTTCTTTAATCTTCCATTTCTTAGCCCTATAGTCAGGATAATCATCCCTGCTTGGCGGGGGTGAAAGTCACAAAGTCACCTAGCTCTTAGAGCTATCTAAAAGTAAAGACTGTGGATTCTCCAATTATTTAAAATTACAAACAGCAAACAATTTCAGCATAGCCTGGTCCATTTTTCTTTCCACTCAGAGAAAACAGGTGTCAAGATATTTCCAAGTGATATGTCAACTGCATATGAAACCTATGAAAGTCAGAGTCAACATAGCAGAACATAAGTTTTCAACAACAAAACTGCCCCCAGGTAGCAAAGGGGAAAGCAAAAAGCGATGCTGAAACTTGGAGGAGGAGGTGCAATGCAGTCACAAGTTGAAACCACGACAAACTCCATTTTGCCCGATTTAACATCTCAAGGATACGTATTCTGAACAAATGTTCAACTTACCATTTGTCTGCAATGATCTTGCCAGCATTTATTTATCTTCTTTAAAAATAAAAGACTATCCAGAGAATCTGTACAGCACCTATTAAGGAAAACTAGCTTGCTGGTTATCTTTTGAGGCCAGATTCTAGAGATGATGTTTGCCAGCCATTAAGCAAAGCTGCTCCATGGATATTCCAATGTTACTGGGACTACCCAGGGATAAATGGTTAATTGCAGAGCTTCTGCCCAGCAGAGGGGCTGCAGTTCTCCGAAAGGCCTCCCTATGTTTTCAAGGAGTGACACTGCTCTTCAGTAATACCATCTAGTGGCTGTAGCGTATAACTTTGATATGAACAAGAAATCCCACCAGCTGCAAAAACAACCTTGTTACCAACTAAGGTGAGAAGGATAGAAAGGTTTGTTTGTTTAATGAGTTCACACTGTGCACAAGAAGAGTGACCCTAATCTCTTAAAAGCACTTACAGTTCTAAATAATCCTCAACAAATCTGAATACCGCTCTTCTCATATACATCTCCAGGTCTCCCTAAATAAACTACAAAGTTTTCTTCGTTACACAACAGATCCAATTGTTATTTACGAATAACAGAATCCTTCTGTGTCGTATGAGTAAATTCCTCTCCTGCACAACATCATCTTCAACTCCCTCTGGCCAAATCTGATTAATCTGATCTCATGTCCTTGGGATATAAAGTGGTATACCTGTAAAATACCAAATTCTCAACTCTCCAAAACACCAGCCCTGTCAGAGGGCAGGAGAAAGCAAAGTTTTAAACCACCAGTTTTAAAACATCTCTTCAGAAGATCATCTGAAGTCTGAAAAGGCAGTGATGCAAAAAATGGTTGACTGTACTGCTTTAAAGCAGACTGTAAGATTTGGTTCTCAGAGATCAGTTGCCTAAGGGACTACTGTGCTGACTAATGTAATTTCTAGTTAGATGTGATTTTAAATGCATCAAAGTAAACGCAATGAAAAAAGACATCTGCCAAATAAGAGGTGAATTCAGTGCTGATTTATGTATCTATGTTTCTTATATGCTATGTAGAAGCCACACTCCTTAACTGGGCCTCAGAAGAAAACCCCAAAACCACACAACCCAAAATCTTACCGGGACTTAGCTAGATAATGGGGAAGGGGGGAGAAGAAAAAAATTATTTTCTTTATGAATGTAGGCACCTACCTGGGGAATGCACTGAACTGAGAAACTGAGAGTCACATCCAAAGCACATTTAAAGGCATTCACCCAGGAAGAAGGTTCTTTCTGGGTCCCAGTCCCTTGCTGTTTTCTATTTTAACCTATCATTTTACATTAATAAAACACATACAGAGGCCTGGGAAACACTGCTAGCACCCAAAGTACTGTAGTATCTGTTCAGTATGGCACTCTCCAGCATCTGCTTGCTAAGGCACTCTCCAGGAACGTGGGGAGAGCCAGGTGGGCGTACACTATTTATCCTACTGCCTGAGCAAATGCAACCCCTAGGCTATTACACAAAACACAACTATCACATAAAGCACAATCTCAGCCTGTAAAGCACAACAAGATTCAAAAAGTAGGGCTGGCGGCACCCAGGCGTCCAGAGAAGATCTACAGGCACTTCTGTGACAAGTTCAGCCAGAAGAAAAGCCCAGCAATGTAACTTCAGAAAACTATGGGGAAATTTACCATAAAACTTCAGGTTTCTATGCATCCCAAGACAGCCAAGTAACTTCCTGAGCTCAGAGCTCTCTCCCCAAGACCCTCCCAAGGTACCTAAAGGGCTTGTTGAATGCCTCTGTGACACATCGCTGCTGACCAGTAGTTATTATCGGTCAAACAGGTGTACTTTATGTTTGAGAATTCTTTTACAGAAGACACTGTTGTTGAAAATTATTGCAGTGAATTTTTTGTAAACTATTGCTACTGTAAGCATCTCCACTACTCACCTGCCATAAAAATCCATACCTGCTGTTAAATCTCACTGTGCTATTGAAATTTTCTAGATTAGGTGTAAAATTTGCATTCCTATTAAAATGATAAGTTAATTGCTATTAGCGTGCTACTTATCACAACAGTGCATACACTAAAATTGTTCACCCAGATGACTAAAGCTGCTTATGCCTGATTTGAAAATATGTAACTGGTCAAACAACCTCTTTAACACATTGGCAATTACCAGTGTAATTTTTACATAGTCTTGTTTCAAAAATAATGATTTAAACGGACCACGCTAACCATTTCTGGGCATGAGAAAGGATATTCTCTAAATTGAAGGATTTGTGCTTTCACATGATCTTCACAGACTTGTCGCAGCTGTTTGTACAGTGTAGCAGAGACTTTGTAAGAGCAGAGATTTTCAACAGCCTAAAAACAAAAAGATTACGAATGAGACAAAAGAACTCAAATTGTTGTGTCTGCGTAATCAAGGCCAACAATAAAGAAAAAAAAATATCAGCATTATCTGTCCAAGCTGTGCACAAAAACAAAACATCAAAATGAAATTATCCAAACTATGTAGAAAAATTAAGACTTCATGATTCCTTTCTGCTTTTGGTCCCTTCTTACACCACTAGATTTCGTGTACAAACAAGGTCTACCATCACCATCTGGGTCATATTTCAGATGTGTTGTTAAAACTAGACTTTCCTCCCCTGAATACTGCTCAGCAGTGGAACTCTTCCTGTAGATCCATTTCATGCATCCTCTAGAACACACATATGCGCGCACTTTTTTTGGGGGAACACGATCATACCAAATATTTTCATTTCTTATTAACATTAAGGTAGACATTTCAATCACTCTCTCTAAATGGTAAATGAATACAGCCACTTTCCTTTCATTTTATCAACTTATTTCTTTCCGAATATTTCCACTGATTCACACACTCATGCTAAGGTATGTAAACTGAGGGGAAAAAATAATTAAAAAAAACAACAAAAAAAACCCAAATAACCATTAAATAAAGACTTGAATTGATTTATTGGGACCTCATGGGATTTAGTTGAGTATTATCCATAGTTAACTAAGACGACCGATTCTGACCCAAACTAAACATTCTTGTGGTCACTACATTAATGTAAATCGAGTTGTTATGCAGCTGACCTAGACAATGCTGAGACAGCTCTGGCCATCTCTAGAATACTGCTCTTCAGCTATTCAGTAATTACATTGTCTTACACTAACATTTTCTCCTCACAAGAAACTCAGTGAGAATACCAAAGAGAAAACGTAGCCTTGCTTGATACCACTGACTATATTTAGACTTTGTTCCAGGCACACTTTATTTTAACTTGTGTGCTGTATTTCAATAAATTATTAGACAGACAAATGTTCTGCAAGAACTCTAAGTTTGCACTAAGTATTTTTGGCCATTCAGTGCTTCATACAAAATTATCCAAAGACGCTGGACATGATTTTCAGAACTAAGAATCCAGCTGTCATTTCCTTTAAGTTCACCTCAACTGCCTTTATGCTGTCATCGTGGTTTAACCCCAGCTGGCAACCAAGCCCCACACAGCTGCTCGCTCGCTCCCCCCCAGTGGGATGGGGGAGAGAATCAGAAAGGTAAAAGTGAGAAAACTTGTGGGTTGAGATAAAGACACTTTAAATAGGTAAAGCAAAAACTGTGTGTGCAAGCAAGGCAAAACAAGGAATTTATTCACTCCCTCCTGTGGGCAGGTAGGTGTTCAGCCATCTCCAGGAAAGCAGGGCTCCATCACATGTAACAGTTACTTGGGAAGACAAATGCCATCACTCCAAATATCCCTCCCTTCCTTCTTCTTCCCCAGCTTTACATCCTGAGCATGACCTCATATGATATAGAATATCCCTCTGATCAGTTGGGGTCAGCTGTCCCAGCTGTGCCCCCTCCCAACTCCTTGTGCACCCCCAACCCACTCGCTGGTGGGGTGGGGTGAGAAGCAGAAAAGGCCTTGGCTCTGTGTGAACGCTGCTCAACAGTAACGAAAATATCCCTGTGTTATCAACACTGTTTTCAGCAGAAATCCAAAACACAGCCCCACAGCAGCTACTATGAAGAAAATTAACTCTATACCAGCCAAAACCAACATAACTATGAGTTGATATTGCACAGAACACTGCCTAAGACTTAAAGCCCTATTTCACCTGGGCAACTAAAACTGACCCAAGAATGTTTTCCTTTGCTCCAGAGGATTTAGAGGGGCTCATTTTGTTGACAAATTTTCTGATAGCATCAATGAATTTGGACAAAGTTTCAGTATTTTCCCAGTGCTTGGTTTTTACTCAGTTTTCCTCAGATTTTAGCTCTTTGCAATATAAAACATTATGGAGATTAATGCCAGCATGTAACACTCTGTCAAAGCATTAGTAAATGTTCTTCGCTCTGTTTCACTTTAAGATCACCCAAACACATGGGCTAGCAAGTGCATGGGCACTTGCATGGGTGAGGGGGAAAGCAGGGTTGCTTCTTTGGGCAACAGTGCTGGCTTAAAGTGTATTTCAAACTGTAGCCTTAACACCTCAATGCCACCTCTACTAGCTGTTTCTCCCCTTTTTTCTTTTTTTTTTTTGACAGGGTGGGGAGAGGGGAAAGAAATCCAGTAATTTCCTCCTTCTTCACCGTTTGTTTCATTCAGAGTTTTTGCTGCCTCTCTGAAGAAATTTCATTTGACTTTTATTCATCTTGCGCACCATCAGTTTGAAAAGAAGCTACAGTAATTATCACATCTACCAAGGACACAAGAAAGACAACACTTATAGGCTCTTCACCTATGCAAATCTAGTAAAAGTTCTCTTTCAAATCAACCTTTTAATAGCCTGTTTTGAGCAGTCTCCTGTTTTAACATTTAGCATGCAAATTATTGCTACTTCTTATACTACTTCCTCTATAGGTTCAAACACCCTGAAGAGTTTGTCTTCCAAAACACAAAGTGAATCCGCTTCCCAGAGATCTCTCTATGGGGTAATTCTAACCTACCTGATGTAATTTTATTTAAATACTCATCAACAATGGCTTACTCAATTTTGATACAATATTAAAGAAAGTAAACAAAACTATCACACAATGCTTATGTTACGTTTTTCATCTGGTCTTAAAACAGATAAGTAAAATGACATCTGCAACAGACAGTATTGACACATAATTGTTTGCAGATAGTTTGGTATGCTTCCTAAGACATAGGCCTCCCCATCCATCCATCCAAACAGACGTCTGGTCAGGACTCTCAATACTTTTTTTTCCTTCACTAGTACACTGTCCTACTCTACATCCTCCAGAAGGGCAGTGCTGCCCCATTTCAGGTTATTTAGGACCTTGCTGCAAAGGGAATTTTCTCTTTCCATTATTTTTATCACTCACTCTTCACTCAGCAATTCTTTGCACTGCCCCATTTTCTCTGTCCCATGAAGTATAAGATACTTCTATCAAAATCTGTGCTATCTACCACCAATCCCAGACATCGTTTCTATTTTAGTCGCAAAAAATTGGCTGCCACCCTCCCATTGCTCATTGACTAGGTCTCTGCCAAGCACCTTCAGGCCTGATCCCATGCTGCCTCTAATGCCTGGAAAGGAGTATCCTTCGGCCTTCCCACAACGCCTTGTCATTGTTCTTCAGTTTTCCCTCAGCCACCGTGCCAAATAAAATAAATAAATCAGAAAGTTCAAAGGCAAGGCTGGTACATCAGCCCACTCACTGCACTGAACTCTAGCAGGCCTCTCACTTCCTCCCATAATGTCAGATAACGGGGGGGGGGAAGCCCTGACAGTAAGAACGGATGCATACGGAGAAATTTTCCCCTGTGGATGACTCTGTGCTCACCAACAGGCAGTTAAAACGATCTGTAAGTACAGATCAGGTTTCCAATGGATGCTGAACTTCATCTTTTATTCCTCTGGCAGGAGAGTAAGTACCTATCTATGCACAGGCACGCCGACCGCCACCACCCACTGCGCAGAAATCTTGTTGATTTGCACCACTGCCTTACAGATTACTGGACTGGCCTTGTGCAGTTTTTGTTTTTACAAATAAGCAGGCAACCACAAAAAGCAAGTAGTACCGTTCTCGCTTCACAGTTTATCTGAAATCTCTCTCCTCCCCTTCTGCCAAAACTCAAGTCTGTACCCTGGCGATTTCATAGCAATATTACTATAATCTCATTTCTGAGCCTCTGAAAACAAGTTAGGTAACAGCATCTGTGGGTTTGGTTTTTTTTTTTAGCTAGGCATGGAAAAGCAGGATTTTTCAAATGTTGAGTTTAAAACCATAAAATGTATTATGTAATTCAAACTCTGCAAACCCACAAGTAATAAGAGATGAATACATCAAAGTTATCTATTTAAAGAGAATAAATTATATTCGGTCAATATGCTTTTACATAATCAGCCATTTTAGACCCATATATTAAAGACCCTAACTAATCCCAGAGACAAGTATAGTCAGCTTCCAAATTCATCCTGATTTCCTTGAGCACACACCCAATACGGGCTGATGGGCTTCTCCTCCCTTATAGTTCATGCTTTGCAGACAACATCAAACCTACCTCAGCTGAACATTTAGAACAATTTAGGTGAGCATAATAATGTCTTAAGTCCTGATCTGGCAACGAGATCCACATCTGCAGATCTAACACCTGCACCCACAGAAAACTCATAACAATCTTCAGCTATGTAGCACAACTTAGCGCATCAGTAATTTTTTATAAGATGATTACTGTAAAAAATTACTCTTTCAGTTAATCAGCTCAAAGCATATGTATTTAAAATAACATAGAACTAAGCCATATATAAATGGAGAAAGCAGAAAGGAAGAAATGGGTCATGAGTATCTCTCTCTTGCACCCTCCGTAACCCCTGCTCCAGTAGTCCAGATGTGCCAGAAATACTTTTTCATCATTTTAATTAAAAAAAAAAAAATCTTGACTGTTGTGAAAACATAACAGCAATCTGAACCACAGGTAAACTGACAATCTGTTGCCTGCTCAACCAAGATCCTTTTTCAATTCCCCAAAGAGTACCAATGCCAAAGTCTAATTGTTATTATCTAATAATAAGAAACATTTCAACATTACTATTCACAAGAGACCAAAGCATGTACAAAAGAGAAATAATCGTAAAATATGTATCTATATAACCCAGCAAGGGTAACATCCCATTTTCAGCACCTTGAGTAGGCACTGAACTGAAGAGACCTGAGACTTAAACCTCAGCCCTGTCCAGGCGCAGCTTTCTGTGTCTCCCTACATAAACTGCTTTTTCATGGGCCCGGATCCTGGTGGCTCTCCAAAGAACTGATACGTAGAACTGCAACTGACTAGAAGCAAGAGTATGGACTGAACAGTTCAGAAAACATAAGCAGCTTTTAACAAATCAAAATGCATTATGTGAGATGTGTAGTTCTGTGAAAGTCCCAACGGAGTTAATTTTTGTTCTGCTGAATTGATAGAAAAACATACATGCCTTACCTGGTAGAGTTCTTCAAGGTTGTATTTAATAGAAATGCTACTCTGTATTGCTCCCACCGCTTCATGAAGTTTTTGCCAGGTGTCCTGAGTGTAATTATCGGGTAATTTAGGTCTTTCTGTAAAGGAAGATACATGCAGTTCAAAACCAGCCGCCCGACGGGTGCCTGTAACTATTCTCCTCACCCTGCTCCATTAAGTTCTGCTAAGCCGCCTTATGCTTGACGGGTTACGTTTGGCACAGGGAGAGGGTTACTAACCCCACCCAGGGCGAGGGAACCTCCCCACGGTGCACCAGACCCCTCAGCCCAGGCCGGGCTACCCAGGGCCGAGGTGCTGACCCAGCCCGGCAAGGGCAGAGCCGGCACCGCCACCCCGCCGGCGGCCTCGGGGCTGTCGTGTTTTACCACTCCTCCTCCCCGTGTTACTTTTAGCAAGGTAACCCCTCGCTTTTATTAGTTTTTACGCTAAGGTGGCTTTCTGCCCGCTCCCTACCGGGAGACGCTGCGCTGCTCCTCCCGCCGCCCCCCCCACGCAACGGATCCCCACGCGTGTCCCCGCAAGCCCTTAAACCGGGATGGCGGCGGCAGCCGGGAGAGTTATCAGCCCGGCGGCTGCCTCTCCTTGCCCGGATTAGGCGGCGGGGCAGCTGACAGCGGCGGGCCCCCCTTGCTCCCGGACCGGCCCCGCCGCTGCCGCGGGTAAGGGGCGGGGAGCGGCCGGGCCGGCGGTAAACAAAGATCGGGAGCGGGCCTGGGCGGCGGGGCAAGGCGCACCTGCCGGGGCAGCGGGCCCGGCCCGCCCCGCACCCACCTCTGAAGTTCTTGATCACGAGTTTCTTGGAGGAGGCGGTCGCGCTTCCTCCCCCCCCGGCGCGGGTGGCGGCGGCGGCCAGCGAGGCGGGCTTAGTGAGCCCGTTGGTGTGCCCAACCAAGGCCGATAACTGCGGCTTCTTCTGGGGCTCGTCCGCCATCTCCGCCCCGGGCGCCGTGTCCGGCCGGGGCAAGGCGCTGGGCTGGGGCCGGCTCGTCCCCGCCTCCGCTACCCTCCTCCTCCTCCGCCGCCACCCAGCCGCCCTCCCCCACCGCGCCGGCTTCCCGGCCCTGCCCGCGGGTGCCTGCCAAGTGCCGCCGGGACGGGAGTCACCGGCAGCCGCCCGCCTCTGCCCTCCCCTGGGCGGCCCGGCCCGGGGGCTGGCTCGCCGTCCGCGCCGCCTCAACCCAGCTGCGCCGCTGGGTCGGTGCCCGGCTCCGGGCGCACTCGGGCAGCGCCAGCCCCGCTCACAAGATGGCTCCCGCCGGCGGCCGGGGCAGTCCCAGACGCCCTCGGTTCCCCGCTGCTCAGCCCAGCTCCCTTTGTCGGTGCGCGGCGCCGAGGAACAGCCAGTGCAGAAGCCGAGGGAGGAGCAGCTGCGTTTCGCACCCGGGTGCCGGATCCTACGCACGGAAGAAGCACCAGCCCCGCCGGGGCGCCAGCAGCCCGGTCACCGGCCGGGGCCTCCTGACGCTTGTCCCAGCGCTGCCTGCCCAGGCACGGAGCTTTGACACGCCTCGCTTTAGCGCTTTTAAGAACAATGGTTTCCAGAGTTAAAAACACTTGATTTGGGGTTTTGGACATAAGCTCACATAGGCTCCCCAGCGCTCCTGGCGCACAAGAAGGGCTCCCGGGAGCGCACGGAGGGGCGGCGGGCGGTCAGGCCTCAGGGAAGCGACAAGCGGCTCCGGTCAGCGGGGCCCGGGGAAGGAGACACGGGCGAGCGGGAGGAAAAACCAACCGCTTCCGCCGTACCGGCACCCCCCTTCTCCGCCCGCGAACGTGCAGCACGCCCTAGCGCACGAGGTTTATCGCTGAAGCACGCCCTCGGCCCCACCCATCGCAGTTCCCCAATGGGCTACCGGCGCAAAGCCACGCCTCCCCGGGCGCCGCTGTGGGCGGGGAAAAGACGCGGCGGCAGCTATCGCGGGTGAGGGCGGGGAAGTGGCGGGAGGAGCGTCACGTGACTTGCTGGGCCGCCCGTACCGCCCCTCGGGCGTGTCCCCGTACCTCCCCGGGTACCGGAAGTGCGGCGGCAGTTGGTGGAAGCGCTGTACCGACTGCCGGAAGCGCCGCGGCTCGAGGGTGGGCTTGCGATGGGGCCGGTGGGGGCGAGGGGCGGAAGGGCCGCTGGGAACCTGCCGGGAGTGCGGGGGAAGGGGCGGGTGTCGCCGTCTGTGCGCAGCCGCCGCTGCGCTCCCGCCTCCGGTACGCCTGCCCTCCGGTTTTGGCACCCACAGGCTTATAGGGCCCTCCGTGGTTCCTCGGGGTGAAGGGGGGGGGGGGGGGCGGGCGGCGGGCCTACAGGAGGTTCTCTGCCGTTACTGGCCTCTTACACTGCCGTTCGTTTTGCAGAATGTGATACAGCTGCGTCTCGGTTGGGACCCCTCCCTCTCCTTGCATTTCGATGGCGCACATCACCATAAATCAGTATTTGCAGCAAGTAAGCAGGATGTTTTGTGTTTGGGGTTTTTTTTTTTTAATTTGTGTGCACATTTGTGGAATGTGCAGATGCATTTTACTTTGTTGGAAGTGTTTTGGCTTGTCTAAGAAATAAATCACCATAAAACATGTGATGCAGTACAAAATATACTACTGAAGTTTGTATTAAGTAATGCTGGCTGTGTGCCAGGGATGTATGCCTGGAATTCCTGAAAAGTGTGATCGTTACTGTTATAATGGATAGTGAAGTAATTTATCCAAGAAGTAACATGGTGGGATTGTGTGTGTGTGCAGTAAAAAAATGCAGCTGAGGGATTCAATAAATACAGGGATTTAAGAAGTACAAAAATGCAGAGGTGCAGTGTGTGGTACAGAGGATGGAGAGGCAGGAGCAGGGCCACAAGGATACTAGCTGGACTGAACTTTCAGTGTCAGGCTCTTAGTGTGACCACTCTTACTGCTTTTTTTCTGAACCATCATGTTTTCAGCGTTATTGTCCAACTCAGTTAAGATCAGTCAAGGCAATCAAGTGAAGGGCACAAAAGGAGAGTCATTGTTCAGTTTTTAGTCCCAAAAATGAAGTGGCTGAGATCTCCTGGGACAGTGATCTGCTCTGAAAAGTCAGGATCTTCTCCAGTTGGCAGTCTTCATGATCCACTGTCTCTACCCTCTATATCGTATACACTGCGTGCATTTAAACTTCGTGTTTTCAAAAGTTTATGCACACCCCTCACCAATACCTCGTCTCGTATGAAAAAAACCATTTTGCTCAATTTCAAACTCAGACACTTTACTGATGGAATGGACACACGCTAGGTGAGGATGGAAATCCAAAGCAACGGGTAAAGAAGTGACAGCAGGATGCATAACGCTTAAAAATGAAGACAGGAAGATTAAACATGTAGCTATCATTCCAAAGGCAATGTCTGATATTAGACTAGCCTCTGTATAGAATACTTTTGAAACCTGTTAAGACTGTTAATGTTATATTCTGTGGGAGAACAGTTTGACTCTGCTTCCTGCTAGAGATAACTTCTCATAAAATATAGTCTGAGCAGCTTATTGTGACATCAAGTTGGAAGTTTCTTCAGCTGTAGAAGTAGTTTTAGATGTAACTTCTTAAGAGTTCCTTTCCCACTGCTTGTGCTTTATTTGTCATATTTTTGTGTTCTGATAGGAAAAAAAAATACAATAGTTTTGCTGTATGGAAAGCCCACACCAAATGGTAAAATTCATAGACTAAAATAGCAAGGGAAGCAGCAAAAGAGGGAAGATCACCTGCTTAAACTCTTGAAGAGATTGGTGGGTTTGTTTTTCAAGTAGAGGAGAGCTAATTTTATGTTTCAGAAGTAGTTTTTCTTATTAAATGTTAAATTGATATGAAATATATTTGTGAGTCGTGATTCATTACATACAAATGCCGGTTCCAGCATTACAAATAATAATACTCAAAGACTGTTTATGCCTTCATATATATGGTTGATGTCCATAAGCCCAACTGAAATTTTAAAAAGCTTAACAAAATCTGATTCACAACTGCTGTTTTATAATGCTAAGCCCGTGTAAGTTGTTTGGAGATTCTCTGGTTTCCTTGTATCCTACAAATAAGGAAAAAACCACAATAGTGTTCACCTCACCTTCTCCCTGATGTCTTTTTGAAAAATAGGTGTACTGAAAATACAATACTGATTGATTTGGTTTTAAACCTTTAAAAACTCATGTTTGGGTTGGTATTGATGTGAATGAACAGCGGTAACAAGGTGGCTTTTGTAGTCATGTAAAATATGTTGTAAGGCTGTGGCTGGGTTTTATTCTGTAATGTGGCTGTTTTCTTTGGTAGGTACAAGAAGCTATTGATAGCAGAGATGGACAATTTTGTGCAGAACTGGTATCCTTTAAACATCCACATGTTGCAAACCCAAGGCTACAGGTGAGAACCTGGTTTTGACCTTTCTGTTGTTTTGCTTTCAGTTTTCCTAGCTGTCTGTATGGGTTCCTTTCCGTTGGAGATGAACCTCAGAAATCTCTTTCACAGGCCAGAGCAGGATCCCCTTGTAGGTTTGTTTCCTTTTTCTTCTTACAAGGATATTATGTATTTCCATTTTTATTCCTGGATGGCTTTTTGTGTTCTGCTTTGAATTTTTTTCTGGACAGATAGAGTCCTGAAAGTCCCTTCTGGCCAGGTCTACATTAGTTGGTAATGTGGCACAGTGGACAAGACTATAAAGAGAAAACCAGTGGGTAACAAGGGTCCCGTGTTTGTACTATATACATATTGGATACTTTTATTTAAGTCTAGCTCTATTCAGGTTCTGGAGACAGAATGCACACCAGCAATTCATTACACTGGATGTGATTATTAATATAACTTAAGGTTCTGATAGATAGCAAAGGCACGTATGCATAGAACAGCCATGACAAAATAGCCACATGGTGTTCTGTTTCTGATGCATCGAGTGGTCCTCTAATATCTCATTGATTTATTCTGTACTTAGCTTCCATCTCCAGAGGAGAAGTGTCAACAAGTTTTGGAACCACCATATGATGAAATGTTTGCAGCCCACTTAAGGTAAAGATGGACCAGGAATGTAAAGTCAGTTGTGGGGCATCCAGCAGGGATGGGGAAGGGTATCCTTAAGTTTACTCAGTTACTTTAAAAAGCTTACATTGGAAAACTTGGTATTTTTTACTCTTATAAATAATGTTAGAACTGCAGGAAATAAAGACCTCCTCTTTTCCTCCCCACGTAAAGTTTGCTTTGTGTACCTGGCAGTCATCTGCGTATAGCCATTGTCACAGTGTTGGTTTCAGTGCTTGCTGTTTCCTTTCCTCTGCGTTTATTAGCTACACAAGAATTTAGAGTGAAATAAGGGCAATAAATATCTTTAAAAGGGAATTTTAGTCATAGAACTACTCCTAAGACAGCTTTAGGACCTAAGTAATTCTGCAAGGCTTTTATTTTAAAAAAATTTCCACATTAACAGAGTCTTTAGCTAATTTTTAACAGTCTTGAGGTTTTTTTTAATCTGTGCTAATTTGGTGACAGTTTCAATAAACATTAGCATATTACAGTTGATACTTTATGTATTACACAAACAGATCCCTGTTCTTCTCAGATCATTCTACAATTATCAGGTTTAGTGCTGTGTTAAAGTACTGGTGCCATTTTGTTAGTTAGGAACATTTCTAATCATATTTCTGTGTCCCTTTTAAATAAACTGTAAAGTTCTATGCCTATAAAAAGGCAAAAAGAAATATTTGTGTTACATATACGATATTTTCTGATGCACCAATGCACTTTTTTCTTTGACAGGTGTACTTATGCTGTTGGAAACCATGACTTTATAGAAGCATACAAATGCCAAACTGTTATCGTCCAATATCCTTTTCCATAAACCTTGTATATTGTTTTCAGATTAACCCTATGTCTTCTTGTAGAACAAGTTATCTTTCCCCCTTTTAATAGAATGTGGTCTGCTTCCAAATACACTTCAGCTCTTTAGGTTCTTAATCAAGGAAATCCAGATACACTCTTCAACTTTCTTTAGGACTAAAGAAATCTGTCACTTGGCTCTCAATCAGTTAATTTCTCACAGAGTATAGGAGACCCTCAAATCATTAATATACATCCCAGTTTGTTCTTGATTGTAGGGGAAGATACTGATAAAGAAAGCCGCTATCTTATCTCTAAGCATCCACAGTCACTGCCACACCAAGGAGTGCGTGGCTGTGCTCGCGTTTTTCTCTACTGCATCTTTGCATCCTGACTCCTCACCTACTTGCTGCTTTGTTGGTTTCTGCCCTTTCATGTAGTGATATGTGGTACCATACAACTGCTGATTTTATATCTGTGCTTCTTTTAGTAGCATTTTAAATTCTCCTAAATGCAATACATCTTTCCTGCGAGCGTTTCAGGCACATAAAGAAGAAAACTGGTGAGTACATCACAGAGAGCTGCTAGAACCTAGACTCTAATCTTTCACTATCATAATACCATAGTAGTCAAACTATCCCCAGCGATACTTAAACACAGCCTAATTGTTTTCACTACCTGTTTGAGTTGAGATCCGAAAGTGTGAAAACTAAACATCTAAGCTTAATTACGTAGGATGGTCCATAAGTGAACATGTGTACAATTTGTTCAGGTTGAGATGATATTTTATTAAAGCCACTGTAAAAAAAGTTTCTGAATTAATTCTTCCTCAAGTGCAGTATTTCTGAAATGCTGAGATCTTGAAGACCTTTCCTTTTTAAAAGTGCATCCTTCTTTAAATAAATCACAGAATCGTGGAATCCCAGGTTAGAAGGGATCTCAGGGATCATCTAGTCCAACCTTTCTGGGGAAAACACATTAATGTATAGGAAGAGCATATTAATGTATACTTTTCTAGTTTTATGAGCAACTAGGAAAAAAAAACAACCTTGTTTCTCATATCTTATTGCATGATTTGCACATACTAAATATACTGTGTTTTACTTTTCCAGGGCTTTACCTATTATGTATGCTGTAGCCCTCGATCTCCGCATTTTTGCTAATAATGTAAGTAGGTCTGATTAATAGTCTCATTACTTTTATCTGTTAGGAGTTTCCACAATGGAAATATTTTAGACTTCATGACATAGCCTAACTTTGCTCAGTACCGTTTAACTCCTTGTTCAGGATTTTGTTGAAACACTGAATTCATCCAGTCCTATTGAAAAACTAGGTTGCTCAGTCTGCCTACCTCCCATGTATGGCTTGATCTAGAGAGGTTCTGAGGACCTGCACCCAACACAGCAGTTGCTTGGAGCATATGAAGGGATTAAGTATTGTCTTTATAGAGTAGCACGGAGGCACAACTCTCTACTTCCATGTGTTATCCTTGTGATTTGGTGGAGTCTTTATAAGGGTAGAGTTACCCCAAACAACTGAGCTGATCTGACCACTTATATCTGAAGAGGGAAGTTTCTGCCTCCTTTCCCTTCTTCCAGCTGTGTATACTGCTTTTGATGCTTATTGGAGCCCTTGCTGAGCCCACATGCCTGCTGACAAGCAAAATAAAATTAAAAAAAACCCAAACAAACAAAAAAACCAACCCAAAACCCAAACCAATTTACATTACTTTTCTCAGGCTAGTGAATTGAAGTAGCTTGTGTAGGGATCTAATGAGAACTGCTAGGCCAAGGTAAGTGGCAGGATTGTGATCTTGCTCCTAGTCACTTTACCTGAAGAGGTGAGGCTAGAGTTCAAGTTAGGTTAGAGTTTGACAATGTCCAGTATTTTTTCAGTGTTTATCCCCTTAGCACTTTCTTCTGCCCACTCACCCGCAAAACCCACATTCGGTGTGCTTACACAGAGAATATATCGTGTGTGTGTGCCTGCTCTGTAACAAGTCTCAATTCTTAGTCTGAATGAAGCAAATTCATATATTTGAGATGCATGAGAAAGGGGAAAGTGGGATCAGTCATGTTGGAAGTGTTTGGACTCTGTCTTCTAACCTTAGTATGTTCAAAGGATGCAGATACAGGGAAGACTTCTGCACCAAATAATGCAATTCCATTTCTTTTCCTTACGTTTCAGCTGGTGAGAATGCAAACATTATAACAAAACTTTTTAGAAACTACATAGTAAACAGCCATTCGTTATTTTTCCCCCTGTTCTTCTTTGTTGTTTAAGTTCTGCATTAATCAGTGCCTGAATCTTTCCCATGTGTTGGCAACTCCTTTTTTTTTTTTTTTCACTTGCTGCTGTAACATATGTTTTCTATTTCTTCTCAAAATCCCAGGTCCTAGCAGTGTGTGTTACTACTACAAAATGTTGAATATGGTTTAGAAATAAAATCTAGCCCTCCTGGCCCTGGAGAGAAGCTTTATTATAAATTCTAAAACTCAAACTCCATAACATTTTAGTTTGCTTTTGTTCAAAAGACTTTTTTTTGCCAGACTCTGTCCTTGAAAACTTGAGTTGAAGTGTTAATCCTCCAATTCAACTCTCTGATGATCCTGAATTTATTCTGACATCTGCATTAAGCTTAGTGATGCTAAAGGTAATAGCGGTCAGTGCTGTTTTCAGAGGACTGTCCTCCTGTGCATTAGGTTTGGTACGTGTTCAGGAGCCTCTCCGAGCGTTTTCTTTTATTCTGTGAGCTTGACTACGTATTAGATCTGGGGCGTAGCAGGCATGACAAATACATTGCTGTAAGATTTTATAAAATGCTGTATTAAGGAACTAAACTGTTTACAACGCAGTGAACCAGGATGTAGAATTACACGCTGTTTCTTGCTGTGTAATGATAGGCAGATCAACAGTTAGTGAAGAAAGGAAAAAGCAAAGTTGGCGACATGTTGGAAAAAGCAGCAGAACTGCTGATGAGCTGTTTTCGAGTCTGTGCCAGTGACACGTAAGTGAAAGATAGTCTATAGAACTTGCACTATTAAGTTGTTAAGAATTTAATGAACTTTACATAGTAAGATTTTTCCACTTAATAAGACCATATCTGGGTAAGAAAGAACACTTCTGAGGCTTGTTTCCTCTCATTTATAGTCTGTTCTCTCTTGACTATTAACTACAGCTGGAGAGGCCTCCCTTCAGGATTAACATTCCTAGCAGATGTTGGGAGGGACTAATTATGTCCCTGTTTCTCAGGAAAGATCATTAACGCTTTTGTGCCCTGTTCAGTTGTGAAGTTTGCTTCATCATGGATGGTTAGATGGAAAAGAGGTGACTCTTTGGTTTCCAGTCTTAGCAATTTTAACACTTCTGTAGTGGAGAAATGCTTTTTTTTCTTTTTTGTTCTATCTTTCTTTCACCTTGAATATTATAACCAACTGCTGTGATAGTCCTTGTGTTACCTGCAGACTGGAGTGAGGACCCGCTGCAGATGAATAATATTTTGTATGACATGTTTTCATTATGTTGAGAAGAAATGTTGCAGAGCTGTTTAAAATTTAAGATGGGAGCACATGTTCTGTTTTGACAGGGCTGGTATGGCTTAACAGGAACTTGGCCTTGGTTTTTATTTTCAGACACCTATTTTTACCCTAAAAATCAATAAAATATATATGGAGGGAATTTCACATAAGGGCAAAGTCATTATTTTCTTACAATGTTCAATACTAGTAGGTTTTTATCTTTTTTCTTACGACAGTCGAGCAGGCATTGAAGATTCCAAAAAGTGGGGCATGTTGTTTCTTGTGAATCAGCTGTTTAAAATTTATTTTAAGGTAGGGTTCAAGTCAGGTAAGATGTGTTTTTGTATTTCATATCCTAAGTCATACCCACCCTTTTATATATGATATTATGTATCTACGCTCTCTGAGTAAAATGCAATTGATTTTTGGTTTTTTAACAGATCAACAAGCTCCATCTATGTAAGCCCTTAATTAGAGCAATTGACAGCTCAAATCTGAAGGATGAATATAGTATGGCACAGCGAGTTACATACAGATATTATGTTGGACGCAAAGCCATGTTTGACAGTGACTTCAAGCAAGGTACTGAGTGCCAGTAAGACAGATGTAAAGTCTTGCTGCTTGGTGTGAAGTCTGGCTGATGTCGTGTCTGTGTGTGACTCAAAATGTCTGTTAAAGGTACAGTCGTGTTTGCATTGATCAAAGGAAAAGTCATGCTGAAACATCCAAGGCCCACAGGCTAAGTCCGATCAGAGATGAGATTACATGACATTTATAATTGTGGTATATGCCCAGTTTTAAAATATTTGCATCAGTGAAGTTCTCTGTAGTCTTATGCATTGTGTGCATGCGTAATAAAATGTATGAGCATCCAAAAGAAAAGGCTTGTGAAAGGTTTCACAAAGGAGGCCTTGCGACTGTGTTGCCCTCTTCAAGTTGCTGTATGCCATGTAGGAAATCTTCAGCAAACTACATGGTAGAACTAGTTTCTCAGTGCACTGATTTTGGAAGATGTAGAAACCGCCTTTCTGAGATTTCTCACTTACTAATAGAAATGCTGCTAGAGCTAAGGTGTATAACTTTCATCACTAACCTAAGCCCCTGACCAAAATCTATTCTGGAGCTGGTTGTCTCACTCTAAACGATGTCTTCTGCCTGTCAGGCTTGTCATCTTTCTCTCTTGGTGAAAACTGATGAGAGATTTTCATGTTGCCATGCTGTGTGATCTCACTGGCACGCTTCTGCAGCTCAGCAGATGTGTGCACTGCATGCAGCTTACATCCTCGGAAGGATGTAGCTAATCTGTGAATTTAGAAAATAGAGTTCTGTTTCATCAGCACTTCTTGAGATTCTCCCCTCCTGTAACAGCAGCACAATAATGTCACTGAAATGAGCTGAAAATCCAATATTGCTTTTAACTGTTACCTCTGATATCTAGACCTTACCAAGTTTTCTTTGACTTTCTGAAGGAGGACTTGATTTTTCCGGTAGTACTTTGTATTTTGTGGGAATCTCCAATAATTCTTACAGCATTTTTCTTAATGCATTTTGTTTGGTGTGATTCTCTTTTATATAATTTCAAATAACATGTTCAAGCTAGAGATGGACATTGAGCACTGAATTTGGATTACAGCTTTAATCCATTTTTGTTGTTGACTCATGTTACCAGCACTTTTATTTGTATCTGCAGCTGAAGAGTATCTGTCATTTGCCTTTGAGCACTGTCACCGCTCAAGCCAGAAGAACAAAAGAATGATTTTGATTTACCTGCTGCCAGTAAAAATGTTGTTGGTGAGTAGATGTTACTCTTCTAAATAATTTTGGGGGGGCAGATGATCAAATGGATGCTCGGTATTGTTCTTGTTTTGTCCATATTGGAATTGGGAGGCTATCTGTGCCGGGCCTCCATAAGAGCCAGCATATGTGCACTTTGTTGTGTGAGGACAAAAAATGTTGAACTGTCATTTGTAGCAACACAGGAAAGGAGAAGGGGAGAAACAACCAAACAAAACCCCCACCCTTCTTTCCCCCTACCACCCCTCCTAAAGGTGCAACCTGAGGTTACTTCTGTAATAAAGATAACTTTGAGGTCTTTGGAGAAGCACTTAACAGTGTGACGTATCATGTAGCAGAGTGCTTGTCTGGTGATCAGCTGCACAGATGGGCCAGGGAATGTGGGGATTCACTAGCACAAATGTGTCTGCTGCTTTCACCTGGGAGGGGAAGGAGGATGTGCAAACAGATGCTGAAGACTGTTGAGGGGGGTTGCCACAGGAGAGAAAGTATCCCAATCTTTGGGTTTTCTATTTGCACCTCGTACGTTTGCCCATTCGAGGCATGTCAGAAGGATCATGAAGTAGAGCATTTTGGTTTTGAACAAACCAGTGAAGACTGGTTACTATTTGATCATTTCAGTTTTCTATTACAAAAACTAAGCGCACCTCTGCTTCTTGTTCCTGTCCTTTCCTGTGTGCTGTGCTGGCATTTGTGTTGTCCCTGAGTTAGCGGGATTATGCTAACAATTCAGTGTAACTGAGGGGACAAGAGCTAGATTTTATTTTCCTGTTCCTAGCCCTATTACCAAAATTTCCCATGGAGAATGTTATCATCGCCCACTTCTGTGAGTTGCCGTCTTTCATCTTTACCCCAACCTGTTTATGACCATCCTCCCTTTTCCATTCAGTGCTCCCTTTCCAATCCCTTGCAGTGTTAAGTGGGTAAAAGAAAAGCATAGTGGGTATGATAATTGGCTTCTGTTTTTCATTTTTTATTTATTGACTTTCTTACTGGCTGTTTTCAGATCAGTCAATGGTAGGGTTGATAAAGGAAAACTAACAGTCTTTCTAAAAACTTTGTCCCAGTCTTGACTGGGTGCCTTAAACTGGTGGGTCTGTTAGTGCCTAGAATTACTGTGGCTTTTGTGGAGCAGTTCTAGTGTACAAGAGGCACTAAAGAAACTAGATAAAGGTCATTGTTTTTACACTTGCTTTTTTTAATCAGAGCCAAAACATTAACACCAACCTTAAACTGTACTAAAATAGCTTAGGTGGTTTTTTTTATTCCTAGCAGCTCTCAGTAACCATGCAACTGAGTTCTGCTCTCAGCTAATCCTCCAACCAGGAGAGGAGTTACCAACAGCATAGCATGATGATAACTAAATTTAAAATCTGACCCAAGTCAGTGTGCAATCTGATCTCTGCTGTGCAGGGGGAAAAAAACCAAGTTTCTTCTTGATAGTTCAGGTGGTTCAGTCTTACCTGATCTAGCAATGAGAATTAATTTTCTTTCTTTAAACTTAATCCTTCTCTCTTTTTTTTTTTTTTTTTTTTTTGTTTCGGTTTTTGAGAGGACATTTTTGTTTCTGCATGGAGGCATAGGAATAAAAAAATCCGGTGCAGGCTGAGCTCACACTTGACAGTGCCGAAGCGCTGCTTGTATTATTAGTAATGCTTGGGATTCCTGCGGTTCTTCTGTTTGCATATTAGATCATACAGTCATGACACAAAATCTGGATCTGTCTAGGCCTCCTGTCACAGGATCTTGATTCTGCAAGTTTGGTAACTGTTCACCTACATTAAGAAATATTAAGACACTTCCTAAACCATGATAAATACGTAGTTATTGTGAGTTGAGCTACAAGGTGTTTGGCAGGTGCAAGGGGGTTGTCTTACAAAGAGTTTTATTCAATTCTTGTTCTGTAGCCCCCCCCAAAAAAAAAAAAGTGGGTAAACATTTGTCTTTTTCTCTTAACAAATCTTTTTATAGCTTACTAGATTACATTTAAAATGCATGTGACTTTATCCTGGAAAACTTGGAAACTGTTTATTTTTCAGGGCCATATGCCAACAGTTCAGCTCTTAAAAAAGTATGACCTTATGCAGTTTGCTGAAGTAACAAAGGCTGTGAGGTAGGATTATTATCTTACTGCATTGTGTGTTAGTTCAAAAAGTATTCTGCAAAAGGTGTTTATCTGGGATGATTGAGGGAGGCAGGGGAGGGATATTCCTACCAAGTCAGACAATTTCTTTTCATTTCTTCATCCTGGTAGTGAAGGCAATCTTCTCCTACTGAACGACGCTCTGACAAAGCATGAGACCTTCTTTATTCGATGTGGAATCTTTCTTATCCTTGAGAAGCTGAAAATCATCACGTACAGAAATCTCTTTAAGAAAGTGTAAGCATAACAAAAAATACATTTTTGCAAAAGCAGATTTAATATGGTTTCACCTAGGGCTGAGATAGAAACGTATATGCTGCTTAGCTCGCTCTGAGAGTGCTGAATTCCTGTTAAAGTGAATTGACTGTAGAAAAGCCATTTTTCTAAGAACCAGAATTTTTAAGTGTTTGTTTCTCAATAACATTTTTTTCTGTTGTTTCTTTCAGATATTTGCTACTCAAAACCCATCAGCTATCTCTAGACGCCTTTCTGTTTGCCCTGAAATTCATGCAAGTAGATGACGTTGATATTGATGAAGTCCAGTGCATTTTAGCTAACCTTATATATATGGTATGTGCTGACCACTTGTTGTTTGGTCCTTCCAGGCTTCAGACAGTGCAAAAATATTAGGTAGAGAGTAAAAGTTTATTACAAAAAATGTATCAGTACTCCCAGGTTTTCTTGTGTAAAAAAAAGTTGGTTTACTTGTGCCCCAACTGAAATGTTTTTATTTGCCCTGAGGACTTCCTCTAGTTCCTGCCTCTTTTGCAGGATTCACTTAAAACTGAAGTTGAATTTTACATTACAGATCCAGTAATGACATTTCTATATATGCATAAATACTGATTTAAAAATACAAAAATTATAACTGGGACCAAAAGGGATTTGTTCTTCTGCATGTGAAGTAGGAGACTTGACATTCTAACATTAGAAAAAATTAAAACCAGATTTCTTTGGGTTTGTTTCACATTTTATCTTTTACTCTAAATAGATCTCAACTACTCATGAACAGATAAAGGCTTGAAATCAAGAGATTTCTAATAAATTGGAGGTTTTGGAGCAGCGTTTAAGTGTCAGCAAGAAAATGAACCACTTCGCTGTTTCTAAACCAGATTATTTGTTGTGGTATTGGGAATAACAGTGGGATGAGATGTCTAGAAGATTTCTTTGTGTTACAACACTACATGTCTGAACAGGAAGTACTGTGTCGTTTAGTTTATTAGGTTTGGAATAGTGACTAATTAAAATCCTCATTTTAAAGTGAGCAAGAGTAAATTTAGAAAAACTTCCGTAGAGCTCTGTCTCTTCAAGGAAACAGGCAGACCAGTAGGGGGCCCTGGCAGCAGGCTCTCCGTCTGACAGCGCCGTCAGAACGCAAACATGGTTACGGTTCCAACTTTCTGCTTGCTCTGTGAGTTGACCCACTTCCATAAATCGGATCCTTAGAGCTACTAAGTACCGTGGTGCAGTGGTGGTTGAGTGTACACATACAGCTTTGCTTGAAGTAGTCTGAAGACAGCTGAGGTTATAGGTGTTGCGTAACCAGCTTCCAGTACTAACAGTGTCTTTTCCTCCTTCTGCCAGGGTCACATTAAAGGCTATATATCTCATCAGCATCAGAAGCTTGTGGTCAGTAAGCAGAACCCATTTCCTCCGCTGTCAACAGTGTGTTGAGTATTGCATCTTATCCATGCAAGTACTTTTCAGATCCTCAGCTTGCCCAGTGGAGCTGCTCCTAATCGCCCTGAGAACATTATAAATGACCTGGCTCACGTCCAGGACTGGAATACCAGGAACTGTTTGTGGCTCCTTTCCCAGAATGACCAAGGCTGCCAGTGTTACGAAGCGCGTTGGAATGAAATGCTAACTTTTCAATGATAGTTTCCACAGGCTTTCTAGCTCATTCAAAGTATTTCATGAGGAAATAAAGCAAAGCATTCCAAATTCCTTCCAAATTACTTAAAACTTTTATGGAGTACTCTGTGTTACGATTTCTGCATTTATCTTTCAGAGCAGAGAAGTAGCATCCTTTGTTACTTGTGTTAATCCATTCTTCAGAGTGGAAATGATGGTTTCTTTCATGGTTTCCATTTTCTTTAAGTCTCTTCAATAATCTTGCTGGTATTAAATACTCTCTGCAAGCCTTCTCTAAGGAGTAGAGAAGTGCTTGACACTAAAAGCTTTACTGTGTCAGTGGTACTTACAGGTTGAAGTAAATGTGGGATTTTTGTCTGTAGGTTCCCACAAATGGGTTTGCGTTTTTTTATTCTGGTAATACTTTGTTTCATTTTTGTTGTGATAAAAAAAGCTTATCTAACTTATCCATACTCTGTTTTACTCAGCTTCTGGGGAAAACATTGCCACTGGATCCATTATTTTAGGTGTTACTACCTTGGGGGTTTTACCATTTGGGAGTGGTACAATGTACCTTTGTCCATAGTGATGGGATGGTGCTTTTGGGGGTTTTAAATTATTTTTAAAGGAAATAAAACATTTTTCTTCCCTCTTTGAGAGTTGGGTTTTATTTTACCCACTAACTGACATGGACGTGATTCATAAGGTAAAACATGGGTACTGTGTATGAACGGATGCATTTTTTTAGGGTCATGAGAGTGTCAGATCCTACATCAATATAGGCATTTAAAGGCTTGGAGCTCCCGTGGTCTTTGTAAGAAATAAGAATATGAATTTGCTGAATCAAACCCCAGGGTAACTAGAATTAAAAAGACTCGCTGCTTTCTAGCAACGTTTAAAATCACAGAAAAAACATCAACGCTTCTTGAGTTTTAGGATGAACAGTTCTAGGAAACTTAAAGTTCAGTCAGTTTTTAGTAAATTAACTAGGTTTATCGCATCATGACTTTCACAGTAGTGTCTGTCAACAGAAGAAGGAAAGACAAATGGGCTTTTCTGTATGAATCGGAGTTATGTATGTATCATTGTTGCAAGTTCCATTGCTGCAAATCGTGATAGAGTCAAATGGGTGTACTGGCTGCATCCAAATGTTTCCTCGCAGTGATTGGTAGGGGTTTAGTGCTGGAGGGTTGGTTGTGTTTCTGTCTTACTTCATTTTTTGTTTAAACCATATCATATACCTCGCGGTTTTGGTGAATAGGATTGTTTCCCAGTCAGTGTCTTCTAGTGGCCAAGATCCCAGGACACCAGTCAGAAACCAAGTGCCCTTATACTCAGTAGCTAAAAAGCTTCCTCCAGCCAGTCGTTTGTCTACGGCCTCCTGGAGGTGTCCACAAAACTGCCTGTTCGTGAGGCTTATGTTGAGTGTTTGTTTGCAGTCCTCAGCAGGAAGGTATGAAACTTGCAACTCATCGCCTTGAAGTTCATCACCTTCCATTCTCCAGCCACTGACTGTGCCAGCCAATTTTGGAATTAAAATGTGTTCTGCAAAGTCTCTTTCAGGGACACATACAGGAAGCTGGTGGCTGTTGCACTCGACATGCTCTTGGAGTCGTAGTAATGCAATGTTGTTCTCACCAGTGTCTTCATCATACCGGATGTGTATGTGTTTCTCATTAACTTGCATTATCTTCTCCGTTCCGCTGGTTCCATTATGCCCTGTGAAGCAATGACATTTTACTGCTGTTAAGAATAATGTATTGGAGACCTGAAAACTGCACGCAAACTGACGATGGCTGCCTAGTCATGCTAAGAAATACAGGCAGTAGAAAAATTAAAGGAGCTTTTTCTTAAAACAGCTGTAGTAAAGGCAAACTAGGAACGGTGTCTTGGCAGCTTAAAAATGCAGTGTAGAAGCATGCATAATTTCAGAGGGAAGGACAAATACCCAACAAGAGAAGTAGATTTTGTCATGAAACTATTTTTTCCTTGCTGGGCAGGGGGAAGCTGTCCCCAAATCTACCTGGTTTAGCTTATCTCTAGGTGGTGAGTTGTGAATTGCATTTGAGAAGTAGTTGTCTCTCTGCTTGCCTAGTAGAAGGGTGTGGGACAGCTGTAGTTCTAGCTCAAGATACTTAATTGAGATGCTTAAATGAGATGACAGCAGATTTGTTTCCTTTAACAATATTTTTATGCAGCAGAAATTTTAGTAAGATTTTTTTAAACTTAGCTTGTCAATACTAAAATATGCTACAACAAGAGAAAACGTGTATGAGCACCTACCAGCACCAACCCTGATTCCAAAGTGGCTGTGCAGAAGGGCGCACTCTGCTGTAGTCAATACAAAATTACTTTTTAGCAGCACTCCGCCACAGAAGCCCTTCCCTTCTGAGTTTAGCAGCAGGACCTAAGAAAATGCAAAAAGATGATAACTAGCACTGGCCGTGTGAGGTTCAGTGATAGGTTTCACGAACTGCTAGAAATACCTGCCAAGGGAATTGCTTGTCATGTTTCTTCCTGGTTTCACTTATCAGATTATCGCTGTCTTGCAGTCTCCCACATGCGCACTGATCTAGCAAATGAATTAAAAAAAAAAGAAAACCTCATGCTGTATCATTTCAAGATAACTAACACCTGCAAATACCTTATTACTTCTGCCTCGGCTTTGGGGTTTGTTTTTTGCACCGAGAAAAAGGACAGTATCTCAGCTGGTGAGAATTAGAATAATCAGCTTGGCATCTCTAGTCTAATAGCAATGGCGGTGAACATTTTGTGTCATTGCATTAGGCTTGTGGTGACAAGATTTCATTGTGTCTGTAATGAAGTGAGGCTTCCTCTCCAGCCAACCATCACCACAGCTTGCTTCTTCATCTTTATATTCTGTATCTGAATTGGCCAAGTCTCCGATAGCTGTGGCCCAGTTAGGACAAGGTAATCCTGGGTTTTCTTTGTTAAAGCCATCACTCTAGAGATGCGCGTGCCTTTGTGTTCTGGTTCAGAGAGCAAGTGTGCTTTTCAAGTGGATTTATCACACTTTCTGTTCACCTTGAGGCATTGTTTTGGGTCACACAAACTGGATTCTGTTCAGGTGAAGCTAAACCCAAAAACACCATCCAGGAGTGTGCTTAATGTACTCCCATAGCTAACAGGTGCTTAGTCCACAGGACCAAAGTAAAGCCCACCTGAAATGTGTATTGAGTGTGGACATCAAGCCTTCATCACCAAAGTGTGGCTCTACAGCTCAACTCCTATTTGGCTGCCCTACTTGCTGATATATAGAAAGGCCTAAGTATACTACTGTGTTTTTAGTAGACCTAGTTTATAACGGGATGAGATTGAATAAGACAGCTAGTATGAGACTGAAAAAATGAAGAGGGCTACTGCTTCAAACAATTAACATGGCAGCAAACGTTGCCCTTCATTTATCCACACCATCAGGTGCCTGATCGGAATCAACTGAACCTCACTCCCAAACAGGCAGGTCTTCACTGGGGTTACTCTTCACCAAGCATAGGAGTAGAAAACCCGGCCCAGTGAGTGATATATAGGATGATGCAAGTCCTCTCTGCAGACCTGCGTTTAAATGTTCGGATCAAATATTTCTTCTTTTTCCATGGCTCTGTCGTCTTGGGTGGTGGTCCCTAGATTCCTCCTTTTTCTACCCAGTTTGGAAGGTCAGAAATACTCTCATCGCTTGAGCCTCCAAACAGGCTGATTGCACCTGGACATCAGAGGAAGGTCTGCCCAGCCCAGCACTGAGCACGTGCCCACTGTACTTCCATGCTTACACCTACCTAATGCGATGCACTGTTTTTCATCCTTCCCAAGCTTGTAGCCATCAGCACAGGAGCAACGGTAGGAATCACTTCCTGGGTAACAGAAGTGGTGACAACCTTCTTTTGCATGGTGGCGACATTCATTTTTAGCTAAACAGAACAAGCAGAAGAAAAGCACTGGGAACAGTTCAGCTGGAGTTTTCTTGCATAGCTTGAGTCCTTTTTACTGAGCATTTTACGTTTACTCACTTTATGTGGAGGTGGGTAGGGACTCTCTCCTGGTAGTATTTCCCCCACATTGTTGTTGCCTTTGTTAAGCAGAAATTGGAGACAGCTGAGCCTGCAGCTTCCACAGACTGGTTGCAAACTGTGCTCACCCAGCATCTCCCTGCACCAGACTGTCTGCACCTCTGAGTTTTGGGGAGCATTAGTAGCCAAGGGTCATACTAGGCCTTTCATGTGAACCCACAGAAGGATGCCATGGGTTTTCTTTCTGCTCTTTTAAATGAAACACTCTCTGCACTGGGGGTGGCAGCTGTGCTCCCCAGGAAGCTGGCCTGTCTCTGTCCAGTCACACCCCTTGTAATGAAAATGACCCTGCCTTGCCGCAGCCAGGGCGTCTCCTACCCCAGGAGACCTCTGAACCAGCAGAAACACTGATGTAAGGGCTGGAAAGTAGAACCTGGCAGATGTAAAAATATAGGATCCAGCCCAGGGTGGTTTATGTGCCAGAAAGCATCCGTTTTGCTTTATGCCTTTTACACTTCCACTGAAAATGGTTTGTTTTCTGGAGTCCCTCTGTCCTGAGAGAGAGACTAGTGGGCGCATGTGGCCTTGAAGGCTCTGGGGTGGCTGGAAAGCCACTGGTTCTTTAGGCCATGCTGCTGCCTGGAACTGCAGCAGGACAAGAAGCCAGGGAGCCGGGGTGACAGTGGGAACCATAGAATCATAGAACGGTTTGGGTTGGAAGGGACCCGTAGAGGTCGCCTAGTCCAAGCCCCCTGCAGTGAGCAGGGACATCTTCAACTAGACCAGGTTGCTCAGAGCCCCGTCCAGCCTGACCTTGAATGTTTGCAGGGATGGGGCATCTACCGCCTCTCTGGGCAACCTGTGCCAGTGTTTCACCACCCTCATTGTAAAACTTTTCTTCCTTATATCCCATCTAAATCTACCCTCCTTTAGTTTAAAACCATTACCCCTTGTCCTGTCACAACAGGCCTTGCTAAAGAGATTGCCCACATTCTTCCTATAGTCCCCCTTTAAGTACCGAAAGGCCACAATAAGGTCTCCCCACAGCCTTCTCTTCTCCAGGCTGAACAACCCCAAGTCCCTCAGCCTGTCCTTGTAGGAGAGGTGCTCCAGCCCTCAGATCATTTTTGTGGCCTCCTCTGGACCGGCTCCAACAGCTCCATGTCCTTCTTGTGCCGAGAGCTCCAGAGCTGGACACAGGACTCCAGGCGGGGTCTCACCAGAACAGAGGGTCAGAACCACCTCCCTCGACCTGCTGGCCACACTGCTTTTCATGCAGCCCAGGATACAGTTGGCTTTCTGGGCTGCAAGCGCACATTGCTGGCTTGAAGGAAGGGCTGCCTTTGGAGCCCACCCATGAGCCCTTTTGCTGCATCCCCAGACAAGGGAGGCTCAGCGGGAAGAGGCAGCCTTCATACCCTCAGGATACCATAACATTTCAGTAGCCAGGCGGCACAAATCATCCCTGCTCTGCTGAGAACTGTGTACTTTAATCTAAAAACTGATAACCAGCTGTAATGAGAGAGCTGTGTATGGCTTCCTGGGGATAGGATAGACAGGGCTTCTCAGAAGAGGGGGCGATGCCTTACCGAAAGCACAGTTCTCTCCCTCGTAGCCCTCAGCACAGGTGCAGGTGTAGCCGCGAATGCTGTCCTGGCACACGCCGTTGTGCTGGCAGGGGCTCGACGAGCACCTCCTGCCGCCTGCAGAAATGCCGCAAGAGAGGGACGAGTCACCACCGCTGCTGACCTGAATTACACAGCCCCCTTCCCAGCATGCGAGCCGCTCGGAGAAGCATTGCAAAATGCAGATTGGAAGGAAATGGGCTACATCCCACCAAAATGCAGTTTTCTTTTTAAAGAAGACTTTCTTTAAATTTCTTAATTCTTGTTACCTAGTTTAAGAAATCTGATTTCTTGAAATCTTAAAATTACTCATGAGTAATTTTATCCCAAGACTCTGCTTCTGGAGGTGCTGCCACAGGCCCTGGCAAGGAGGCCAGGAGGTGCCCAGAGGCAGAGCCTGCTTCTGGAGGACAGATGTTCTGTTTCAGGGAAAAGCACTGACTTACAGGTCATGTGCTTGTTACAAATGTCATATGAGATTGGTGGTTTAGGTCTCCCATGTTAGGCTGTTATGCATATGGATAAAAAAAAAAAAGATTATATGGATATATGGATAAAAAAAACTGGCATCAAAATTATACAGAGAGCAACATGAAACTAGGAGGAAATCTGCCTTTTACACATCTGTACAATAATACAGCAGCTTGGACACTATCAAGCTTAGTCCTTCTGATGAACCAAACATCGAAACCAGACGATACCTCACTACAGGTGAAGCACCAGGCAGAGCTGCCAGTTTCCCTTTAAGCTGCCACTGGAAATGTTCCAAACCAGTTTGGAAATTTCTCCAAATAGCTGCTTATTGTAGACATGAGCAATCAGACAGCAAGCCAGAAAAGCCTAACCCAGGATGTGTTCTCCAATTTTTCTAAAATTTAAAATTTAATTAGAGAGGCTAACTTCAGTCAGTGGGCTGCCATAATTGATATCAGGGATGGAAAGGTGAAAACTCTGCGTAGTACTGGGGAAAAAACCCAACCGCCATCTGCTCAGGCTATGGGCACGTGTATCTCTTAGCTTTAGCAGCGCTAAAATACTGGCTTAAAGCATTCACCCTGCACCCCACCTGCAGTTAGCTGCCACCAGCACAATTTAGGTCTCCTGGGAGGGTTTTTGGGTGGGTTAGAGGGGTTCCCCTCAGCACAGCTGAGCAGGTAGAGTTGAGGACCTCTAGCATCAGTGGTGGGTAGCTGGAGCTAGGGAAGTGCTGCACCTACAGCCTGAAGTAAGTTAGATGGTTTCAAGCCTCTGAAATATATGCTCAAATCTAGGTAAGGAAGTCTCAACAAGCGTCTAAGGTCAGATGAGGTTCTGTAAGACTAGGAAAAAAGCACCTAGCTTTATTAAAGGAGGAAAGAGACGATTCAAGGAATTACAGAGAAATCAGCATTATTTTTGTTACTGGAAAGCTACCGAAATGATTAAACTGTTTGTAAGTGCCCAGCAAAATAGAAGGTGGCAAGTAACAACCAACATGCATTTTTCAAGATCAAAAAAAATCCAAACCAATCACATCTAATTGTATTACAGAATAAAGGACCTAGTGGGGAACCAGTGAACATCATAGAATAGAAATGTCTCAGATGACATTGTCATTAAGTGAGCGAGGAAAACACAGACTACTACAAAGCATGCACAAAACTGTTTTGAAAATTATATTTAAAGAGAGGTTATCAATAGCTAAGTTTATACTGTCAATAAAACAGGGTCAGGGACAAGTGTGACCTCTGGCCAAGTGCCCTGACAGCGTACATCCATGCTAGAGCAAGATGCCGCTACACCAGCTTTGACCTGAAAAGACCATGGTGGAGCAGTAGAGAACAGAGACAAAGCAGCAAAACAGTGAGCCAGCAGTTAGGTCGTGCACAACCTTTCTCCCCAGCCCTCTTTTATTCACAATGCAGATTTATCTACTGTACCCCGGAATATGGAAGGAAAGCAACACAGATACCAGAGGTCTAGAAAATGAGATTTTTGGAGGACAGGATGAAAAAGTGGGTTTGTTTAGTGAGGAGGAAAGAAGCCATAGAGAGGCATGACAACACTCTTCAGAATGTTAGAAAAGATATCACAGAGAAGGAAACACACACTACTGTTCTGTAGGAAGAAGGCAGGATGTAATATCTTTTAAGTACAGCGAGGAAGCCACCCCTGAGGCCAAAGCCATTAATGCATCCTGATTGTGGCTAAGCTTGTTTGGATGGACTGTCCTTAACCAGTTGCCCTTCTCTCTTCATAGACTGGAGAGGAAGCCTGCATGACGTGCTTAGTACAAACATCCAATGACTGAAATCGGAAGTTAATCCCACTCTTACAGAAGTAATGAAAGGCCAGATATTTAGCATCATTCTTCATAGCATATCACTGATGGGATTCTTCTACGTAAAGGTTCCCCAGACTCAGTGTTTTAGCGGCTTCTGCAGAAAATTAATACTAACTGCTGGTTTTGCCACCACCTTATCCACTGTCTAAATCTAAGATTAGAAATGCATAAAAGCTATGTAAAAAACAAAAGACAACGTTAAGACGAGGCATGCAGAAAAGAGGCAGGGTCTAAGGCAGAGTCATAATAAGCTGGTGCCCCAGGCTCCTTGTTCAGGAGGCACCTAGGTACATCAACCCCTCAGGTTTTACAGATTTGTTTTTTGGCTTGACAGCTGCCAAGGGATGATGCAGTGCCAGCTTCTAGAGTTTGCAGACAGCCCAGTAGCTTTTAACACCTATTATCTCACTCAGGTTTAAGTGCTAGGTCTGTATTTGGAAGGTTTTGCTAGTAAAGCTGTGCTGCTTTATAATGTCAGCAAAGCAGATTTTCTCATGTCTCAGGCCGTTTCAGTACAGCCTTAAGTTCAGGAAAAGGAATAACTTATTTACTAGGATAACATCTACTCACCTTCAATTTTTATTTGCTTTGCAGCCTTAACTGTTTTTTCCTATTTATGACTTTTTTAATCCTTTCATATCAAGACTTTTCCTCCTGCTTTACTACAGACATGACAAACAGTGATTGGGTGTTTCTTGTAGAATAAACTGCTAGAAACTCTCAGAAAACCAGCATTGGGCTGAATCTTAATGTTCATAGTGTGACACTGCTGTGAAGGAGAGAAATCAAGAGGCCACCTTACCGTAGTAGGCATCCCAAAACATTTTCTGGGAAAAAAAACAGTGGGAAATTAGATTTTAATTCTCAAATAATATAATCTTCCATAAATATTTTGATAAAACAAAAACATTATATGAGAGAATATATGCTGTGGTTTAACATTTACATAGTTGCACAACTGCAAATTCTGCCCTGCCAGGAAAATTTGTATGAGGTGGGAGGGGAGTTCCATCCTGTTCATTTTATTGTTTCTTAAGAAGCTGTAAAGGAAAAGAAACACTTTGCAGGCAAGAGAGAAACAGCTGAATCCTTTAGCAATACGGCTTCCTGGAAAAACTGGCCATTGTCTCTCTCGCATTCAGTGGCCTGAGAAGTGACCCCCATCCTGTCCCATCCCATCCCTGTTGTCCCCAGCAGGTGCTTCTGGAGGCAGAGGGGACAGCAGAGGGCGGAGGTGCAGGTCACTAACATGGGTCACCACCTTTGTGTGTCCCACTTTTCCCTGGGCACTGCAGCCGGCTCTGTCACTGCTTTCCCTGAGGAGACACCTCTCCCCACTCCCTGTACCTCCTCCTACCAGCTTTCCCCATAGCACTGGGGCTGCCCATGGGCAGCCCCATGGCTCTTTCCTCTGCTTTCCCTGCAAACACAGTCTCTGACCAGATTCCCATTAAAGAGCACAGCACCCGGCTGTACATGTCAGGAGGGGCCTCTTGTACGAAAGGACTTGCAATATTTTTCTATAGGTTCCACTACTTGCTGGTGTGTTGCTTCCCCCCATCCCAATGCCCCCTTGCCCCTCCTGGTCCCGAAGGGATGCTGAAGCTGTATTTCTCTGTGTGTGGTCGGGATGGGACAACAGCTATATGCTTCCACAACACAAGGTGCAGCACACATTTTCAGGAAGGGACTTCAAAAGTGTCAGAGCTGACCTCTGCATTTCCTTTTGGACCACAGAAGACAGCTGCTTGCTACCTGCTGAGGTGCAAAGCACAAAGATTTTACATGGAGAGAAATCCAAACAAATGATGCAGACTGCAGGGCTGAATTTGATAGTAAAGGACCGAGGCAGTAATTTTTAATATGTATACAGGTAAACAAAATACTCACGAGCATTTCATCGTTTTCAAATACTTCTCTTGCTTCTTCATGCGTACATCTCTCTTCAAGGCATTCCCTTTCCAAGCTGCCTTGGAGGACCTCCTCCAAAAGTCGGGAACTGGCACGCCTCTGTCTCTTTATAACTTTGTTTGCATCATCAGCTGATATAAACACTGCAACGTTGTACAACAAAATGCTAACGTCAGTACTTAGATCAATTTCCTTATCTATTTTCACCATTTTGTTAAAGTTCTTATTAAGCAGCCAGTTTTAATCATGAAGAGAAATCTTTTGGCTGATTTAGGGTTTCAGGCACATTAAGCTGACATACTGAAAGAACCCTGCTTTCTTAGGCCAAACTCAGCTGAGGAATCATGACTTTTTCCTTTTGGGGACAGCCTGACTTGGTCCCAAGCAGAGGGAATTTGAAGACCTTCCTGATGCATTTTTTTTCTCCTGCACCAGACATACAGAGCAGTGTTGCTGTGGCATGGCCAGGGAAAGGGGAGAAGTATTATCATACAGGCAGAGGCTGTTCTGAAAGACTGCGTGGGGCTTTCGGACTCATCAGCAGAAGTGAAAATCGTTCATATTAATTTATGACGCTAGATCCGAACTGATGCCCTTCAGTCTTAGTTCACAGAGACTTTGTTGCTGAGAAGCAAAACCATGACATGGCTGAGTTCTGAATCAATTCTCTCTTAAGGAGAATAAATAAAAGCTAACCCTCAGCAATGCCCACAGTTACAAGGGCTATATTATATACCATCCTTTATGTGGAAGACACCATGATCTTTTTGATCTGAGTAAAGGAGAGGATCTGAGAAGGAGAGATCAAAGACATGAGAGTTATCAGATCTTAAAACTCCTCTTTGCAGTGATGCCCATAACAAAAATTGCTTGCCAGCCGGATGGCTGGTGCCATGCTGGAGCCTGTTGCCTTTGACATTTAGCAGTATGTGGCTCTGTGTGTCAGCATGCATTTGTCAGTTCTCCTCTGCTTGGAAAGTAAACCTGCTCAGGCAGGGACTAGGGTTGTTTTTTTTTTATTTTATACAGTGGTTGGGGGCCCAGCACTGCTGGACACAAAGGTTGAAAAAATTAATAATATTAGAATTGGAAAAAGTGATGGCAATAACAAGATCATTCTGAAATTGCATACAAATGCATAGTTATGCTTTTGAAGGATATCTGATAAGCAACAGGCTTGCATGTGCTATTAAACAAGAAAAAAGAAAAAGCTTCATGATTGTGTTTTGCATTTTAAAGTGTTATCTGACCCCTCAGTGCACATTTGTGGTGCACAGTGGTTCCGATGCATCCAGCATAACTGGCAGTGCACATTTCTGCTGCTGCCAGGGGTGTTTTGGTCTTCTTAATTGGTCACCATCTGTTTCCTCCTTGCCCAGCTTCTCCTTAATATTGGCAAATCATGGGGGATTAATACAGAAACATAAATTTCTTCAAGCTATAACATGCATGCATCTCAGCCTCTTTCATAAGACTTATTTTTATTTCAGCAGCAACTAGAAATGTAAAACAAAATTCTCTGTAATACCTGGGTGCTCTTTAGGAATGATAAGAAAAGCCAAAATATCACACTGGTCTAAATGATAGTAATTCAAAATTACATTGCCTTAGTAACTTACCTCAGTTTTTACGTAGCTATATGAAAAAAAAAAAACACCAAAAAACTCCCAACACCCGAACAAACAAAACCAACAACAAACCCCCCCCATTCCCCCAAAAAAAACCCAAAACTAAACCCAAACAAAAAAAAAACACAGGAGAAATGTAAGGAAACTCAGGAACAGTTTTCAGTGGTGTCACCCTGTGCTACAAATTACCACGATACAAGGTACAAAATTACTGGCGTGTTTAGAAGAGCAGTAGCACAAATCAGAATTAAAGCCACAACAAAACAAAGGCCATACCTGTCTGCTCTGTCTGAAGGAAAAGGGCAGAGAGAAGAAACAATATTGTCCAAGAGTACCTTGCCATTTTTACCCTCTGAGCCTAATGGTGGCCTGCCTGCATTCCTGCAGCTCTTGGGGGAAATGGCTACATGAGAGATGTTGACGTTTAAAGTCCAGCTGCTCATGAGAAAACAAAACCTCTAAGGGCAAAGCCTGGCCTTAATGTCAACACATGAAATGAAAAACTGGGAAAAAAAAAACCCAAACAAAAAAATCCCCCAACCAACTGCTTAGTGGTGCAACAGTGCCCCTTCTCTGAGTGCACTGGCTGAAAGTAGAGCAGGTTTGCTAACTCTGCTGAAAATAGCTCCAAGATTGGGGTATTCCTCCCACCCCCCACCCCCTGCCTTCATTTACTGGGACACAAAATGGGTAGAGATGAACTGTATGAAAATGTCTTTGTACCATATCAAAGCACAAGCTGGATGATGACTACAGGGATGAATTTTATGACATGGTTCTTTAATACACTGTCCCCACAAAATATTTGCCGAGGCTTGGCTGCACTGGCCAAATCCCGTTGGCTTTTGGAGCAACCAAGCGTGGGATTTCCCCTGGGATATGTCTGAATGGATATGGCATTTTTCTTTTTCACTTTTAGGTTTATACTGCCCAGCCATGAAGCAGAGCATGGGAAACTCTTCCTGACTTCAGGATCCTGGTGACACACAGAGTCTATGAAAGGAGGCCTAAGTACGGAGTGGATGGGAGCACCTCCCTGGGCTGCTGTGCCATGCACCCAGCAGCCGGGGCCGCCCTCCTGCCTGGCCCAGGATGAGGGGAAGGATCCAAGTGTTGGCATGCACAGGCTGGGCTCTGCCATGGCAATGGCGCTGCAGGGAGTTTTTTGGCTCCCCACACAGGCAGGCCCCTGCGAAGAGCAGGAAACCATCTCTACAGTCAAAGTAATAACCAGTGAGAGGAAAAGTGGGGTTTTTTTTAATCTGACTTGGAAACAGAAAGACCATTCTGTGTTTTCATGTCATAAATTCCCACCTATTATTTGAGTATACAGCTCCTGTAACAAAGTATAATTGATCTGAGCATTCATGGGTAAATCCCCAAATAAAACTTCACTTTCCATCAACTTCAGTTTTTAAAACCAGCTTCTGTGAGTACTGAGGCAGATGAGCAGGGCTGCAGCATACCACATTCCTTAACAAGACCAGTCCCTGCCAACCCAGGGCTGATGTTGCAGCTCACATCACGGGCCCATATGCCTTCAGCAAATAATTAACCTCCACATTAAAATGGCATTGTGAGAGGTTTTTCCTGCACAATCTCTGCCAGGATGTTGTTCCAGAAGTTCAGTCGGAGTTAAAACCCTTCTAATATCAAGCTTGACTTTATTTACAGACAGTTCATAACCATACATGCTTATTTTTTCCCTCCTTGATGTTTCTGCAGAACTAATTAATACAGCCTCCCATCCTCTTTGGTTAGCTGTGTGTCAGGCTTTCATTAGTAAATGAGGTCTCCGTGCTCTTCTCAGTCCTCTGAGGCCACCAAGCCCCATTGTACATTTCCCAGCTGGGTGTTTCTTGGCTGGGGGGAGGGGGGGGCTGTTGCCAGCGGTCACATCTGGTGGGTGCTGGGGGGCTCAGCCAGCACCTCGTGCTCAGGGGTCTCTGAAGAGGCTCACCTCATCCTCCTCACCTTGCATGGTGGTGGCTGCATTGCTTTTCCATACTCCTCTAGCTGAGCACCCCCATGGGGATGCCTGCCAGTGAGGCAGCTGCTGTAGCCCCACTGTGGCCCCTCTCTACTTGCCTTTACCTTTCTGTCATAACAAATATCACCCTGTGCATATACAGTACAAGAAGTCTGGCTCCCTTCAGCATGAAAAATATGTCACCACTTGATGTCAGCACAGGACTTCGCAGAAGCCAGCAAGCTGTTTACATTTTGCAAACCTGTGTTAATTAACAAACTTTTGTAGGTATAAGGTGATTATTCAAATTCGGTTAATAATAACAACACAGAGCTTCACAAGCTGTATTCTCACCAGACCTTAGTTTACATGGTCATTTTTTCTTACTCTGTTTGTTCTAAACAAAGTATTCCTTGACTGAGCAGCTGTGTCCTTGGGGATGGGCCACAGTGTAATCAGTACATTATGGCACTGACTTGGCCTCTTCTGTGTTGATACTATTGCAACAGGTCTTACTTTTTAATTTTCCTAATATTATGGAAAATTGCATAAAGAGATGGTTTTTAAAAGGCAGTTCTTTCCTCACATGTTTCTTTATGAAGAGTTACTGGCATTTATGTTTCCATTCCTTTGATTATCGTAGTGAGCACATGGAGACGTGTTTCATTAAAGAGTCCTGCACCCCTATTTCCTGCAGCCCTGCTTAAGGATTGTCTGCTGCTTGAAGGGTTATTCTTTCCAGCCTGAAGCCTGCACACGGTGTCAGTTGCGAAAGCTGCAGTTCCTCAGGGTGGGGTAAGTGGGTTAGTTGGTCCTGCTTTAGCAACTGGTTCCCACGGACATCGTCCCCCCAACAGCACAGGGAGCCCAGGAAAGAGGGTTTGCAGATCAGCTGCCCAGGCACTGATGGAGACATGCCAATACCATTCACATGGTGCCCCTGGATCACCATCAGCCCTGCTGTGGTCGGGGCAGCTGTCCTGAATAACTCTGTCACTATCATATTCTTTTGGGAAATGCCCACCTCAGCTAGCAAAAGGGGACAGCAATTATTTTCCAGAAAACGTCTCCCCCGCACTCAGCAAATAATGAAAACTGATGGCTGGGCTTGCAGCCATATTTCTTCCTGGGGGGTGCTCTCCCACCAAGTGGCATGCCAGCACTGCAGTGAATTTTAGGTTGTGGATGCTGAAGACGGTTCAAGTTGAAGTGGGCTGTGGTGCACCTGCCCTGTGGCAGGAGGTACAGGCTCACAGGAGCAGCTCCAGTCCCACCTTTCCTTATCTTCTCTTTGCGTCAGCCCTCAGCAGGGAGCTGGGAGCCCTCGGATGAGGGAAAGCCTACAGCATCTTGCTGCCACAGGGCTGGGAGGAGGACAAGGGACACCAGCTGTGCCCACAAGGAGCAGACCCCTCCAGTGCCACCTCGTACCGTGCCCCCTCCCCCAGTCCTGTGAGCCTGTTGCCAGACCACAGCTCTGGGAGCACAGGGGCAGAAGAAAACAGAAGGATGTGTTTTCACTGATATGCTTAGAGATGTGTACGTTGGTGGTTAGTGACCCGGCAATGCTCACCTCACTGGAAGTGAGGCGATAGCAGGGGCTCCTCCAAGCCCCTCTGCCCAGAGACATCTGTGCTGCAGATGGACCTGGCCAGTTTCTTGCCCCTGCCTCCTCTCCCACCCCATTTTGCCTCTGGTGTGGTCCTCAAAACCTTGCTGGCTTCCTCTGTGCTTTCTCCTAGCTCCAGGTTACCCAGAGCCCCAGCTGGCAGGGCAAGGAGGTAGGAGTGAGTGTGACCGACTGATGTGCTTGCAGCCCTGCTGCAGCTCACCCCGGGCAACACCTGTCCACCCCCATGTGGCACTGGGCAGCAGAGAAAGAGCTGCTGAACTCCATGGCCCTGTCACCTCTTTTGCTAAACCCCCGCAGCTACAGCAAGCCACCTCCTTGTCCTCCATGTCATCATTTTCCACGCAGGTCACTCATCTCCTGCCTCCTGCCCAACAAACTGAAGACAAAACCTGCCCTGTGCCCTGAGCATTGATGAGTCCTCAATGCACCATCCTTTTGCCTGAGGCAGAGGAGGAGGCCAGGACTGGCTGCCCCCTGCCAAGCTGGTCTCTTCCTCCCCATAGGGAAGAGCCCTGGAGAAGCTGCAGGTAAATCACAGCAATCACTGTCAGTTCAAAAGAGATGGAGAGGGCAGAGGACAGGTTTTGTTGTGGATTTACTCAGTAATTCTTCTGTCAGAGAGCTGATTTTTTGGGACAAATATGTTGTGGAGCTTTAGGCTTTCATTGCATAGGGAATATGGATGTGGAAGCAACAGATACAGGGGCAAGGGAGAGATTTTCAAGTTAAAGATGAAATGATCTCTTGCAGACAACTGTTCAGGAACAACAAAATGGGAATGCATCCCTCAGCCCTGACTAGACACCAGTCAGTCCAAAACAGGTGACTGTGGTCATGTATGGTCTTGGTCAAGAGCTACCAATGAGTGACACAAGCTAATCCCATGTACGTGCCAGTGTACACTCTGCTTGTACAAAGCACAGTTATCAGCATCCACGATTATAAGCAGCATGGGTCTTTGCATGTACAGAAGCTACAAAGATGTCAGCTGAACTTTGCCTGACCAGCAGAGAGGAAGCACATACTCTGCAAAGGGTTAATCTTTAAATGCCTGGACTATTGTCAGCCACTTTTGTTCACCATCTGCAGAAAAAAAATAGTTTTTCTTGCCAAATCCAAAGGGCACCACCATTTCAAAAGCTGGAGGAAATTGCAGTAATTTCAGAGGAGCGTCAGCACCACCCTTCTGTTGTGGTTACAGGTTGCAGGAAATCCTGGCGGAGTGGGCAGGGGGTGGAAGGTAACCCGGGGGAGCTCTGATTCGCTCATGTGGATGCTGCACCCACAACAAGGACTTAAGCCTCGTCACAAGGTTGTGCAAGTCTCCTGACAGCCCAGCAGCAAAACCAAAACACATCTTGGAACTACTCTGACAGCTACCCCGTCCCTGAAAGTGTTCAAGCCCAGGCTAGGTGGGGCTTTAAGCAACCTGGTCTAGTGAAAGATGTCCCTGGCCATGGCAGGGAGGGTGGAACTAGATGCTCTTTGACGGTCCCTTCCAACCCAAACCCTTCCATGGTTCTGTGACTCTGTAGATACCAGCTCTGACATTTTCTATTTCTGTGCACACATTGCTAAAAAGAGTAATTGTTGTTAATGGTTCAGTTATTAAAATTCATTTTTCTTTATTTCCACCTTTGTGTTTCTTTACCTTTTTCTCCCACTTTTATCTTAATATCCTTTTCCCTCCTAAAATTGCAACCAATAAAACTGGGTATGGAACAGACAGAGGATGGCAGAGCACATGCGCAGACAAGGCCATATCACTTAAGCTCCTGGATACAGCTTCAGTGATGGACAAGCGGGTTTACTAAGGCGGTTAATTTTGCCCCGAGATGAGCATTATCCTGATCCCCTGTAAAAAGCACAATAAAATTCCCTTTAGAGTCTGTGCCGTTTAGATAAGGATTTTATTTTTTTGTTCTCCAATTTTCTCTGACAATATCTCCCCATTATCCTAGCCTGGACTTCAGGATAAAAATGGGGAAGGATGGCTCACAGAGAAACATAAAAAGAGGATTTTCAGGCAAACTCCTTGAACACTGACACAGTTTGAAGTGGGCAATCAGGAGATAAGAAAGTGGAGTTCACCTAGAATTCAGACTTTTTAATGCTGTTTCCTGTTCTTCTCTCTGCCTGTTTCTTTCCTCTGAGGTTTGGGGCAGCAGCCCTGCAGCTGTGTCCAGACATTGGGATTTAAGACATTCCTGTGACCAGCCAGTCACTTAGTCACTTCCTCTGCAACAGATTCAGCAGGAGGGAAGGCCTGACCTGACCTCAGCAATGCCAGTGCAAAGCCAACGCCTGAGAGCTTCCACCCACAGCCCAGACAGATGTAACTGGGTGGTGGAAGTGGCTCCCGTCATAAACCTGACTCCCAAGCCACAGGAGACATAGATTCTGGGGACTTGTACAACTGCAACACTGCTAGATTGCGTTTGGGAGTTGACTTCCGCATTTATGACGGGAAAAAAATCCATCCATACTGAGAAATGATAGCAAAAAACCTTATTCAAGTTTGGAAGTAAGTTTTCCAGGATGGGTTGAGTTAGAACTCTAGCCTCTCTGTGAAGACTCAAATGACATTTAGGCAGAACACAGATGACATGATGTGTCCCTTGGCATGTATCTCGAGTGAGAATTGCAATTCTCTGTGCAATTAAGCAGCTGGGGTAAGTGTCCTTGCAGACATAATTTGTTCTTATCTAGTACTGAACATCTGAGTAGGCTGATGATGGTGCTTCGTGCCTGGCAATGCAAACTGGGAGGTGAGGAAGGAGAAACTCATATGAATGATTCCTCTGAACTCATGCGGAGCTAAAGATGGTGATCGAAGACCATTGAAGGTTTCTGTACCTTTTGTAATTGGTTATGAATAAACTAGGAGTGCTGCAGAGGCAGGGCAAGCAGTAGTGCAGGGCTGGGTAGGAGGAGAGATGGGTGGCAATGAGGCAAGTGCAAGCCCTGTGCAATGGCCTCCCTGTAGTCCCCAGGACAAATCTGAGCATTGCCCACAGGTCCATATATCAGGTTTGGCTCTCTTGATATATCATTTAGGGCTGAAGTATAACCAGAGTTTTCAATGGAGGCCCTATGGGAAGTCAAGCAGGGGTAAATCCTTTGGAGCAGTGATGTCAGGGAGTCGCATATGCAGCCATCAGAGGCTGAACTTCTTTCTGTGGCTTGAACGCCATGACCTGCAATGTACTGTCACTCCAGGACTGAGTTCATATAGCAGTCCTGAAGTTCAGGAGGTGTGTCAGAGAAAACCAGGGGAAAATCATACAAATGGAACAGGCTCCAGCATGATTTTACTGAGTTTTTTGCAGGGGAACAGGATAGTGGTCATCGCAGGACAAATTTAGCCACCCTATTCCTTTCAAGCTGGTCAACAAAATCCATATTAAAAATGACCCTAAAGTGGTGACTTCCACACTTGTAAACTGGATATTGTGAAGCCAGGGAATGAGAAAAATATAGAATCGTAGAATCATTATGCCACAGTATTGTTTGTAACACCTTTCTTTTCCCTGTCTTCCAAAATATGTACTGACACACCTTTCAAAGTACATCAGAGAGTACTTCATTCTTCTGCAGAGATTCAAACATCTTAATATTCAGTAAACCATTTTTATGTACCACTGAGCTGGCTGAAAAACAGGGGTTTTTTTTCCCTCTGGATTGAAGTAGGCAGACAGAGGATGTCAGGCACAGCTGATGAGAGAGTCAGACTTTTCTTAGTCTTGAATGATTATTTATCCTTATAGGTTTAAAAACTCTTCAGTTGTGAAGAATTTAAATAACAATATATAGATGATGACATATAACAATTTTGTAATTGTAAATTGTAAATTGTATGCAATACATTCAATTTATTATAGCCAAAATTACAACATGAATAACAATGGTGAAGAAAGTATCTCAGAAAGAAAGCAAGAAAATATCAGAAGAATGCCAGTGATTTTAGTGATATAAGCAAGCTTTTCCAATTCAACAAGCTTCATCTAACAATTCATTTGTTTCAGTGACATGCCCCGTTATTTAGACTTGTGTGGATACATGGGTGGTTTTCACATTTTCTAGCTTTTTTCTGTGTACCCATATATAAATCTAGAAAATTAGGTAGCTTTTCCAGAGACTTTTAAAATGCTGTCCTACTCTGATACTGTCTTTGCTATTATCCCAGTCTGGTTGGTTTCTACAAAGCAGGTACTGCCACAGAAATGTTGAGTTAGTTCCAACTTTCATTGCAATGGGAGGGGGCTTACCTGCACAGCCAAAGCCTCCAGTAGACAAATTTGGGTTATCACAGCAAAAGCAGAGAGAGTTTTTAAACCATCACAGTTGAAGAAGTTTCATTATAGTCCAAAACCAGCAAGTTCTGTTTGAAGTCCAAGCCCACCTTCTGAAAACCAGGCATTAGTTCATAAAGGAATAGACGACATGTCTTAAAGGAGACAAACTATTAGAATTTTAGTAAGCATGTTAAAAAGAGGAAAATATTACTTAGTGATCAGATCTGATGGCTAAGACAACTAGGCTGATGAAATCCAACCTCATTAAGGCTTCCTTTGTTAAGAATTTTCTGTCAAAAACACTTCTTACCTTCAGTAGGAACTTTGACAAGTTGGTGTATACTCTATATTTCCCCCACCATCCACACCCTCTCCCCAGCCGATGATACCAGCAACAAAAAAAAGTGCCATTGTATTTGGTTATATGGGGGCCTCTTCCATCTCCTTGGCAGACACCTTTTCCACCTTTATTGTAAACCAGCACAGAACACGTTTTCTGTGTCTGGGCTATGAAGGGTGAGCTTGCAAACACTGTCCTCATAAGGGATTTGAAGCACTTTCACTCTTTTGACCAGCCATGCACGTTCAGACGTGATCCCAAAGCCACTGACAGTTCCAAATGTTTGGTTCATCAGCACATCGTTAGCCAAGTCTTCTTCTGGAAGGCATGCTGGAACGTCTTCAGAAACTGTGATAGGTTCCTCTAATTTGAGAAGGGCTATGTCGCTGATGAGAGTTTCTGTATCAAATTCAGAACATGCAATTTCTTTATCTGACCTGTGCATTGCTCTACTTGGCTTTTCCTTTTCTTTGTCCACCATCCCTGTGTCAGATTATTAAAGTAGTTGTTAATAAGACAGTAGCAACAAGTCTAAACTTCATCTCAGTAAAAGAAGGGACCAAAGTTCCTTGCACTTTGTATAGGCATTGTACTGTACAAATAAAATAGACCAGGCCTGTATCCTGACACTGTAGGATCTTATACTTTTTTTGCAGGGGTTTAGAGGGCTGCCAAAATGCCAAGCAAGTAGAAAGTCACAACTTTTCTATCAGAATAATGCTGACAATTAAAGTTTTGATGTAAAGTTTTGGGCTTCATTACAATATTCCCAATGGCACTCTTACGATACACAACCAAAAGCCTCAACACAGAAGAGAAGGATCTTGCCCCTCTCGTTTGTAGAGCAACATAGTAACTCAGACCTAAACAGGAAATAGATATTAATTTTCTTCTAAAACCTCAATATTTTGCATACAAAAATTTATGAGTTTATATACATTTAGTCTTTCTTAATTTGTATGAAGTCTCTTTGGGAATTAAACGGACAGACAATTGGAGTTTAGGCAAACACAATTTTTGCTTTACAGTTGTAGGCTGAGCACAATTTTTATGACTCAGACACCATTCTTCAGTGCCTAGAATTTGTGATAAACTACTTTTTCATAAATGATAGCAATAAAAAATTAATTGGAGGTTTCAAGTATGGAACAGTCTCAGACAGGGTATTATCTATGTGCTGGCAAAACAGTTATTGCTAACATCTGAATGAGGCATCTGGAATTCTTCAAGGTTTGGCCAACACAGGAAATTGAATGAAGGTGTAATGTTAGACCAGTTTAATCACATCAGCTCAACCTTACTTGCCCACATACCTTTCCAATTTATACTTGGCTTCTATCATATACAAGATGCACTAGGCCAAGCCAAGCCTAAAGAAGCTGACCATTCAACGAAGTTGAATATGTATTTCACTGATAGTCAAGGGACAACATGAGGCACTGAGAAATAACAAGAAGGTAACAAAAACTCTGGCAGAGTTCAGTGTCTTGTATATGGAGACTGGAACATGAGACACTTTCTTATTTTTGTATTAAAGGGCAAAATGAGAAACACTTACCAACAAGAATCCAGAAGTCTTTAGACTAGTTAATGCAATGAGCTCCAGAAAGTAAAATACTCTTTCAGAACTATCCCCCCACAAAACCATTCATTGTGCTCATCTACTAGTAGGACAGCCTGCAGCAGAGGGGAGAAAGATAAAGCACAGAAACATATGTACAGAGAAATCCTGGACAGCTAGCTCAGATAGCTGAGCTTCAAGTAGTGTTCTTAAAGTAGACATTCATTCAGACAGGGTGAGAGTTACACAGAGATGCAGCCACCACAGCAGGAAACTTGTCAAGACAGACCTTTTTCCTGGCTTGAAGCAGAGTTTGTGCATTCAGTTATTTTACCAACAGGTTTTGGTTGTTATTTTGTAAACAAAATTTAGCTAATATTGTAATAGCACTGTTCCTACTTGGGTTTTTGTTTTTTGTTTGTTTCACTTTTGTCTTGGCCACACCATGAACTTGGGCTATTCTTCTGATAACACCATGTTGCAACCTGACTAATGGGGTGGCTGGCAGGGAACGGGCGCTGTGGCTTATCCAACTCTGCGTCCCATACCTGCAACCCCACTCTCTCCTGGCCCCCCCCCTCAGCATTTGCTTCATGCTGAAATGGAGGCACAACTTCATTCATGGTAGGAGACCTGTGCAGAAACACTCAGAAGAGAGGAACAATCACCCAAAATGACGACACCAGGGAAGTCTGTCCCAGATCAAGCTAGGTCCCCTTGGCTAGTGGGGATGGGTACAATGAAGAGTAAATGGCTGCCAGTCCTAGTGAGCAGAGTCAGGGGTTAAACATGTCAGGACAGGGGTGCCTTACCTGCCACAGGGACATGCTGGGTAAACTGCCAGCCTCCCCGGTGACCTCTGGATGGTTGCTTGGGGCCTCGGTGGTTTCCTCATTTCCAGGATGAGCATCTGGACTTGCTGTGGTTCCTGCGACTTTCTCTTGACTGGATTCATGATTTCTCTGAAGCTTATGACACAGGATCTTGACTGCTAGGGCAAAACCAAAACGCTAATGCTTGATGTCTGGACTGGGACTTTGAGGCATGTGTCACGTGCTGAAAGCAAGGCGTTCCTGTCCATAACCCTGAGCAAACAGCTGTGAAGGCTCAGCTGCTGCTACCAGCTGTCACTTTAGCTACCTTTCTTGCTGATATAAGTGAATTTATAGGATGTCGAGGACCACCATCTTCCACCTCTGTTGGGGGCAGTGCCTGTGCTGTCCCTGAAGCACCAAGTCAAGTGACACGCAAGGGGTGGTAACCGCCAGCAGAGCAGAAGGAAAGACAGTTGCTGGTGAAAAGAATTTCTGTAACCGAAGTGCATTCAACAGAGCTTGTCTGACAGACCCTTTGGTATAAGGGACAGTTTCATGGTCAGAAAAGTAATCTAGCTTCCAGTGTACCTCATGTTGTTCTTCACCACAAAAAAAAAAAAAAAAAAAAAAGAATATTCAGACCTGCTGGAATGTGGGTTTTGCAGTCAAAAGCAGCCTTTAGAGTTACAGGTAGGTACCTATAGTGTAGCACAATGGTTTGCAGGGAAACAACCTTCAGGGTATCAGGAAATAAGCTCTTCATGAAAATGAGAGAAAACTTGCTTAACAGCTCAAGCACAACTCCTTGACAGCAGCCTTTTGCAATAAAATTAGATATGCAGGTGTCCTTATCAGGGGTGGCTCTGCTAGATTTTTCAAGACATTAACAAATACTTTCCAAATGCAAAAGGATCAGAATGGTTGAAAACTAAAAATCATTTTCCACTTCTAAAACTGCCCCATTTTAAGCAAGTGGGCAAATGGGTTCAGCATTTTTAAAGTATTTAGAAGTTAAACATCTTCTGTTATTGGCACCATTATTTTCATGTACTTGTTATTAAATCTTCTGTAATTGGGGAACAGAGCAAAGTATTTTGTGTTAGGAATTATAAGCTTATGACAGCAATTTGGTATTAAATTAGAAAGGACATTATAACAAATATAATCAGACAGAAGACTAGACTAAGATTAATAATTGTTAATGTTCACTTTGAATGCAAGAAAAACTGATTAATTTAAATTCGATGTCAGTAGTTATTAATGTCTTCAGGTTACTATATGTTAACTGCAGAAAACCTGCTTTTAGAAGAAAACAAAAGCAGGTTGTATTCCTTTTAAATGGAACGGGTGATATTTGAGGGGAAACAAGTGAGATATAACTGCAATCACATTATATCATTACCACTGAAATTATAATGAGTCCTTGTGAACTGTATATTTTAGAGGGAGAAGTTTCATGGGTTCCTGCTCATTTGGATCTGCAGGTGTCCAGCGCAAGCTGGAGGCCTTGAAAACAGTGATAAATCTAACCCATTCCTTTCTGACAAAATCTCCTAAAGCATGAGAGACCTGTTTCAATCTGTGAGAGAAGAGAAATCAGAGCCCTGTGGTAACACCGTTTTCTCATATGGCTTCATACTTGCTGGGACATGGGTTTTGCAGTCTGCTCTGAGAACGCACTCGCTTGCACAGGACACATCTGTGCACTATTTTTGCCGCTGCATATCACTCACAGTTGCACAATTTGTTGTTACTTAAATTATGACCTTTAGCTAAGATCTTAACTTTGTTGGCAACACCTCTAGCAAGTCATGTGAAAAGTGTGAACAGTTAACATCATTCCTTACGCTACAACGGCACTGCAACACACCAGCACTTCCCAAATGTGGTGACGATGCGATGTGTGTCCCATGAAATGAACTTGGAGTGTGGCTTCCTATCTACAGGAACGCAAGCTTTGTTGTCATTGCCCAGGGCATAGCCCAGCACAGGAACATACGACTTCTTCATCTTCATTCAGTTTTGCAGAACTGCTCACAGTTCCCATTGTTGACCTTGCATGCATTTGGTATGACTGCAAAGGAAACAAATATATAGGCAGGTTACAAATTCACGGTGATTTCATAACAGCACAAGCAGCTCATAAAAACCTTGCTTGTAAACATTAGTCAAACTCCCCACCATTTTGGGAAATTCTGTGCAATTCCTGCCAAAGGCTTTAGTAATAACAACTGTCATGACTGACATTATTTTAAAACTGGTAAGCTGTCAACATTAGGTAGACCACTATTATTCTCCATCTTACACAGTGTTTCCCAGCTATAACTGGCAGCTCATTGAGGGCGAAGGAAGGGAGAATCTGTACTCGCTAGAACTGCCATTATACCAAGGCAAAGATGAACATGGGTGTGGGTAAGAGGCTAAAATTAGCAACAACTAAAGTATCAGTAATAGATTAAGTATTGGACTCTTGGTAGACCCTTCCAATATTCCTCTTCCGTCTGTATATGGCTCATACTAATCACCTGAGGTCAGTTCTGGCATTGCAAGATCACAGGCAGAATGGGAGAGCTCTTCCCAGAACTAAGAGTGGAGAGCAAGGAGAGGTAAACCAGTCCTGAAAGATGCTGTCTGACCTGTTCCTACAGATTCACAATGAGATTCTGCAGCTCACCCACACAGCCTAATGTGCTCCCTAACTAGCCTTACAATGTCTAAAAAGTGTTTCCTAATACCTAAACTGAGTGTCCTTCAGTGTGGTGTGATCCCATTACTTCTTGTCCTAGCTGTTCATCCTAGTGAAAATGGAGACTTCTTGATTTTATGACATATTTTACAAATTTCCCTGGTTATGTACCGTGTGACTGAGGGTGGAAATTTTGGGCTTGTGTTTACCAAATTGCCTCCTATTTATGTTGGACCACTGTTGCAGTTTCACAAGATTGTCTTGAACTCTCACTCTCAACGTATAGTAGTCTTTCCAGTCTGGAATGAGCTACAAATGCAGTGAGTAAACAATCTCGTCTGCCTTGCGCATCACTGTGGAAAATATCAAGTATCAGAGGTCCTCAGGCTCACCTATGTAGCGCCCTGTACTTCATATAATCTTTCAACTGACTAGCACAGTTTCCCAACCAGACAATCACCACACTTACAGCAGTTTCATTCAGACCAGTGCTTCTCTTTCGGTTACAATAAAAACATTATATAAAGTGATGTTAGAAGCCTCCCTTAATGGAGACACCTGACATATACTGCATCCTTTGCAGCCACCCAGCCTGCTACCCTGTCCTTGGAGGAGATTGATGTGATGTGATTTGTTCCTGAGTAGTGCAACTCGGCAGCTTCATTCCTCCTTGTTGGACACAAGTAATCTGGTATCTTAAGGAATAAAGATTTTTCTTCTCTGTTAGGACTAGACTAAGACTTTCCTTGGTCTCTCTTCCCATAGCCACACACTTAGATCAGCTCTTGATTTTCACATCATGTTTATCTTACTCTATTTCCTCCTTAGCTTTTCTGGGTTTATGCTAGGATGTTCACAATTCTTTTACAGAAATACAGATTTTTTTATACTTCCTTCTGGACGTCAGGTCATGGGGCTTATGTTTTTAATTAATCCTCCTGTCCTTTCTTGACCTTGGGATAGTTTGGACATATGCCTTAAACACCTTGGGTTTTCCTGGTTTTTTTTAAGTAACAGCCAAATCTTGCTCTCTTTTAAAAATACATTACTTTTATTCTGTTGTTCTTTTTCTTTACTTCCTACATGAGCTCTGTCATTTTACATTTACTTTTATTAAGGTAAACTTCCATCTTTGTATTGTCAGCCACTTCCAGTCTGTTGGTTAAAATCAAATGTAGATTAGTGCACTCCAAATTGCTTTCTACATGTTTGTAAGAGAAAATTTTCCTTGAAGCATCCTGAAGACTCTCAGAGCAACACTTATCCCACTAAGTACCTTTCCTGCCTCGTCTCTGGCATGTCAAAATCTTCCTCTTACTTCCAGCTCTTGTAATGTGCATGACTCAGGTGTTTGTCCAGTTTTGTCCAATTACTCCTCTAATCACTGAATGACTTTTAGAGCAAAATTAAACAACAAAGCATGTATTGTGTCTGCAGTATGATTCACACACTTACTCTGTAGAGAAGCATCTCAGGCTCCAACGGCAAAGACAGGTGGGCAGCTTCCTCAAGTGGAGGCGTGATGTTTTTGTTGAGATTTAGACAAGCGGGTGATGGTGTGGGGTTCTGGTTCCCCGCTGCACTGTTAAACATTGTGACGTTCATTTTGTTACCCAATATCTTATGAATGGATAGTAAGGATTATTTATTAGCACATCTTTTGAGGACATGAAGAATAGCACATTGTTTGTGCTGTCAGTTTGAAAGCCTTGCATACTGATATATTAACCGTGTATTTTACACTGACACAACTCTTTCAGTCTAAAAAGGTATTCCCCTAATGACTAAGCCCTGGGTATTACTGCACTGCAGCAGACAAATGGGACAATGTGGGTGGGAAAGCAAAGCTACCGGGTTTCCACTCTTGTCACCCAGGTCCACAAAGCACAAATAATGGCAAATAATTACCTGTGTGGTTTAGGCAAAGCAGCACAAAGCCAAGTTAAAGCAAAGGCTGTACTTGTCCGCACCATCTGAAGAAAAAGGAGGACAATGGGAAGAAGCCACATTATTCTGCAATGACCTGCCATTGCCATCCTCCAAGCTTACTGTGCATCTGCCACCGGTTTCTCTGTAAGGCTCTGGGGCAGCTACTAAATGAGAAAAACTACAGTGCAAAGATCATTAACTCACAAGGAAACAAAACCCCTAAGAGCAAAGCCTGGGCTCAGTGTAAGCACAGGACACTGTTAAAACAAGAAAAAACACTGTGCTGCAGCAGTGCCACCCAGCTAGCTTGCAGGTGACTTGTCTTGGCAAAGCCCCTCTCTCCTTCGTGGGCTGCATGGAGCTAAGTTTGCCACTGAGGCTGTGACACCTTAGTATTTCAGACTCCTCAGGAACAAGGAAGTCCATAAACCAAGACATGTTCTGCCTCAGCAGAATAACATGTGGTTGTGTGGTTGAAGTTGGTTATGCTACCAAAACTCCAGACACCAGACCACCACGTGCTGATTTCTTCTACAGGACCGTGGTCTACTGGCTATCGCCTTTCTCCCTGTCTGCTGCAGGTGGCTCTGCATCTTCAGGAAATATGGACAAAGCTTCCATAAAAGAGCTTTACTAGCCAGGCAGCTGTTGCCCATGCCCCAGGGAAGACAAAGCAACCAGAGCCAGAGCTTTGTTCCTTCCACAAGCTGGGCAGAAGCAGGAAGGCATCTCAGAAGCGCGGAGTAGCTCAGGGCACCAAATTTGCAGAGCTCAGTAAGCATATTGCAAAGGTATTGCCTCCCAGCTCTGGTAGTGCCTTAGGAAGCAAGTAAAGCATGAAGCTAACCAGAACAAGAGAAAACAAGAGGGAAAATTCAGGCTTTTTTTCTGGGCTAGGCCTATAAGGCAATGCACAAGGTTTTGGTCCCTTTTATTCCAAACCACTGTAGCTTGAAGTGCTTTAGCTAGGGTGAAGTTGACTGTCATGCTGGTAGGTGAAGCTTTGGAATCCAGTGGAACTGGTAAGTAGGTACCCTGTACAGATGCAGCAGGCTGGATGGGGCCTCTGGGACACACAGAATATGGTCTCTGTCACAAGTACCAGGCCAGACCATACTTTCACAAATTCATCAATTTCCACCTCATTCTGGATGGATTTTTTTTCCCCTGGCTCACACCACTCCATGGGGGACAGCTGCTGACAGGGCCTTGTGGTTTGGGGCCCTGCCTATAGAAGATGATCCTGTCAGGTGAGTCACCTATATCAGGGATCAGCAAAGAGGAAGGAAAACCTTGCTTGTTATTACCCTGCTAGTGCAGGTCACAAATGCATGACCATAACAGTGACCCTTTGCTTGTGTTATTCACCTGGAAGCACAGAAAACGGGCTGGCAAGACCTCCAGGATCACCCAGCCCATCTCACAGAGCCAATAAGGGGTCATGTTTACCTCTATTATTCTTGGCATGTTGGCCAAGGCTCCAGCAAAGGATCCTTCTGGGAATTTCCTTCCAGCTGGACACCTCACCTGCAAAAGTGTGTTTTCCTGCTGTATTGTAGGATACCATAACAAAGGCCAGCTTGTCCACCTCCGTTCCCTACCCTAGAGCAGCCCGCATGGTGCTGCATGCCTGACAGCTAGTTACCTCTACCGCTCTCAAAGACTACCAACTTCAGAGCCTCCATCGTCCCCCAGACAAAATCTATTAGAGGGCTCTGATAGTCACAGAGTTAGATTTTCCCTGAGATCTCCGTGAACCTTTCTTTCTGCACCTGAGATGTGCTATGTATTTTATCTTCATCACCGACATGAAGAGCTGATTAGTCCCTACTTCTCTGCAGCACCCTTTTGCACACACATGAAGGCTATAGCTACATTTTCCCTCAGGCTTTCTCTATTTTAGTCTAAAAAAGCCTAATTTTTTTCAAAGCCCAATGCCTCATGCACAAGACTCTCTTAACCAGATACATCATCTTGGACTAGGCCTGAGCCATGTCCTACATTTTAATTCTTCCTATTAATCCTTTCCAAAGCCTCAAAGGGATTGCACTTTTTACTTACCATCATTCCTTTCTTCCCTTTCTTCTTAGGACTGGCTTTTCCTTGAAGGCCAAGGAAGTCTGAACACGAGCTGGTTAGATCATCTCCTTCTGCCATCCTTGGTAAATGTCAGCTTTTGCCTAAACCAGCAGCATTTGCCTGCTCTGAGGAGTTCTGGTATTTTAAAACCCATCAGTTTACACAGCAGCTGTGTGCTGTACCTCTTGCCTGGATTTTACAATCTGTTCAAATTTTGCTATGTGAAATTACCCCAAAACAATTAGTCTACATAAAAAAGTATGCTTTATTTCTTTCTTTTCTTTCAGGCCCTAGAGTTAGTTATGGGCTTTAGTAGGAGGCCAAGGTGCAAGCAGAGATTTCACTCGTCCTCTCAGTATGGCAGAGACAGTTACAGACCGAGGGAATGAATATAAAGCCCTTGAGCCTCGGGCACTATACATGTCATGGCACAGGATGAAAGGCTGTCTGGAACCAGTTTCATTTGTAAAAGTCAACTGCGAAGCCCAAGGACAAAGCCTCTCATACTCTACAGCAATAATGACACTGCTCTTCTAAGCACAGTCATGTTGTACACAAGCATGGACTTTCATCACCCTCTTTCACGCTCATCTGTTAAACTAGCTCTGTGCCTGCTCTCAAGGTGCTACTTGGCTTGACAAGGATGTACATATACACCAGCTAGTAAAACCCAGCTACTGCCACCATTGCCAGAGGGCGGTCCTCCCCTCAGCCACATCAACACCTTATATAGTCCAGTCCGAGTTTCACTTCAGTCCTCAGGTGTCACTAAAGTGGAATAATGCCCTTAGCACCAGGGTTTGGGTAGCACCTAGGCCTGAGGTTGTCCCTTTGAGGAGGGATGTTTCACCCTGATGGAGCACAGGGCAGGCTACCCGTGGGACAAGGGATTTGAACAGGAATCCAGCGGACAGAAGTCAGGGAGCAAACATTGCTGAACAAACATTGAAGTAAACCTGCCAAGGGTTTATACAGGTGGAGCTGGGGTTACTGACATGCAGTCTTTCCTGCCCACATTTACTGCTGACTGCAGCAATACCTTGTTGTTGTACAGAGTTGTATTTCTAGTTTTTCAGCCTGCTTTGCTCACATTACCTGCTATGAAACTAGCCAGTACTACAAAGCTAGCCAGTACCAGCTCAAACCCTAAGAGGTAAATAGCATGTGTCTGGTGAAGTTGTGTACCTCAGACAACAGGGGAGCGTAACAGATTGGAGGAGCCTTGGAAAGGCCATCAGGACGGTTCGGGGCCTAGCGCACATGATGTATAATAACAGGCTGAGGGGTCTGGGTGTGTTCAGCCAGGGAGAGCTGGGGTATCTAACTGCAGTCTTCCACTGCCTAAATGGGGGTTAAAGTGAGGGCAGGGCCAAATATTTCCCAGAGGTGCCCATAGAAAGAAGATGAGGCAGCAGTCAGAGTTTGCAACATGGAAAATTCCAGCTGGACATGCAGAAATTTTAGCCATGGGAGTGCTAGAACACAAGAACAGGTTGCCCAGAGGCTAACAAAATCTCTGCCTCTGAAGTTTTTCAAAACTTCTCTGCAGTGGACCCTATACAACCTGCTAACTTTGACGCTAGCCCTGCTTTGAGTATGTGGTTGGATCACATCACTTTCATCTGTCCCTTCCATTGTAAATTTTTCCATGATTTCTGTAACTAGGACTGAAGCTGAGGAGGTTTAAAGAAGAACGTATGGAGCAACACTACTCCATATACAAAAAACATTAGAGTGCAGAGCTTCTGCCTGGAGACCTTACAGCCCAGATCAGATCATAGTATCTGAACAGCCTATGTGTAGGAAATCACTGGCTAAGTTTGTCTCTTCCTAAGAAAATTAGTACCTTGGCATCTAACTTGCCATTTATGAACCTCTAGGCCTGTGAAAGTCTTTTAATTACCCCCCTCCATTCTCTGCCTCCTCATCAGCTTTGACAAGAGGTAGGTGAAGTGTCACACGTATTTTTTCAGGGACATTCACTCTTTTTTCACTCTCAAATGAGATTTTGTCTTCATATATTTGTAAGCTGAATGGAGAGAATAAAGAAAAAAAAAGCAACAAAAAAGAAAGTTTTATTTCAAATGCTGGTGTACATCAATATTGCACCTTACAGAAACACCTAGAAAAAGTACACATGCAAGGAGCTTTCTGATCCTCAGCCATACACAATCCAGAATATGAAACAGAAAACAGTGAACATGCACATATTTTTTTTTTCTGATGAACAGACTAAAGTGAAGTACAATCTTTATAAAGCAAAAACCCATTTTAATTAGCTGCTGTGACCTAAGCAGGCAATTTTGTGGCACACGCGGTTACTTAGCATCACACGTTAAATACTTACTTGTGTCTCAGCTTTTACCAGGCAAGCTTCCCTGCTCCCTTAATCTTCTAAATACATCTGCAGGTAGAAGCTAAACAGCTCTAGTAATAACAAACTCCCTACTGAGCCAGCTGGCTGCAATATGAGGATTAACTGAAGTCCTGTCCTTCTCACTTTCATCATGATTAATGGAGGCTCATATTTTGTCCAGAAGCCTCTGATAGAAGCACTTGGGCAAACAGACAGGAACCAAAATGGCAATATAAAAATAACCAAACAAGCAAACGACAGACCCCACTGAGCAGCCATTTTGTTTGGGGAAAGCCCCTCATTGCACCAATTCAAAATAACACCAGCAGTCCACATATACATGCTTAAAGCCAGGAATAAACCAAAAAGAAGCAGCACTGTAACTTTAAGCAATCAGCTCTCAAAACAAGTTTAGCAGATGTGGCTAAAAAAAAAAAAACAAGAATGAAGCTTCCATTACAGAAACTACACCTTGTTAGCTAACAGAAGGATCAAGAGCCACACCACTACAAATTTTGTCTCATGACCGTTCTTACCCATCGTAAGAACCTGGACAGTTTGGTATAGACACCATATTTGCCTTTCTTTGCACATCCTTCTCCCCAGCTAACGATTCCAGTAACAAAATAAGTATCCTTATAGCTGGTTACATGGGGGCCTCCACTGTCTCCTTGACAAGCATCTTTTTGCTCTGTTTCATAACCAGCACAGAACATGTTTTCGGTTATCACAAAGTTAGTGGATTGCTTGCAAGTGTTCCTATCAACATAGGGGACTTGAAGCACTTTCAGTTTTTTGGATAGTCGTCCACCTTCAAATTCACGCCCAAATCCACTAACCATCCCAGATCTTTGGTTCATCAGAACTTCATTAGCAAAGTCTGCTTCAGGAAGGCATGCTGCGACAACGTAGTCAGAAAATATTATAGGTTCCTTCAGCTTTATTAAGGCTATGTCATTATCGTAAGTCTCAGCAACGTATTTAGAGTGAACAAGTATTTTGTCCACGGTATGCATCGTTTCAGACAGTTCTTTCTTTTCTCTGTCCACTTCACCTGTACAAGATTATTAAAAGGGCCATTAATACAGAGACAGCATAAGAAATTAAGAACAACCTTGACGAAGGAGGACAGCAGTATACCTGTTCCTAACACTTTACCTAAGCCTTTATACCATACAAGTAAACTGCAAAAATGTATTGCAATATTCATTAGCAGCACCTGGGTCAGTTTCAGTTCTGAGCTTTTGTCTATGGAGATTTTTGTACCAGTTTACATAAAGGCATAAACCAATTCAGCTAAATCAATGCAACTTTGGGTGCAAGCTCTTACAGGAGCTTGAGCCTGGCTTGTACCAGGGAGGAGAAACTGGTCTGGGTCAAGGCTAAGAAAGTACAAATATAAAGTTGTGTTGATCTAGTATCATGCCTCAGAAGTGAAGCAGTCATAATTTGCGTTCATTTCTTCTTCCTCTAGTCAATGTGTCATAGCCTTCCTGAACGTTCCTGCAGAAACAAATCTGTATGCTGCAGCTGTGCCAGGAATGATAAGCTTTCTGAAGAAGCACTACTCTGATGAACACAATGCTACACAATGCCTCCAGAACCTTTGTTCTTAATCACTTCCAACTAGCTGGCAAAGAAGAAAGGGATGCATCTTTATCACCTTCCACATCAGCTGCCCCTGTTTTTACCAGGCAGGATTCCCACAATAACAAGAAATTACGAAAAGCAAAACAACAACAAAAAAGTAACAAACAAACAAAGTAATATGAATACATGTCACATGAGATTTAGAGCACAGAGGATTAGCCTGCAACATACGCTCAAACATCAGAGGAGTAAAATAAACACTTACCAACAACAACTTTGATTTCTTTAGACTGGTTCATGCAATGAGCTGCAGTAAGTATAAAATTTTCATTCAAAATAGTTCCACCACAAAACTCTTCCCCTTTCTCATCTAACAGAACAGCCTGCGAAGGAAAAAATTAAGTGCAGATTACAAAGACCAGTTTAATGTCAATGAGCTATAAACAGGTAATTGATTTCTCTGCACACTGCATATATGCTTATTACTGCAACATGTATTACTCTGCAGATCTCTTCTAATGCGTTCACACACACATACGCTACGGATCGACATGTACTGCTACAGAGTCTCAACTGTCTTTACATGAAGTAGATGTTCGGCTTCTGTGTTACCTCACTCACAGTGTTTAGTAATGTCTTTTAGGAACAAGACACTGACTGACTGAGCAGGGAGAATGCAGCCCCCAAATCACCCCATCCCTTGGATTTATCACCCCAAAGAATTCCTGTCCAAGTTCTGTTCCCATCTGACCCCCACACTTAGCGTCATAAAGACAGGAACTCATTTTGGCTGGTGCAAACCTAAGAGGAAAACTTAGATATTAAAGCATATTTGTAAAGCAATTGCATGCTTTATCTGACATGCTCTCAGGTGTACTACCTAAATGGACCGCTATCAGGAGGAACTGGAATATTCCGGCAAAAATGACACCGGTAGGCCAGCACGACTCAACAGCCCTCTCTGGGGACAGGTTAAGCAGCACCACCTAAAACTGCACAAAGCCTTTCATTTTGAAATTTAAGGCTGCAGTTTGCAGAACAGCACATCTAAGTGCCTAGGTTCACAGAATTCAGCTACCTCCAGCTACAAGTGGTGTGCTACATGGGTAACATTCAGAAGGCAACCAGGTTAAATGAACAATTGCATACTTTCCCCCAGAAACACATCCTGCTTAGATGCAGAGCACAAAAACCAGACCTACCTGCCATGGACATTCGCCAAGAAGACACTCATCACCACCTACTATCCTGACATTGAAATATGGAGTCTTGCTACTGGTTTGATTGCCAGGACGGAGGGTTGAGGTTTCTGTGGTAGTAGCAATGTCCTCCTCCAAAGTTGTTCCATTTGTGGGAGGGTCATCTTGATCACTAATTACATTGCTCTTATCAGCAAGTGAAATAACTGACCTTTTATTTCTTTTCACATGAACTTTTCCACAAGGATACTTTACTGTAGAGACAAGGATGTTAAAATTAGAGAAAGACAGAAACACCAGCACAAGAGGAAACTCCTTGACAACACCATTTCACAATAAATCAGTTAATGCACCTGTCCTGCTTTCAAAACACTAGCAAAACCTTGGCAGATGCAACAAAGAAGGAAGACCAGATGGTTTGAAAAATGAAAGGCATTTTGTAGTCCTAAAACTTGTCCATAGGTTCAGTCCCAGACAGTGCTTTTAAAGTATTTAAAATTTAAAACATCATCTTCAATTGTTTACATTGCTATATTCATGTACTTGCTCTTACTAAAACCATCTTAATTAGGAAACTGAGTGAAATGCTTTATTTCAGGGATAATATGGCTCATGACAGAAATCTATTATTAGTTATAAAGAATCAAAAAACAATACCATGAATACATGGTTGACTTATCCCTCCCCCCCAGGTTTGTTGAAACACAACAAAAATGTACAAATGTAAATAGCACTAATCATAATTATTTAATGTCATCAGTTACTATTTGATTAGGTGAACTGAAATTTAAAGTAGAAAAGTTTTGGTGAGCTGCTATTTTATATGGAGTGTAACTTTCTAAGTAAATGAGATACCACTGCAATTGCTCTTCTCCTGTCAACAGCGGAGTTTACTCAGGTAATTCTGTGAGAGCCACCTTGCAAAGGGTTCCAAATCAGCCAGATTTTGGTAACCCCATCTCATCACCTCACACATGGAAGGCTTTGGAAATACAAATCAGTTGGCCTCAGTGTTAAATCTATGTCGTGTAGGATACTGATGGTTTAAAAGACATTCTCTAACTGTGAAACCGGTCTCACCACCACTGCTATTAGTTTATTACGTGGCTTCATACCTGATGCAACACAGTGTTTGCCATCCTCTGCTAGAACATACCCTTTTGCACAGGAACACACAACATCCTTCTGTGCACTTTTTTTGATGCTGCAGAACTGCTCACAGTCACCATTGTTTATTTTGCAGTACTTTGGTATGACTATAAAAGAGAGAAGTTTGGAGAAAAACTGTAAATTAACACTGATTCCACAGAAGATCTCGAAGTTCACCAAATGAAACTGCACTCTTTAAACAGGATCTGTATCTCCACTTGTAAAACACCTGAAGCACATCTTAGTAACAACATGAGTGGCTAAGATTAGCTTATGCCTTACAAAGCAGTCACATCCACCGCATGAAATGTGGTTGCCAAGTCTAAGTGGGCCCAGTGGCCATGCCATAGTGAGCTTACAAAAGCAAAAGCAAAATGACAGTGGGAGAATGAATAAAACACTAACAGAGGAGTCCAGATATTGGTAAATCCTCACACGATTCCTCCCTCTTGCTTTAAGAAGCTCAGCTCCTCATCACTCCCCTCAGTCCTGCGTCTGAACTTCAGGTCCACACCCTCCTACTCTGGGTTCACCACTCTTAGTTCCTGACCACCGATACATGCTCCAAAGACATTATTAGGGTAGTAGTCATATGTCACAGAAGTAAGACTCAAGAAAGATTTATATGCAAAAAATGATTCTTTGCAAGGCTGAAAAAGCCTGCATTCTCTGCCCAAATCTGTTTTCTTTGGTTCTTCCCTGCTGTGAGCTGAGCAAGGAGGTTGTACTTCTGTACTTGTAGTAAAGGCTCTTTCATATCAGTTACAAGAATCCTACGCTTCTTAGTTTTACCGTCATGTTTTGGGGATTCAAGCTCACGTAAAGAGGCACTATCATAATTAGGAGGGCTTTCTTTGGAGTAAGTGTAACTTTGGAGCATTCACAGTTGGACAGGGCTCTGAGCAACCTGATCTGGTTGAAGATGTCCCTTCTCATTGCGGGGCGGTTGGGCTAGATCACCTTCAAATCTCTTCCAACACAAACTATTCTATGATTCTAACACTACCCAGCTGTAGAGCCACCAAGGCTTTGTGTTTCTGGCACTGTCCTCCAACTCACTGTTGACTGCCATTCTGTTCTGTGTGTTTTACCCAGAGGCAAATAATGCTCATTAAGAAGGAGTTAACTCTATATTTCAGATCCCTGGGGAATTCTCTGCCACAGTTCTCTAAAGCAGAAACCTACCAAATTCACAGTTCTTGCCTTGATAACCATCCAAGCATGAGCAAGTATAGGAACCAATTCCATCTTTACAATGTCCACCATAGTGACAAGGATTTGAGCTGCACTGGTTCCCATCTACAAAAACAAACCAAAGAAACAAAATATTGTAAGAGCATAGCATTTTCAGTGAACTCTGAAGGGGTGTTAGTTTAATAAGCAATCTTTCATCTTCCCTCTTAAAATGTATGTCCTGTTGAGTTGCCACATTCCAGATGGAAAAAGGAGTATAAATGCAATCATTCCATACCAGCAATGATTCATCTACATAGCCTCAGTTTTCCAATCTGTTTTTAGTGGCTACCGTATGACAGCGTATATGCAAGCCTTTTTTTGTTGGAAGATAAAGTAACACTTCATGGTCAGAATATACACATCATTTACAGTGAAGGCTGTAAAAGCATACAGAACATTTCCACACTTGCAACTGCTGTCTGAAGATATTAACCTTTTGGCTTCTTGCATTTCTCTACAATTTCTGCGTAATGGCAACTCAACTTTTATTTCCTTAAAGGTCATCTCATCCCTTGTGCATGTCTTTTGCATGCAGTGCTGTTCATTTAAAGACACAGACACCAGCATCTTAATCAGAAGACTAAAATACAAACAAAAAAAAATGCTTTAAAAGCCCTGCAAAATCTGCATGTGCAAGCCAAATTCCTGTTTTGTGCTGCTTACAGTACCGAAATTGTCCTGTTGTATCCATTGTGGTATGAGTTTGAGCTTCAGAAAATTACCTCTTACCTCACATTCCCCACACCTACGCTGGGATCTCCCACGCTTAAAGGTAGTTCTGCAGCCTTTCTTCCTTTCTGCGACCTGGGCACAACTGGCTGACCTGACTCCAGGGCCCCAGCCACATGTATCTCTCAGACTCTGTTACACGTAGGACAGTGAGGCTGCACTGCATTTGGAGATGTGTTCCATGTAGCATCCCTTTCTCCCACCCCCATAAAGGTATCTCAGTCCTGCACTGCTGCTCGCTGACACAGTCTCTTCTACCTAGTTGCCTGCTGTAACAAATGTATTCCCCCATCACGTGGCCTTGCTGGGCTCTTCTGCACTGTTTGATAAGAAAAGCAGGATATCCAGAGAAGTGGCACTTGCTTAATAAAAATTTGTTGCTTTAGATACATGCTTTTCAAATTTCTGTGTCTTACCACCTGTTCTGGCCGTTTGGAGCAGCTGGAAGAACAGCAATGCCCACAGAGGAGATGAAATGCAAGAAGCTGCTCATGCTACAGATCCAGCTTGACACCGGTATGGCAGCTCTGGCCTGCGACCTCATGTGCTGCAGCTTTATCTGTCACAGGCAACATCTGCTGGGCTTTGTGTACTGCCCCCATGCCTCAACATCCCTTCTGTACCTGCACTGGCCAAAACCAACAGCACACCAAACACTGCGTCTGTGTGGTCCACCACAGAGGCACTGAAGACTGATGTCCAGCCTCAACAGAAGGAAGGCAAGACAACAATTTACCAAAAGAAAGACAGACTCCAGGCCTGCAGCGCATCCCCTGGTTTCTGCCTCCTCTGCAGTGCCAGAGCACTCCATTCTGCAGTGGTCTTAGCTAAGCAGCATCCTACTGTTAGAAACCGTTCTTGTTTAGATTTTCCCTACGCTATAGCTGCTGCTGTGGTAATGAGTTTTTTATCAATATTGCACAAAAGCATTGCAGAATCCCCTACTAAAAACGGAAGCAAGAATTAATTGTTCTAGTAACTTGGCTGAGTGTAGCTGTGGTTTTCAGTTCTTCTGAGCACCAGTAGAGCATTCGTGGACTGTGGTTTAAAATGTATGAAATTGGCATTTCCTCTAAGAGCACTGGCACTGATGTTCCACTACTTGTATTCTCTTGAGAAAATGGTTTGAAATTTTCCACTCTTGTTCACTGCAACACTGACGCAGGCTTTGCTTGAAATTTCAGCCTGTAGGTTGCAGAGTTCATCCCCCACTTAGAGGATTGTGAAAGTCTGCATCTTCTTCATGGCAACTG